>NW_021940682.1:2767561-3177679 GCF_001715985.3 Manacus vitellinus | reverse complement strand
GCTGCGAGAAAAGCGGGGGGGTGCGGGGGGGCTGGTGGGGTAGCTCCTTCCCCTGTAACATCTAACCCCACGCACGCAGCTGCAGTGGGTGCGAGTGCTGTAGAAATTTTAAAGCCACCCGACGACTTCACAGTTGTTATAACAATAAAGATGCCTGCTTCCATAACAAGCGGAGCAGAACCGAGGGCGAGAGCAGCCAGTGCCCAGCCTATTCCAACGTGTAGGAAAAGAAGGGAAAACCGCTCTGCGAGTGCCGGGGCAACGCTGACCACCGGCACAGAAAGAATGGGTCCAACTGTGGCACAGGCAAAATCTGGGTTTAGTGCAGGAGCTGCTGCCACCTCTACAGACAGAGCTGAGGCCGCAGTGAGCGCACAAACAAATTATTTCCTAGCTGTGGCCAACACGAGCGGGGCAACTCATAACACCTTAGCGGCTGCGAGCGAGAGACCGGGTGGGGGTGCAGAAGCTGCAGGAGAGCCTAGAGCGGTGTCTGTGGCTAGAGTCCCAGCCCAGTCCGACTCGGGACCCTCCGCTCCTCCCATCAGACCGAAAGGGGGGAAGGGAGGACAAAATCAGTGTAAATTCCCAGCGAACACAAAAACTAAAATCCGCCGGTGCAATATATGTCATAAGATAATAAGGTGATGTTTTGAAAATTATGAGAGCTATTTAGATCCAAAGGGAGAAACTGATTTGTCCCCAACAAGGGAAACTGGGAAAAGAAACTCTCTACTAACCCTTACATCCCCTGTCTTTTAAAACAGGGGCATGCGTCTTGTAACATCTTAGCCTTGGCAAAAGATGTTCTTATCTCACCCCTAATTAACTGCTCCGGGAGATTTTTCAGCACCTAATTCCCACGGCAACAGAGAGATGGCATCCAGAGGGACCTGGGCAGACTTGAGAGGTGGGCCTGTGCAAACCTCATGAAGTTCAACTAGGCCAAGTACAAGGTCCTGTACCTGGGCTGGGGCAATCCCAAGCACAAGTGCCTGCTGGAATGAGTCCAGAGGAGGGTCACTAAGTTGATGAGAGGGATAGAGCACTTCTTCTAAGACAGACTGAGAGAGCTGGGAGACCTTATAGCAACCTTACTGTGGGGGGAGATGGCAGGCCCATAGAACCCCTGAGCCCCCTGGAAGTAGAGGAGCTTGAAGCGTTACAGGGCGTGAGACTGTTCCCTTGAGAAAAGTGAAGATGTTCCCATAGATACAGCCCTGAGTATTAAACAATACAAGATCAGAGCTGCTTGGCAAACCACAGGTGTTACATCCCTGAGTGTTTTTGTGAGAACATGTTTATACTGTGTGTGTGAGAAAGTAGAGGTTAGAGATCTTAATAAAAAGCTGCCTGCTACGCTGGGCAGGCAGACATCTCTTTGTCTGACTGTCCTAGTGTGTCTTGTGTGTCTTTCTTCCTCCCTCGGACCAAGGCCTTTGACAGATATTCTGCAACACTTTACAGTAGATTAAGGGGGCCAGCAAGAAGGCTGGAGAGGGACTTTTTACCAGGGCATGTAGTGACAGGAAAAGGGGAAGTGGCCTTAAGAACAAGTTCAATGCTAGGGAGGTTGGAACTAGATGATCTTTAAGGTACCTCCCAACCCTAACCATTCTATGATTCTATATAAATACATGTACGTATACATACACAGTGTATATAGGTATAAATAAAATATATCAACAATATATATTTGTACACTCCTGTATATATATTCTCTCTGCATATATAAAATGGACCAATATATATCCAATATCTATACCTACACAATGCTTTACATATATACATAAAACAAAAGTTTAGTTTTTGTCTATGGACCAAATGAAATGGAAAGCCAGTCTAGCCAAGGGCACTCTTGAGATCATTTGAGCATTTCAGTGTCAAAAGTAGCAACAAGCAAATCACAAAACAATATGAAAACACACAGCAAGTGATATTGTCAAAGAAGGCAGTCTCCACATATGTAGTGAGAGGGGGCCTCCTTTTCTGACATATTTCTGAGTAGGCTCTTTAAAGCAGCTGGTTTTGCCAGAAAATTATGGGGCAATATGAAAACACATGGGCCATAACATTATCAAAATTGCACATGGATAAATTAGAAGTTAACTGCACATTGATTAAATGGACAGTGATGAAATGGGCATGAAAAAAAGTCATCTGTTAGAGGTAAGTAGAACTCACGTGCAATTCATGTCAGAGGCATGTATATACCTGCATACACATCAGATAGGGGGTTGCACACTTCTCCACACCAGATGCTGTCCATCTGCAGCCTGGGGAAGGCCTGGCAGGGTGCTTGCCAGAGGATTCCTAGAAACTTTACTTCAGCTGCTAGCCCTTTTACTGCTGCAGGTTCACTCCCAAGCTTTACTCTCTCACATGCCACAATCCACCCAGTTTCTCAGAGCTCCAGCAGGGCTGTGCCAAAGGGAAGGTGCCCACTGGCAGCTCCACATTATGTTCCAGGAGGGGCCCAGTGCACTCGGAGCTGTGGAGTTAGTACCCTGCAGCACCCACACTTCTCCAAATCCCAGAACCTGGTCTCTAGTGGGTGATGCCCCGAAGGAGCATTTTCCCCATTAAGCATTAAATTAGGCATTTCTCACCAGTGGTACTAGACATGCTTGATCATCACCCACGATAAACTGGGCCACTCCCATACTCCACATAGTACTGTGCATCCCCCTGGTTGTGAGTGAGAAACTTCTTAATCCAGTTTGTCTGTTCCCCCCACTCCCTCCCACACCACCCCACCACACCCCGCCCCACCTCCCCCCTTCTCCTCCCCCCCCGTATATTAATATTCATCATTTTATTTTTGGTGCAATGGGTCGCATTTCTATCAGTCAGGGTCTGCATAACCCTAACGGATGAGCTGTAGAAAAGCCACAACCCATCGCCAGCCTCCAGACATCCCGAGGAGGGGCTGCCCTTCCGTCCGCCCCCTATCCTGTGCTCATTGCGGCCCAGCCGGGGGAAACCAGAGGGGCTAAAGAAACATCTCCCCTCTCCCCCCCCCCCCCCCCCGGAACACACACACACACACAAGCAGACCCTTCCCCCCACCTTTTCCCCCTGCTCCCAAGGAGAGCCGGCACTAATAGGACAGCAGGCACACGCTCGTGTCTGTCCGGCGGTGCGGCGGCTCCCGACGGCGCGCCCGCCTTGTCCGCTCCGGCGGCCCGCGTCCCCGCCCGCTCCTCCTCCGGGGCCAATGGCCGCGTCCGCACCGCTCGTCTCCGCACCTCCTTCATCGATTGGAGCCTGCCAACTGTGGCCGCGGCGGCGACGCCCGGCTGCCGGCGGGAGTGATGGAGCCGGGAAGTGACTGGAGGCCGGAGTGATGGAGGGCCAGGGTTAGTGATGGAGTCCGGGAGCTGCCGCCCGTGGTCGGGTCAGGCCCCTCGGTTCCTGGTCACTGCCGGCCGCTTTCGCGGGGCTCTGGCGGGCTAGCCGGGCTCTGCCGGGATCGCCGGATGCCGCTCGCCGCGCCCGCGGGGAGAGCGCTGTCCAGCTCCAGCCCTGGTCGAAATCCGATGCCCGCGCCCGTGGCACCGCCTCCAAGTCGCGCTTTCCAGGGAATTCCCCCCGCGCGCGCCGGGGGAGAAACGCTCGGCTACGGCCCCGGCACGGGCTGGAGTGCCGCGTAAACGCCCATCACCGGAGCTAGGGCTGAAAGGCAGAAAGAAATGAATGCGGGTAATCTTACGTCCCTCCAGGAGCTGGGAACGCCGGGCGGTGCAGCATCGGCCGGGTCTGCCGTCGGGTCGGGGCGCAGCACGCGGTGTTGGTCGCGTCGGTGGAAAGGTTGAACAGCGCCGTGGTCTTTTGGATTTTTATAGGGTTCTCCTGCGAGAAAACAAGTCCATTCATCATTCCTCCTGTCAAACAAAAAGGATGTTCTCATGAGAACTCCTTGCTCCACTAGATAAAGGCAAGGCCACGCAGGTGGTGTAATCGCCCGTCCTGAGGAGGAGCTGACAACAAACTCCTCGTTACAATTAGCTGGATAAAATCGTCTTGTGGCCAAAGGATGTGTGCAGCATGGCACGGCCTGGAGGGGGCACACACCTGCTTCTGCCGAGCCAGGACAGATGCTCTGTGCAAGGCTAACTCCTACATGGACAGGGGCCTTCAGGACAGCGGCACTAGGCTGCTCGGAAATGCCTTTATAATGTCCTTATGCATTCTATCGTCACTTCACTGCATTCAAAAGCAGAGTTTGCCTGCTTTTGATGTATCCTTCAACAAAATGTCTAGATATCAATACGTTTTCTTTATTTCTGAAATGATTGCTACTAGGATTTTCTCTCAAGAAACATCTGTGTGCCACGCATTTTAATTCTGACACATTGGACTTGAAAAGAAATTAATGTACAAGTTAATTAAATTAATTGAAAATAAATTAATGCATAATACCAGCTAAATTAATGGTTTATGCTGTCATAATATTTTTATTAGTTGAAAGTCCAGCAGTTAGCAAAAACATTCAGGAATTTGCCAGTGAAAACATGTTGACTGGGTTCTGCTTTCATTTCTGTGAGTACGAGTAAACATTTTCACCCCGCATCTGTGAGAGGTTTATTTTGGCTACGGCTCTTGCTGGAACATTAATCTTTATGTTTGCCTTTGTTAGAGGAAAGCAGAAAAGATGTGAGCCTCTAAAGAGCACTTCATTCATGAGCAGTCCTATACAGGCTAATATGCCCTTTCAGGAGCAGGCCCAGTCTCACTGGTGGCAGTGTGGTGGGGAATTCTGCACGTGTGCCCAGGGGCAAGCACTTCCCACGGTGTGTGTGTGTGTGTGTGTGTGATCACGGCTTGCTCTGCTCTGCACGGTGTGTGCAGGGCTAAAGGCAAACCTGGGGGGTGGGATTCTTCAGTCAAGCTGCAGGCTGGGGACAGATGTCAGCCAAGTGACAAATGCAGAGGTGCCCATTAACTCACATGGCAGAGGCACTAAATTCTGTATTATGGGAGGACCTCCAGCTGCAGCACTATTTCATTGACTCTGTTTAGCTCAGAGCATAAGTAGAGCTGGCTGGTGAGTTGGAGGTGGGTTGCTCAGCTGTGCTACACTCCTAAGTGCCCACAGGACACAGAAAACAGTGGAAATTACAGAGACTGGAAAGTGCTGACACTTCAGTGAGGGGCATGAGAAAAGAGAACAGGAACCTAAGTCTTGCTTTTCATGTTTGCACGTGTCTGAGATGACCTGTGATTCTGATGGTCTCTTTAGTTAATTCACAATCAGAAAATGCTTCAATTAGCCATAATACCCTGAGGTTCAGAAATAAGAGACATCAGTATTACCCTGTATACCCCTAAGCATGCCATATGAAGTCCTTCTAATGATTTTTTGTAAGGCACTTTTATGTGAGTAGCTGGTTTGGAGAAACACCACGCAAGTCATTGTACTGTTTTACAGCACTTTTTTCTTGCAAGCAGAAAATGTACTGATTTTTTTTATCTCCTGGTGTGAAGGAACTGCTAATCTGCATGGAGAATATTTTGCTTCGTGAATAGTATGGTTTGTTCTGGGACTGATGTGTTTGCCAAATAAAATATTAATGTAACACCCTTTGTGTGGCTTGTGTTAGTGTTAGCTTTTAAAATGAAATCTTGACAGCTCCCCATTTCTTTAAGGTTGTCTGGACAACAGCAAATACCTAAGCAAACTCAGAATTTAGAAACATTAGAAAAGACATACGAAAAGCACAATTGCACTGACTGCTAAAGGAAGCCAATATAGTTTCTTATAATCCTAGAAGTGGGGAATCCCGTGAATAACATTTAAGGACTACCAGAGTCTCATAGCTCATAGCCACTCTGTAACCCACCCACTGTGAATCAACCATGTGGAGAGCAAAATAATAGTTGGGATGGATATACAGTTAGATACAGAGCAAGGCCTGTGGGCTCAGCCAGGATCTATCCAAGGAAAAGAGCACAGAGATGAGTATGCTCAATGAGGTGATTTATAGCATGAATGCAAGCCCAAACATATGCAATATAACAGTAACCTAATATTTTTTATTATTATTATTCTTGGGTATAATACCTTTTCATTCTCCTTTGGTAATTTGTGTGGTTAAAACTTGCTTTTCACCTGAAACATCCTGAAATAGAGATGACATCATTTATCATTGCCCTGGGAAGCACTCTGACAGTTCTATTCTGTTACCTCATTTTCAGATCACAGTTGTGTCACTTCCCATTAATTGTTCCTGCCTAGGGCAGCCTGGATTAGTTCTGCTGAGGAAATTTGCAGTATCAGGGGAGCAGGATCACTGCTTCCTTGCCAGCCCCCCCCTTCCCTTTTCACCTACACTGCCCCTGGACAGACATCCATCAACCTGGCTCTGGCTAGGTCAAGCACAGAGCCACCTCAGCAAATTGTCTGGCTTGCAATTCAGCTTTGGGAGGTGATAAGCTTTCAGGATAGAAAATTTATTTCCTCCCATAGCTTTATTTTTATATATGTGCTTGTCCCTCCCTCCCCTGCTCTCTGGCATCATCCTGATGGCAAGTATCACTTTGTCTGCTTATTTCCTGGTGTCCTGAAAACTTAGAAATGCTGTTCCCAGGACAATACCTTCTCTGAACTATTAAGAAAAAAATCTAGACTTTCAAAGCTGATACATATGCTTTGTTGGCAGAGCAGGAGTCAAGCATTGAACAGGACCTTGTGAGGAGGAGGGACAAGCCTGGAGTTGGGGTGACCCACCTGCAGGCTGTGCCCTTCCCATGGGGCAGTACATAAGGAATAGGTCCCAGAAAGGGGCTTATAAGCAGCCCCAAGTGTGACATGTGATGAGTCAGATTAATCCAGGGAGTTGCACCAGGAGACACAACTACAGGGGAGGCCCAAGACCCACCCAGGGATAGCTACATGCACACCAAATCCTGGCCAGAGCTTCGATAGTGCTCCCAGGCAGAGAGCATAGTGGGTCCCAGATGAGGGACCATCAGGGAATTAAAACCTGTTAGTGCCTGACAGAAATGTTTTTATCTGCACGGTTTTGTTCATTTTCAGTTCTTTGCACCTCTTATCCACCTCCAGGTGTTCTGGTCATCCTCATTATGTAGAAGTTAGTTTGCTTCTGGGCTACCTCCTGGAGTTAGGCAACAAGTTCCAGCTGAGATCAATTCCAGGTGCAATGCTGGGGGTAGTTTGCTGCAGGGACTGCTGCCAAAAGATGTTATAACCCACCCTCCAAACGGTTTTGCTGCCTTTCCCTCCAGAGTTTATTAGCATCAACCCAGGAGGCAACTGATGGTTTAGATACAGTCAGAAATGCCCCTTGTCCCTCTGCCTGTGGGCCAACATTTTTATTCTCAGCAGTCTGGAGGAAATCACAAATAACATGTAAGTTAATATTGTGGATAATACTAGAGGTGTTTCAAACACCTTATGTCTGCTGATCAGTTTTGGCTATCCATTCTGGTCAGTTCTAGGAATGGCCTTATGTTGATGTGGCCAGGCAGCTCAGTGTATAAATATATATATATTTATACACTATGATTTAGTGTATAAATCACCTATGATTTAGTGATGTACATATAATCCTCCCCAAGGTAGTTTTCATCTATGATAAAGATTTAACCTTTATATTTTAAGATTTAACCTTTATTTTACTTTGAGGTCTTGTGCTGTTTCTTGAGCTTCTGTTTCTCTCTTTTCAAGCCTATGATGTTGGTGGTGGTTCTGATAGTAATAATTTTTACTAGGTAAAACAAATAACATTTGGTCACATTTAGTAAATAACATTAGGTCACATTAATATTCCCTTAATGTAGTCTTGTCATGGGCTTTGTTGATAAATGAAACTATCAGAACCAAGTCAGAGACTTCTTTTGTGAATTGCTTTATATTTCTGTAATTTCCTCAGGGGCTTATGATGAACAACTGTAGTGCTTATTATACATTAGATTTATTTCCTGCTTTGCTGTCACAGGTGCTTTGCCATTAAGAATTTCACTCCGTGCATGATTTCTGTGTAGAGTCTTAAAACTCTAAAATTTTATTTTGGTTACATTACGTGGCTTCTTACTGTAAAATAGAACACCATGCTCTGTGATGGTATCTGTAATGTATGGCAAAGTGGGATATATACAGATAATTTTGTTTTATAATACTTATAGAACTCTGACTCTAGTTTTTTCACAGGTAAGAGTAAGAGGTTGCAGTTTAAACCAGGGGATTTAATAGCATCATGACTATAAAATAGATTCACCTTAAATGCATTTGGTTAACCTATTTCTTCTTCTGGGCTTTTTTTTTTAGAGTGTTCTGCATCAGTTATTTTTATGGTGTGCAGAGGCCACTTTCATCTCGGGGTCTCAAAATGCTTTACGTGTTTCACAGGTAAGCAAGCGATGGCAAGAAGTCACGCTATGATTTATAGTTCTGGCAGTGGAGTTTGGTCATCCTTTGTCATTCAGAGAAAGGAATAGAACAATCACAATATTCTGTTACTTTTGTATGTGTCCTGTACATTACTTTATTTTGGCCTGTACAGAAGTGGTAAACCTATCTCAACTTACTGCAACTGAGGACTTCATGAAATTGGTACCAAATGGTTCTGATTATTTGCAGAGACTGTACAAATATTCTGTAGTGACTGTAGTTTTCTTACAGGATCGTTGAAGGCCACATTTTTCTTTACTTTATGGGGTCACCTCTTGCACTCCACAAAACAAAGTTTTTACTGGAATATTTTCAAGTTTTGCATGGTCTGATAGCTCTGCATGTTTTTCCATCAAACATCTCTGTTTGCCAACATGTATCTCTGGATAAATACAAAGCTCGCACCTGAAAAAGCAGCACTGGCTGATGTGGAATTCAGACCAAACTGAATGAATGTTGCTAGGAAGAGGAAAGTGCTGATATACTCCCAATAGAGGATACATGCACAGAAGTATATTTTAAAATCCCAAACTTCAATTATTTGTTCCTCCTACGTGAAAGTTGATCTTTCTCCCTGACCTTGATTTCCTATAGCAGTAACAATGTAAATACTAAACAATGGAGAGGTATTTTAACACAAGATATGAGACTTCTGCAAGTGTCGTGTGCAGCTCAAATCTTGTTCTTGCAGGAGAATAGAATAACCCCAGAACTGATCCCTTGAGGAAATAAATTGAATAAGATGTATAATTACTGGTGACATACTGATCGAGAGAGCTTTGCAGCTAGAGGTAAATTCTGATATAACCATTACTTCTTCAGGGCTTAGCAAATCTAGTGGTTTAACTAGCAGTTATAGGAAATATGTGGTAGCTTACTTACATGGGTTTAGGTGGGTTATAAATTACTTGTGGCATCTTTGTCTTTAGTATAGACATCCCATTAGACAAATTGTATGCTCTCACACACAAAAGGAAACAAACAGACAACAAAACCCTACAATGTTTAAAGGCTCTTATTTTAAAAAATATTTTAACAAGCCTGACAAATTGTAATTCCAACTGCACAAGACAGGCTGAAAGGAAAATTACACTTAACAACTTTATAAAAATATTTAGAATCATAGAATTAGAATAGCTTGGGTTGGAAGGGACCTTAAAGATCTAGTTCCAACCCCCCTGCCATGGGCAGGGTCACCTTTTACTAGGCCAGATTACCTAGAGCCCTATCCAATGTGGCCTTAAGCACTTCCAGGGATGGTGCATCCACATCTTCTCTGGGCAACCTGCCTCACCACCCTCACAGGGAAGAATTTCTTCCTAATATCCAATCTAAACCTACTCTCTTTCAGTGTGAAGCCATTCCCCCTTGTAATGTCACTACGTGCTCTTGTAAATATGTTTCCTCTACAGAAATGAGGCAGTTTTACAGTTTTGTACCCTAGAGTTGTCTGAGAGTACTGTGTATTTCACTAAGCAAGTCAGACTTCTTCTTTCTAGTAGTTTGTAAGTTCTACTCTAAACTTTAAGATTCATTAAAATGGCAAAGGAACAGTAATTATAGTTCTGATGAATATTGCCTATCTTAAGCCTCTGACCAGTTTGATATGAAGCAAAATGTCAGGTGTTTCTCTGGCCTCTTACTTTCCAGCTGCATAACTGTTCTCTTTCTCTCTCTCTTTCCCTCTCTCTCTCTCTTTCCCTCTCTCTCTCTCTTTCCCTCTCTCTCTCTCTCTCTTTCCCTCTCTCTCTCTCTTTCCCTCTCTCTCTCTCTTTCCCTCTCTCTCTCTCTTTCCCTCTCTCTCTTGCTTCCCTAAGATTAAATTCATGAATCATTTACAGAGGGAGAAACTCTTCTGCAATGTTTTGTTCATTGTTCTCCTCTGATGATTCATTTTAACACAGATGTTGTTTTAACTCTGCTGGTGCATCAGAGGTTCAACCTGATCACAAGTTTTTGGAACATGTGTTTTTTAGTAATAGCAAAAAGCTACCAGAATCAGTTTCTCCTTTGTCATATAATTTCTCTGAAAAGGTCAACATGACCCTATCTTCTGGGCAGAATACACAAAATTATAAATAAGTTGGTCTAGGTTTAAAATCAAAACCTCCTTTGACAGAAAAAGCATCTTAACAATGACCTTAACAATCACCTTATTGGATCTGAAAATGTGGCCTTATGTAAGTATGAATAATATGGACATTTCCTTTGAAAAATCCACATTTGGAAAATCTCTTTCAAGTTATAGATAATTTTTGCATTTGTTTTTATCAGTTTTGGAAAATATTCTTTAGTAAATACAGAATCCCTGTGAATTTGCTGGTGACAAAAACAAGAACTGAGCCAGGAATGTAAGTCAGCACAGTTCTTCTGGCTGCAAGCCACCTTAGTTTACAAAGTCAAGGAGCAAATTACTTGTTTAAAATGATCTGTAATTTTCCTTTTTTAAAATATCTGACATAAAAAAAAGTGCAAGAATGCTAAGTAGTACATCTTTTGCAGCCTGATTCTGACTGTTTACCTTATTTAGTTAATGCCAGGTACCATAAAAAAAAGCAGTGAGAAATGGGAAAATGTCCCTTGGTCTTTCCTTATCCATAAACAAACCTTTCTCCTTAGAAGTGTTTTTACAAATAAATATGCTATTTCATTTCTCCAGTATTTCCTGTTGGACATTTGCTATGTTGTTGCAGCAAACAGTGTCCTTTTCAGTGTAGAGAATAATAAGAGAATTGTGTGCTTTAGAGCAAGAGCAAGACACTTGTTGACTTTGTTGGGCACCCTAAGGCCCTTGTTTAATAAACACATTTTTCTGAGAAAGAAGTATTGACATTTTGTAAAAGTTACCTCACATTATACTAATATGCTAAATCTAGGCCAGTTTAGAAATGTGACTTAGCACAGCATACATTCATAGAAATACTTTTAAAAGTGGTTTGTCTTAGGAAAAAAGCCATATAGCCAGACAATATTACTCATAAATGAAATAAATTGATATTATTTCTGAACATCTGAAAAGTGTTATCAAAATCATATGAATCCAGTGATTATTTACTGCTGCCTGTATGGACTGGAGGGTTACAATTCCCTCCAGCGAAAAAAAGACTACTCAAAGGTAACAGAAGATCAAACATTGTAATAAATTACATTATCATGATAATAATAAATTCAGTGATGAGAATTTATTTCTTACTGTTCTGCAGCCTGTTTGGCTGCATGACTCCTGCTCCAAATCTCAGGCAGGAAAGAGTATTTCTAGCTGTAAGTGACAGTAGACTGTCAGAAAAACACTTTGCAGGAGCGCTGATGCATCATGTAGATTTTTTCAGTTTTTTTAGGAGAAAAAGAGAAGGAACACCTGCCAAAGTAGGAATGAGTCCAGAGGAGGCTACCAAGTTGGTCAGAGGGCTGGAGCACCTCTCCTATGAGGAAAGGCTGAGAGAATTGGGGTTGTTCAGCCTGGAGAAGAGAAGGCTTTAGGGAGACCTAATTGTGTCCTTCCAGTACCTGAAGGGAACCTACAGGAAAGATGGAGAGAGACTATTTACAAGGGCCTGGAGTGACAGGACAAGGGAGAATGTCTTCAAATTGACAGGGAGTAGGTTTAGACTAGATATAGGAAAAAATTCTTTAATGTGAGTGTGGTGAGGCACTGGAACAGGTTTCCCAGAGAAGTTGTGGGTGCCCCATTGCTGGAAGTGTTTAAGGCCAAGTTGGATGGGACCCTGAGTAACTTGGTCTAGTAAAAAGCTAACTCTGCCTGTGTCAGGGGGGTTGGAACTAGATGACCTCTGAGGTCCCTTCCAATCCAAGGCATTCTATGATTATATAAAGCAGAATTGACTGTGATGGGAAGGAAATGTTCAAGCAAAATGTCCTTAATTTTCTTCGTGATCTGTTCTTGTGGACCAAAATAGTCCTCAGCCCTAATTTTTAAAGAAGTTCTATAAAGTTCATACTAACAACAATCACGTAGAGAGAAATCCATAGCAGGGACATAGCTGGATCTGCTGATGTTTAAGTGAGGGCTTAATAAGAGGACAGATATGTATTTGTGTTAATGTTCTGCATGTTGATTGCTTAACTTATAACTGGAGAAAATTGATGAAATCTGAGTATAAACCTGACTACTGAAAGAATTCCTCAGGAATAATAGAAGCATAGGATCATTCAGGTTGGAAAAGACCTTTAAGAACATTGAGTCCAGCTGTTAACCTAGCACTGGAAAATCTACCAGTAAACCATATTCTTAAGTGCCACATCTTTTAGTTACCTCCAGGATGATGACTCAGCCACTTCCCTGGGCAGCCTGTTCCAATGCTTGATAACCCTTTCAGTGAAGAAAATTTTCCCAATATACAATCTAAACCTCTCCTGGTGCAACTTGCTGCCATTTCCTCTTGTCCTATCACTTGTTACTTTGGAGAACTGGTTTTAGGGCCAGCTATTGCTGCTGATGATATTCCTAAATTTGTTTGGAGGTTGTATTAACTTTCACTTTATTGCAGTTCCGTTCTAGAATTTTGTTCTGTCTAGCATTTTCTTGTCTTTCCCAGCAAATTCAATCAGTTAAAGAGCCATAGAAGTAACTTTAGAAGTGTTCTCAATACTTACATGTCTATGTGTCCATGGGCACGTGTGAGTATGGAGAAAGCAAACATTTAGACATGTGTTGCTTGAATGGAAGGTATTTTGTGTTAAAAACAAAGAGAAGAAAAGTCATTGATATATATTCAAAACTACACTACCAGGTATCATGTATCTCACCCCACATAGAGGTGTTTCAAGCATTTGGTGCAATTTCTGGTCTCAGTAGCACTTGAGGAGATTCTTGATGGAATGAGTAGTTGTGTTCTCTTTTCTACCAGGTGACACAAAAGTTTGTTCAAGTTTGGAGTCATCCTGGGAGCAGGAGTGAAATTCCTACCCTGTAATGAATTCTAGACTGGTTTAAAGAAAACCCTTCAGTATTTGTAAACTGCCCCACTCTTTTCCATCCTGGAGTAGAGAGGAGCCTAGAGGATTTCAACATGATGCTGAAGGATTGTGCCATTATTCCAACCCCCCCCCGGAAAGGCTGCAGTCTAGAAAGGGTGTGGAAGATAAAAATTAGCAGTTATTCTGTGCACTTTGTCTCTTACCTGGCTAAAAAGGAAAAGGTGGAGTCACATGCAGAATTTAACAAGTGTGGGAGATGTTTGCAACGTGGAGGTGAGGAAGGACAGGGAGCATCACTGAGAATAGGGTTGTAGCTGAGCAGAACTGAATGCAGAATGAAAAGTGGAGAAATACAGACTTCTCATCAGCAAAGTGTGTGTGAACAGGTTGATTTGGGTATTTGGGTGATTGCATTCTGTTCAGCAGAGTTCTCGATGATTGCTTTGAATTCAATGATGATTAAAGCATTTTATTTTTGGGAGTGCCTTTAAAGATGAACTAGTTCTTGTGTCCTGCTGAAAGGGAGTGGATTCAGGTTTTCTAAAGTGATGTACAAACTTTGGGAAATGATCCATTTCTGAGAGGCACTAAGAATTCATGGCTCCTGTGAATATCAGCTCTGACTTTCACAATTTTTCAGTTCAGCCTGTCTTTCTAGCAGAAAGCAAAGCCAATTAGTCTTTGCTGTTGCTCACTTTTTCATTGAGTGCTTCAAAAAGCTGTCAGGGATAGTAAATATTGCTGCCAAATGATTAAACATAAAGTCTCAGTGTCCATATTTTGTGATAGGGGAAATTTCATTTAAAATTATCGGTCACAGTGACCATGGTCCATTACTGTGTTTTATGGCAGGATCTAGAACATTTTCCATTTAGACAGAATATAACAGAAGTTCAGCTTGCACTATGAATGTGTGAAATTCATGTGCACCTGGAAAGCCTAAGATACATTAAGCATTGAAATAATCAGCTTTGAGAAAATTTAAACTGTGGCCAATTAATAAACTATCTCCAAAATGAATTCCTAAATTAGGCATCTAGTGCAACTAGTTGTAATTTCGAAGAGACCTTTGCTTTTTGAAAGAGTTAGTAGTAATAATACTAATAAATGCCAATTGTTCAGAGTGAAGTAAAAAGAGAATGGTATTACAAAGTCTTAATATCAGTAGCTATTAACATATACAACTTACTTTTACTAGCAATGAGAATGACTGTTGCTTCCATCTGTGACCTAAGAACACAGTATTATTGTGGAAGTGGCATTTCCATGCTACAGAGATGTAATGACAGCAGCTTACTCACCTATATTCTTGAATTTTACTGTTAAGATTGTAAGTCACCTCATTCTCAAGTAAGTGGTAACCACAGCCTTTTAATGAAAATTCATGGCGTTAATTACAGATACACAAACAGGAATAAAATGGGCAGAATTTTTCCCTAAAGGACTTGCTGACCTAACTGAAGTTCTGCAAAAGACCTCAGAGGGCAATAGATGCTATTTTTTTATCTGAGCAGAAGCACTGGGTGTTGGGAGGAAACCCTGAAGATTTTATCACTTTGTAAATGCCTCAATTTGAAAAAGAGACTTGATCTCCCATGACAATGAATTTAACAGATTCCATTATGAAAATGGAATCTGTTAAATTCCATTTTTCCTTTTTCTACTGGGAAAATGACTGCACAGTTTCAATTTTGTATTTCTTCTGGAAGTTAGTGTTACTCATTAAATTTCTATAGTGAACCAAATCAGTCCCTAAAACAACAACAAAAGGATGAAGCTATTTCTATCAAGAATAATTGACTAAATTTTCACTTAAATGGCCTGAGTCATAAGATAAAACTCTGCTGGCATTCTTGTAATGTAAATCTCCTTGAGCACAAATATATATCTCAACATGTGGGATTTTAGATGTAAGGAACAGCTTCACTCCCTTCCAATAGCCTTGGCCACTTTAGTGGAGGAGAATTTGCCTTTTCTTAGCCTGTTGGCTGGTTTCTTCTGTTACTCTTGCCAATACAAGAGATATCATATTCAGAACTATATTCCTGTTAACACAGAGCTCTTTAGTTCTCATCATTACTATTTCTATTTGCAGAGAAATATGTATACTGGGGCATGGTAAAAATATTTCAGAACCCTGTCTGGATGGAGTGCTACTTGTTCCATTTTTTTTGGGGGGTTTCCAGAGCTTAGTGTGAGTGGATTTTTTTTTTCTCTTAATTAATTGCTTGTGAGCTATCTGATTAGCACTTTCTATATCCTTTGAAAGTCTCTTCCAGTTTAACTTTTCTTGTCTTTCCTGTGGGTATTTAGGATATAAACAACCTCTGAGGTATCTTGCTGTTCTTTGGACTGTGTGTTGAAAAATTATATAATTACAACTTATTTTACTTTTTCTCCCTCCCCCCACCTTAATTTCTCCTCTGTCTAGCTCACCTACTTTTCATATGATTGTTTTCTGTTTATTAAGAGCTGTATGTGATTTCAACTAACATTTCATTGCCTAGTGCTTTTTCACTTCTCTTCAGCCTTTCCTACTGTTCAATTCCATTCACTGAGGCTGTTGTTTCTGTTTTGGTAGTGTTTTGCTACTTTTAAAATGTATTTTACAAAAAAAGAAAAAGGAGTGTCACTGAAATGATTAGATTACTCGATGGCTAAAGGCACTTTACAGCAGGAGCAATGTTATTTCCTACATCCTCTTCCCCAACTCAGCCTTTCCACTTCCTGTGCTGGTTCAAGTTCCTCTGAAACCTGTAGCCATCAGATATGAACATCTGTTGAGTTATTGTTTGCCCTCTGTTTGATACACCTTGGCCTTTTTTAATCAGTTACGTTGATTCTCATTGCTGATATTTCATCTAGGGTGTCAGTTTGTTAATCTGTAGCAAATCTGTTACTAACTAGTTTCTTAGTTTTGTAATAAAACCTAACTTGATGATTCAGTCCCATTGAACAAAAATGAAGGGCTTGGGAGATTATCTTCCAAACTGCTCTACTGGCAGAAGGAAGGAAGCAAAGGAGCGTGGGGAGCTTTATACCCTGGCAAATGAACCACGTTCATGCTGAGGATTAAAGCATGCTTTACTCTCTGCTTTATCCCCTATCTGGAAGTTTTTTTCTGGCCAGAGTGTGAAGGTGTCCCTGTCTTTCACTCCCTTTGTAGCCTGCTATAATGCCATCAACCGAAATTTTCAGGGGAAGTGGTGGGTAACCAGGCTTCTCTAGCTCTGTTTTTCACACTTTGGGGCTGACCTCAGGAACAAAATATTTTTCCTGCTCTCCAAGTGTTTAGTCCCAGTATTTTCCATTTTCCAAAGGTTTCATTCTGTGGAAATGCCCTTCTGCTGACTTGCAGGAGTCACCTGTGGGTGTTATTGAAAATGTATACATATATGTGTGATTTAAGTTTCTGTCTCTCAAACTTACTTATTTTAAGCATTTTAAGCCTTTAATCGTTATAAGCCTGTTGCTTATAGAAGTTGCCACTATATTCTGAGGACATTTCTGGCACTAAGTACAGAAACAATTTGACCCTTTTACACATTATGTTAGTGAGAGGGAACCTCAACCCATCAGTAAGGTGTTTCCTCCTTGGCAATGTGTATGACCTTATGTTAGGGTTTCCTTTATTTCTGTATAAAGCACAAAAGAAATTTACCTGAGGACTGTGAAGGTGGTGTCTTGCTGCCCAACTTGTGGAGTTTTTGACTTGTGCCTGGAGAAGATACTAGGGTGAATATATTTCCTTAGGAGTCCTCTGCTCATTTTGTCTTTCACTCTGTGTGACCACCTCCTTTCAAGGGCAAACAAACTTGGCTGTCTTCCTGACTCACAGCTGCTTTTATTCCTGAGTTTTCTTTGAGAGAGAGAGGAGCGGTTGGAACACTGGACTTGGATGTTGCTGCTCTGCTGGAGAGAGTGGACTCGGGTGTGGGAGGAGTGGAGAACTCTCTGGGCAGTGTGGGGCTGCAGCTCTTATTTGCTCAGCTCCAGCCCCTCTGTCAGGTGCAGCCCGGAGCAAGGGTGAGTGTGGTGGGTGGCAATCAATACCCCATGGCTGGGCAGTGAGGAACTGGCTGTGTGCTGCTGATGTGGAGGTAGAAGGGAGGAAGGGGTTGGTTTTGGTAATGGGGATTTGATGTGGGCACTGAGATCCTTCTGCCTTGCCATCAGAAGTGACTTTCATGTTCTTGTCATATTGTGGGGTCAGAGTAATCATTACCAGTCCAGTTACGACAAAGTGTCACTTGTGGAAGCTGATGCTGTTCTGTGCTTCACTAGAAAACTGGTATTTTTAGTTTCCTTTGGGGTATAACAGTTGTATTTTTGTATGGTTTCAGCTGTGTAATTGTATTCAAGTGCTCAGCCAGTCTGGCAATTTCTGTTTTCTCTTGATTCTTTGGACTGTAGCAGCAGAATCCTATTCCAGAATCCTGATTTATGTATTCCAAGTAACATATTTCTGCTGATTTATGTATTTCAAGTAACATATAGCAGAATAGCTGACATGAGTCTCTGGAACAGTGGAGGGGCCAAGAGACTGGAGGGAGAGGCCAGGGGCCATACCAGTACTGGGGAACCAAAGGATTGGATGGATGTGGTGCCATGGAGATCTAGGCAGGCTGAGCAATGGCATTCATGAGAGACAGGAGGTGAGAGGGGCTCAGGGCATGGGGAAGGGTCTTTGTAGTAGACTTGAAGGAGGGATGTTGTAGCTGAAGATGTGGCCCCGAGACCAGGTTGGATTTCATTTGCTGTCTTTTCTATGAAGAGAGAGGAGTGACAGCACTGGTTAAAAGCAATTGAGCAGGGGAAACCAGGTTGCTGCAAACTCAGGATGTGGAGATCAAATCTCCTGAAAAGCAATATTTAGGGGAAGAGCTGCGTGCAGCTGGAAGGAGAAGGTTGTCTTATTGCTGTTGGGGAAATATAAGTGCAGGGGGAGTGTTCTGTGGCTGCAACAATAAATAACCTTTAATGGATTGAAAAGTAAGAGCACTGCATAGAAAATGGGGGAAAAGGACACAGGTTAAAAGAGTGTATGTATAAGTGACTAATACTACTAGATGCAATAAGAGGTTAAACAGAGAATGGTAGTGGGTGGTACTGAGTGATATATCCTTAGGAAAAATATTCATGGTTTGTCTTCTGCTTGTGCCCTTGGACTTCATTGGGACTTGCTTTATATCTAAACATCACCTGATGTGTGACTTTGTTAATCAGTTTTACTTTGAAAAGTTGATCTGGCCAAATGGCATCTCTAAAGGCTCACATGGATTTGGGTATCAAGCTTGCTGTTTTGCAGAGGAGAATTCCACAGTGCTCTGACAATCCAAGCTGCTTGTGTTAGCAAAATGTGTTACCCAAAGGAAATGGCTTTATCAACAGATTTTTTTTTTCAAACAGATATTTCAAAGAGA
Source organism: Manacus vitellinus (assembly GCF_001715985.3). Lineage (NCBI taxonomy): Eukaryota > Metazoa > Chordata > Aves > Passeriformes > Pipridae > Manacus > Manacus vitellinus. The sequence goes on along the minus strand of NW_021940682.1, from coordinate 3,158,905 downwards.
GATTGTGAGGCATAGGGTGGCACCCAACATGTAAAATATCAAGTTCAGAGTCTGTGGCAACTTGTTTGATGAATATTTTGATTCCAGTTATAAGACACTATGCAAACTTCGAGTTGGAAAAAAAAAAATCTGTAGGATATGGAAAACACAATAAAAGCCAATGTCACAGTGATTTGTGCTAGTTCTCTAGTTATTTAATTATGCAGTAATACAACCCAACAAACTCAAGAATCTTGTTTTTGTCAGTGAATACGCATTGGATGCAGATGTCTGGATTAAAAAAAATGTTCAGATCAGTTTTGATTATAACTGCACTCATATTATTAGAATGTGATGGATGTGTTTGGATGAGGAGGAAGTTCACAGTTATGTTTAGTTTTCTTCTCTAGGCAATTTGTAACCTTAGCATTAGTCACCTACCCAATCTCCAGTCCCTTGCAGGATATAGAAATAAATGTAGTGTAATACGTGAGCACTCTCTTGCTTGTGATTCTGAATAGAGGGTAAAGAAAAGAATTTCTTAAAACATGCACAATCTTGATTCTTTCTGTAGACATGTAGTGACAGTAAGCTAAATCCTGCAGTCTTTACTCAAACTTGTTAATTAATATGATGATTAAATGAAGAAACTGAGATTTTCACCTCTAGAATGAAACCAGCTCCTGTGTAGAAGACCTTTCCAAGCTTGTGATCTTCTTTGAGTCCTGAGAGTCAGACAAGAGTGTCAGTTTTTGTGCTAGTGTGAATCCTTGGGGTGCATTTTGGTCTCAAAGGATGCAAAAATTAGCTCTACCACCTATAGAATTCCCTTTTCCTTAGCTTTTATTTCTTTTCACTTATGTCTCTCAAATTTTTTTCCAGGCTACTGATTAGATACCTCCTGAGTTGCATCATGCATTTTTTCCTACTTTATCTGCAAGGCCAATGATCACAATATTAATAAATTATGCTTCTTAGCTCATTCATGTGTTCTGATTTAAAAAGTCTTTTGATATTCTTATCTTTTTGGCACCCATCAAAAAGAATTATGACAAAAAGAATTTGTCAGAAAGATAAAAATTAATACTGATATTAGTTCTGGCAATAGTATTGCAAACAATAAAAAATTGGATTAATCAGTTTAACCTCACCAGAAACTGGAAACTTCAATATGTTATCCCACAAATGAAAACCAAAGAGGAAGTTCCTATTTACCTAAAGCTGCAGAATTTTGTCCTGTGCTGTTTTTACACCTGTGCATGCACACACACATAGACAGAGTGCGAATGGAATGGTCTGAATGCCAGTTCTGTTTGCTGCTGCCTCACTGCAGAACCCCCACAAAGTGTCAGTTTTGCTCTTAATAGTGATGTAAGTGATATGAAATGCCATTGGGGTTTTGAAGTTGACTCAGAATTTATTTCCTAGTTTACTAATGTTATTTATTCTAGCCAGTTTTTGTAGAAAGAAGAGTTTGGACAAGGCTCTCAGGCCTATGGTGTGATTCTGGGGGCTGCCCTTTGCAGGGCCAGGAGTTGGGCTTTGATGATCCTTGTGGATCCCTTCCAACTCAGGATATTCTATAATTCTGTGATTTGTCCTGCATGACTTGATAGTGGTCTTAATATAAATGTTACTTTTCTGAAAAATCACATCAGCAATCATAGATGCCTTCTATATTTTTAAATGTATTGTGAAATAACTGCCTGAATATGTGGTGGAATGTGTTTGAAGGAGAGTACAGATTTATTAAGGTTGAACACTTCAATATAGGTCTCTGAAAGTAGATGTGACATTTTTGGGGAAAAAAATAGCAACAAAAATGTATTCACCATTTTGTTGCAAAGTTTTCATTTCTACATAGCTGCCTGAGTTGTACATCCAGGTCAGATTCTCCTTGTGACTGAGGGTCTATTGTTTGTTTGAAGCTGTATCTGTCTACAGGTTTGGAAAACATTCCATTATCTTTTCCCTTGGCTCCTTGTGCTGTCTATGTTGTACTGTTTTCAAAGCAATGGGTATTTATTCACTGATATTTTTTCCCCCTTCAAACTTTCCCAAAACAAGAAGGAAAAAAAAAAGGAGCAAAAGCCAGGCTGGAGAGTAACAGTGCCTAAAAAAGGAGGTGGTTTGCCTGCTATAGGACTGCCAGTCTGAGCAGCACTTCCTTAAGAGTCTCAGCCTGTAACCTCCAGTTGTTAGGAGGAAGGCATTTGTAGTCCAGCTTCTCTTGTGTTGTGCCCTTGAGTGAGAGGGGATACATCCCTCCTGGTGGGAGTGATCTTGCTGGACAAGCTGTTGTGAAGTTCTGTAGCACAAACCCTAGTTATGATGATCTATCTTATGGGGCATATCTTTGCTGAGGATTCCAGGGGGCAAAATGGTGGTGAAATTAAGGAATTGCAAGAAGACAAAAGCTGGGGTCCTGCACTTAGTTCAGCACCCCATAAGGGACAGGAAAAATATAGAATGAGGCCTGAATTCATGTAGACCCTACGAGGGACAGAGTGATTTCTTTTTTGATTTTATGGAATTAGTTTTACAGCATACTGTTCTGGAAAAAACAGTCTTAACTATCCTCCAGAGCATAACTTCCTTTCAGACACTCAGGTTGATCCAGTTTAAAGTTATATGTATGAAGCTGTGTAAGGAGAGGTTTAGGTTGGATATTAGGAAAAGGTTTTTCCCCTAGAAGGTGATTGAGCACTGAAACAGGTTCCTCAGGGAATTGGTCACAGCACCAAGTCTGACAGACTTTGAGAAGCATTTGAACAACTCTCTGGGGCACATGATGTGACTCTTGGGGATGGTCCTGTGCAGGGCCAGGAGTTGGACTCGATGATCCTTGTGAGTCCCTGCCAACTCAGGATATTCTATGATTCTTTGACACTGAAAGTGAAGCTGATGGAAATCATTCTGCAGAGTCATTCATCCTTCTCCAGTGCCAGTTTAATGTAGAAAGTGTGGAAGGAATTGGGGTTTGAATTACTTTCATTCACAGCTGTGAGTGGTGATTCACAGAAGTTACGTTTGCTAAGGTGTGGAATGAAGAGGGAGAATATTAGGATGAAGCAGATTTCTCCTGCAATTTTTCAATTCCAGATATCATGGTTTAGTAGTTCTGTGCTACATTAGGCTCAGTCAGTGTCTTTGTGTTTACAGAACTGATACTGATGCCATCAAGGCTGTCCTTCGTCTGCCTGGATTTGAGCTGGGAAAACACCAGATGAGCAAAGAGAAAAACAACCTTTTTTTCTTCCAGACATAAATTGTAGCACTAAGGTTTCTTTACTGTTTACATTCTCTGGGTTCATCTAACAACACTTTGATTAGGTCTTTTCCAAACACGCTGACATCTGGTCTAGCTTTGTTCCTATTGTGTAAGCTGCATGTTAGCAGGTGGAGTGCATCCCACAGGCCCTGGGAAAGTCATACTCTAACACTAGGGAAAAGATGGTAGGAAAAATTAGTGACAATATCTGCTCTTCAATTTGGGGAAAGGTCTCCTATTAAAAAATAAGAAAGTTAGTTGCAGCAAGTAACTATGGACTCGAGAATAATGTTTTTAGAAAATCCTGGCTTAGTAAGTCTTCCTCAAGAAGGAAGGAGATGCAGGGTTAACCTCAGAAAATCAAAGGAGAAGCTGGAAAAGTAAGGATGACTTGCACTGTGGCTTCCCCAACATCTTGCAGTTGTGAGCAGCATTCCTGCCTCCTCCTGGAGATTTGTAGTATGTCCATTTAACACAGACTGAGGGAAGTGCTGCATGCAGATATTTGAAACATCAAATTCAGGGGGACCAGCCTGGTTTTTGAGATTGGCTGAGGGGTCAGCAGCTCCCAAGAAGTACAGGAGATAGCCACTTACTCCAGCAGCATCTTTCAAGGCACTGTTTCCAGAACAGGATCAGAAAGTGCTGGTCCTGCTAACTTGCTCTGGGTGTGGAAATATGGAAATCTCCAGTACTGTTTAATGTCTTCATCAGTGATCTGGATGAGTGGATTGATTGCACTTGCAGTACATTTGCAGACAACACCAAGTAGGGCAGTAGTGTTGATGTGCTGGAGGGAAAGAAGGCTCTGAAGAGGGATCTGAACAGGCTGGATTGATGGGCTGAGGACAACTGAGTGAGGTTACACAAGGCTAAGAGCCAGGAATCATCACTGACAATGAATCACAGGCTGCTTAAATTTTTGCACAATTCCCTTAGTGCAGGCAAGCCCCACTTTAGCTCCTTCCAAAGGGACTGCTTAATGAATAAGGACTGATTCTGTCTGAAAAAAAGTGATCTGCCTCTGTTGAGAGTGTAAATAATAATAAACAGGTTCTGGTTTTAATCCTATTTTAATCATATTGAGTAGGATTTAATTTCAAATTATTCCAACTATTTAAATTCACATATGTAGTGATCTATTTAACACAACTCCAGTTATTTTAATACATCTCAGTATATTAATTCCTTTTAAAAAGCAAAATAACAAAGCCCCACCACATAGATGATGCACTAATCAAAACTTGGGATTAAAGAAATTCAATTCAGTTTCTATCACCCTTGGTGTCACCAGCTGTTCTGCAGCAGATCTCAGGCTACCTGCGCTGTGATAATTTATATTAAGGATATTGTAAAAGAGCATATAAGAAACAGTTTCACTGTCTCTAATGCAGGATCAGAAAGAGCCTTTTAAGGTGGAAAAAAAAAAGTTGTTGTAGTAGGGGCGGGTCTAAGATTATGAATTTGAATAATTAAACTTATTTTTTGTTTCTAAATGAGTTTCTGGAAAATAGTGACTTTATGACATGATTGTTACTCAGCCCTATTGTTAGGAATAAAGTGCATTTGAATTTGTTCTTTTTGTTCAGGTGTTTTAGCATTCAAGGAGACAATTTCTTGCACAGTGAACAGCTATTTTAACTATTATCACCGTTGTCTCATTCTTTAGTGAGCTGATGTCATGACTTTCAGTTTTTGATGGCATATATGATTCCTAGTTCAAGATGTTTTTTAACATTCTGCTTTCAAGGTAGGTTTTAGTTAGAGAAACAATTCTGAACTGAATCTAATCAGGGATAAATTGTTTTCATAGCAATTGAAGCTGGAAAACAATTTGTCTAAAGTTTTCAGGAAAACTGTAGAAAATCCAGATTTTGAGGGCTTTGTTCCTAAACTGAAGCTTAGTATAAGTGGTGGATTTCAGGTCTGAGTTTGAGCCTGGTTATTTTGAGTCTCAAAATATTTGGGTTTTCAGTGTGGGATTTTTTTTCTGAGTGTAGAAAAATAGAGATAACAGTAACGTGATTGGAATAGTTGTCACATCCCACAGAAAGATTCTATTTCATGTCACTTCAACCATTATTCTGTATCCAGCAAGGAGGTGTGTCACACCTAACCACAGCCTTTTGCTAGTTGCATTGCAAAAACAATGTAGAGCAGTCCCTTTTCTATATAATAATGAGCCTAGACAACAAAATTACTTAACCTTGTAACTCTGAACAGAAAGTCTACCATACCTGTCAAACTGTATTTGTAAGTGAGCTAAATGAGTCAAACCCAGCATAATTCTAGAAAGCAAAGATGGTAGGTACTGAAGATGTGCAATAGTTCATTGCAGGAAAAGGATTTTATTCATAGTATCAATGCATTAACTTCCAAATAGTTTTAGAAAGCCATTCAGTAGAATCCAGACTTTGTAATAACTTATCCCACTGAAAGTAAATGGAAGCTTTGCCAACCTTGTTTTTAAAACTCTCACTAAGAAACTTACTTGTCTAAAAACTAGGTATATTGTCTTAATAGAAATGGAAACTATTCCTTCCAAATTTACTATTCAATAAGAATACATTTTATATTCCATGTATATTGTGTGCTTTCTTAGTTTTAGCACAAGCATTTACAGGTGAAATCAGTTTCTTACCTCAACTCTATTCATCATGAAAAAATATAAATTCTGTCTTTTATGAAGCTGTCATAGTTCCTTAGAAATATTAGACCCTAGGGCCCACTACTCCATTTAAAACATTCTTCATGTTCCTATCACCTTTTTTTTTAATGTTCCTTTTGCTTGTTTGAAGATTTTTATTCTTCCCCTTCTCATTCAGTGAGATTCAATATTATGTCCCTATTCTTCCCTTTTTAAACACAACTTAATAAAACACACTAAAAAGCAGACATCTAGAATTTTTATTTTTTTAATGGGGATATAGCCATGTTTATCATGTTCTATGTATTTCTGATTTTCCTCTTTTGTATTTTTTCTTTTGTTGCATGTTCTCTGAAAGATATAGGGCACCCAGAAGAATTGAAAAGGAACACAATCAGTGTAAGACTTGATTCTCAAAAAATATTGATGTCCCTGAAGAGGCAGGAAAATACATATTGATATTTAAAAAAAATGTATAGAGTCACTTAATTTGTGTTAGCTAGGCTTCACCTAGCAGTCTTCATGTTCTGAAATGTCTGAAGTTATGTTGTTTGGGCTTCTGATGAAGTGATGTGTAAATGCTTATTTGTAATGTGGGGGGGTTTTTTGGGATGTGTGTGTGGTTTTGTTTTTTTTTTTAATTATTATCATTATTTTAATTTTTCTTTTTAAATCCACTCTTTTCCTGGCCAGTTCTCTCAGGACTGTGCTTGCATCCAAGCTTACCATGATTAAATCCTTCTTCTCTAAGGGGCCTAACTACACAGAAGGGGGCAGGGTAGCACAGTTGTGTTGTCAGGGATATATATGGGGAAACAAGTCTCAGTGTAGGCAGTTTCTCAAGATGCTCTACCTGATGAATTAACTAAGGTAGTTCAGAATATGAGTTGATTTGGAGTCTGATGTGTTGGTGTTGTGGTTTTTTACCAGATTTTTTTCTTTTTTTTTAAAGTTTGAACAGTTCATACCAATTGCAGATGAGATTCCTGTCACCTAACTTCAGTTATCTTAAAGTTAAGTGCTCATTTTCAGCTAATTGTCTAGACACTCTCTATCGTCAAGGAAGAAATGGAGGCAGTTCAAGACTGATTCATCCCATCCCGAAATAGATGTCTAAGCTGGGATGAATTTGGAGTAGCTGTTTTTCTCCACCAAATTTCAGGAGAGCACTGACAACTGGTGAGACAAAGAGCAGCTGGAGATAAGTGAGATGGTCACCCTCTGAGCTATTGATATCTTTCTTATCCTTCTCTGTGTTTTTGCTGATTTAGATGAGTAATAATTTTCAGTATTTGCTAAATAGCACCACCAATATTAAACACATGTTGGTGTCAAATCCACCAGGTTCAGGAGTGCATAAGGCAGAAAATAATGTATCCAGTTCCACTGATCCTGTGCATAGGCAGCCTGTGCTTTCTTGTGATTTGCCAAATGGGGGCTGAAAGAGCAAAAGCTGGTGCATAAAGCATTGTAGGTATTTCAGGTCGGGATCAGCTTAGAAATCAGCATCCACCTACAGGAAAGGCTTCACTTGGTTACTCCTCTGTGCAATGTCACAGTGACACTTCAGAGCTGTCCTGTCACTCTCTCATTCATTTTTTTGAAAAATAAATATTCTATCTGGAAAACAAATTAAGCACGCAATGGTTGTGGAACATAACTCAAAAGTAACTTGAATGGAAAGGATTTCTAGCTGGCAGAAATATTAGACAAATTTAATACCATATGAATGGTTTTCTCAATAAAAATCAGAATAAATATCCATTAGAACATTAATGAAGGTTGAAACTTTCCTCAATAAAGAGAGTAATCAGTAACAATCCGTAATCAGTAAACTTTTACAGCAGAAATTCTGTGCAGCAATTTTAATTCCCATGTACTATTTGTGAAATGAAGAGAAGATGCTATTTAACATTAAACTTAGCAAAAATTTATCAATTTTGAGGTATATTTTATGACAGAATCAACTGAAGGCAATTGTTAAGATTTAATTTGCTTCTCCATAACTAAGCTTCTGCTGAATGTTTTTCATAATTGGACAATAATGTTTTTCAGACGATAGTGAGGCCTTCAGTGAGAAAATGATAGACAAAACAACCATTACTGTGATACAGGGTGTGATCTCTGTGGAAGTTTGCTTAGCAATTTAAAGGAACAAACTCATTTTTTAAGCCTGCACAGATACTGGGCTGGGGTAGTAGAAAATAACACTGTCAAATTTTCATTCAGGTCTGCCAATCTCTAAAATAGTTTTCTCGGATTTTGGTAGCAATATAAATATGTCAGTGGACAAATTTACCCTGTTCCTCTGATACATTTTGATGCTATAACTGCTCATGGGTTTTGTCTCTTCCCTTTGTCGCTCTAGTTCAAGGAAAGGAATACCCAAGGACAGGAGTTTCTGATACTCATATTTAAAAGCTCGTTATTCTCATTTTACTGCTAACCTCTCAGAGTAACAACTGTAAATTCTTAAAATCCCATGCTCAGTAGTTACAGATGTCTGTGCTGCAAGACCACTTCTACTTGCTCAATGCATGTTAGAGTGGAAAAAGACCAGTCAGAGAACTGCATAACCATATGATTATGGTGCACAATGCAGCCATCTTGTCTCATATAATTGTTCCTTCAGTTGTGCAGAACAAGATGCTGCAGATGTTTCAAACCCAGAAGATTCTTCTTCTGTTTTACTTTCATTAGGACATAACTTTTGCTAGCATTCTTATATTTACTGTTCTTTAATTAGGATGATTTCTTTCTCTTAGCAAACTGTGACTATAAAGACATACACATCATGGTTATCTTTTTCATCATTTTAATAATAATAATAATAATAATAAAACCCCTGTTGCAATTACTTTTCCATTTATTATCGTGGTAGATATATTTATTTTTTTACAACAGAATTTGACAAGCAGGTTTCTGGAATTCTTAATGGAGTTGAAAGGATAGCCTATGCATGTCCTTGTGCATGCATAGTGAAATGGTGAACATAAACCACATACCCACACCCACAGAAAACAAGGCACTGTTAAGACTGTACAAGTAATAAATGACCAAGAGGTTATTGATACATTAAAATCTGAGCTCCTAATGAAAACTGTATCGGTAGCCACCTTAACACCATAAAGCTATGCATCATTTGGGGATTCTCTGCTTAATAGCCCTTCAGTGTCCCTCTTTCCATACGTGTTGGACCCCACATTCGTAGGGGAATAAACTGCTCCGATGCTGTTGCTGGAACGAACCAAAAAGTCGGCCAAGCGCTGTGTCACACACGTGGCAGTGTTGCATTTCCTCTTCTCCAGGTGGTGACTACCCAAGGTGAGACAAAAAAGAGCCAAGATTAAGTCAAATGATGAGCAATAGGGAGTGTGCCACTGCTAATAGTCATTTGAGCTGCGCTAATGTGGGAGTTCTTTTAAGATGTGCACAAATAGAGGAACATTGCAGTCTTCCCACCACCTACTTTGTGCCTGAAAAAAAAATCCTTGTGCTGTATCTATTATCAGTTTTAATGGTGGGGGTTATTTAAATGCAGAGACCTCAACAGTCATGTGTCGTTTTTTATTGATATTCTGCAGAGCAGTTTGTGACATCTGGAAAACCTGTAATGATAGTATAGATTATACACTAAGTGAAAGCAATGACTAAATGTTTAACTTCGAGCTGAACTTCTAAATCTATTTAGAGCTCTTGCTGATATCATGAGGATTACTAACACAATGACAGTCACTAACATTTATTTAGGTCTCTCATTACCACAGAGTCATATCCCTCTCTTACTGAAGTGAATGGTAATATTCCAGTCCAAATCAAGTGGAATGAACCCAAAGACTCTTTCTCCCAATTGCACCACACATTATGAGAGGTGGCAGGCATTGCCAGTTCTGCCAGTACCACTTAAGATGGTCCTTAGCTCTGTCTCTCTACCACTCAGCTCTGGCTAAACAGAGATTTCATCATTACCAAAAAGCTGCCACATCTTTGTTGAAAACACCAAAAATTTGAAAGCTCTGTAATGGCAGGAGATAATGATTTGCTAGATGACACTTTATAGAGTGTCTGTGGAAGGATCCACATCTACAAATAGGTGAACCAACAGACCATTTACAGAACCCCATGTAAAACTTACATAGCATGAGATATTTTTTTTAAATCACAGTAAAACTACTAGCTTGAGAGAGCTTGAGTTTTCAAATTTGTTTCTTTCACCCCTGTGTTGCTCCTTCAGACAGAAATACTTGCTTGCTGAGACTGCCTATTGAGTTATTGTTAATTTTCTTGAGCTTCTTCATGCTGATGTAGAGGTAGCACCAATTTACAGCAAAAATTCACTGTGAAGAGTGACACTTTCCTAGTTTGAAACTCAGCAGTTAGCAGTGAGTTCCTTTTCCTATTGAATATTACATCTGTTATCCAAAATGTTTTACAGCCTTTTAAAGTTATTTGTATTGATCTAAGAATCCAAGTGGAATAGCAATTGCGAGAGAAATGTCTGTATGTTACTGGTTCTTCACTGGTAGATAGGCAGCAATTTCTAAGCAATTAATATTTTAAATATGTAGTTGCACTTAAATGAAATGGTTGGATAGGGCTTTATATAGCTTCCCTTAGATTTTCATGGGTGCTTCTATTGCTTTTAAGAGTTTAAGCAAGTCCTTAACATAGGAGGTTCAAATGGCAACTGGTTCTCATGGTGATCCTGATTTGTTTGGGGAGGCAGAATTTGCTTTTTCATTAAAGGTACAAAATCAGGTCCTGGTACTCCAAGTGTAAAACTCCAGCCCTTACAGAAAGCTGCTAGGTTTCTTTCTCATGTGTAGCCTGACTGAACCTACTATACCTGTCAGCTCTCTGATCTGTAGCCCTTAAATGAATAAGTGCTTTGATGAGACAGTTCATCCAGTGAGATACTGTCCAAGGCTCCAAAAAAGCAGATAAGGCATCCCAGGCTGTAATACATCTTTGAGTATTACAGTTATTTTTGTTGTTTTGTTCTTTTTTTTAATATATTTTTTTAAAGTGATAGCTGTAAAAATGTGAGAAATTAACCACCATTATAAAAATATTTTGGAAGATAAGAGTTGTCATATAATAACATTTTAAAATATATATTCAAAGAGAAAGGCACAGGCAACTCTGTAGACAGGTGTATTTACTGAAACTATCCGTAACACAATTGTCATTGAAAGAAATTCAATCAAAAACCTGACAAAACTAGAGGAACTTGAAGGTCTGTTCCAACCTTGATGATTCTGTGAATAGCTGAGTGCTGCTTATCTTTGAGTATGAATTGGAAATATTTCTTGAATTTTTTTTTTATTCATTAGAAAGTTACCTGAAACTGGATTTATGAATTTATAAATATAAATGCATTTCAGACAAATGCTATCATATCAATTGCTTCTTTTCCTTCTTCCCATGAATAAATTGATATCTAAATCTGTAATGAAAAATTACTTCCAGGAGACAGTTATGTTATAAAACAATTCCATTCTAGCAGAGCATTAGTATGAAGAAGGATTTATTTTCTTTTTTTTTCCCCCTTCAGGCATGGAAATGGGACAGATTTTTAAAAAAAGGAGGCACTTTCCAAATACGCCTTTCTTCTCAAGGCACTGTAGTATTTGTAACCTTTGTAATTTCTGAAAGCATTATAATTGTAAAGGGATTAAATGATCTGCAACTTTTGTCTCTGGATTTCACTTTCTCCCCTGAATGCTCTAATCTTACACCTACAGAAAAGCTGATCTTTATGCTTACAGAAAAGCTCTATTTACTAGAAGAAGGATATTTTAATCTCTTTTTGAGAATAAACAGCAGAGACGAAGAGTCTCGAGTAATAGGGTATCACTGGCACAAAGTTTACTTCATGATTTAATCCTGTCTGATATGACTAGAAGAAACAAGGAAAATCGATACCTTCTTGTCTTTGATGCTGCTTGTTCTGGCATTTCCTCACTAAGTCCTGAGAGTGTATTCTGTGACATTACTGGCAATATCCATCCTTGTCTCTTAGAAGTACCATCAGACAGATCATCAGCCACAGACAGTAATCTTTAAACAACAACAAAATACCCAGTGAAGTTGAATTGCTCTATTTTTGCTCATATTATTTGAGACATGAAAGCAAAAGCAGTTCATGCAATAACCTTTTTCCCTAAAAAGAAATAAATATGATTATTTATTACTCACTTCTCAATAGGTGTAGCTTCCAAACAGCTCAGAGTCACAGAAAGTGCAATGAAGAAAACAGACAGCTTTAGGTTGCACATCTTCCCTTCCAAACTTTCTGAAAAGAATAATGATTCAAAACTGAAAGCAAACCCAAATACTTTTCAGCACATCCTATTACTGATTCCCATTCTGTCCTAAATCAACAGCAGCTAGTCTTTTTCACAGACTGGAGTGAAAAAATGATCCCCCTAAGTTTAGTGACACGATGCAGTTTAGGACAGATGGCTCTCAGCAGCAAATGCTCATTTTCCATCTAGTAGTTTCAATCCTATCCCTTTATCTGCAGTTTGCATTTCCTGACATATCCCAGTCTCAAATACCGGTCCTGGGTGCAGTTTCCCTTGTAGTTGTCTTAGCCTATTCCTGAAAAATGCTGTTGGTTAATAATGAGGGATATTTTGCTTTCCTGAAAGCCCATCTGTTGCACTGCACCTAGAGAAAAAAGGGAAATTGTTTACCTTTTTGTGGTCACGGATCTAACTGGAGAAGCCCGTCTGTGTTAGCAAGAAGGGTGCATGCAACAATTCCACGCTTGCATCTAGCTCTGGAGTATCCTTTTCCCTCTTCCTTGCTGACAAGTAGTACGGCTCTTATATATCCTTCACACCTTTCTCAGCTCTGACATCAGGCAGAACAGAGAGACTGTCGTTAATTCCAATCCCTATAGACAGAAAGTGCCCCAGAGAGGAGCAGAGGCAGGTGGGTCATTATTTTGTTAGTACATCAGTAAATATTCACCTGGTATGTGCAGGATGCCCTGGTGAAGGTGCTGTAATAGCATATTGCACATCCGAAATGTAGCCTCGGCTTTACGGTTCTGATAAGATGCTGAGGTAATATTCCCTGTGGGTGTTTTTGAGGGCTAAATAAGGTAACAAAAGTCACAAAGAAAGCCAGAGCAAATGAAACACCAGATCACTGGCAACTGAAATAGAAGAAAACAGATATATGAGGAAAGACGGAGAAGTTAAAGTTGTGGAGGTTTGTTGTAGAAGTGTATAGATCAAACAGGAAAAGTGTCTGGAGGGATATAAGCTGTGAGAGGAGTAAGAAAAGAGTGAAAATTTTTTTTAATTGACAGACAGGGTTATCATTCAGGGTAACACGGTAGAAATCATGTACACTTTTCAGTCAAGTATAAATGTGAATGGAAATTCTGTCACTATTCATGTAAAATCTCACGTTTTACAAAGACTGGTAGATGTCATGCATGCATGAAAATTGAGTCAATTAATAATTTTAAGAAGGCAAGACTAGGATGAAAAAGCCAGGAAATGTCAGAATAAAGACTACCTGTGCAAATTTTTTTCTCTAGTGTGCACAGAGAAAAATGCACAGCTTTTAATAGACTAAATCCAGTATTAATCAATTACCTGATTGCAGATTTCCAAGGATACAGATTAGAACCATTTCCCGTGGATTTCAGTGGGAAATGGTGGTTTGGTTTCTTTTTTTTCCTCTTCTTCTTAGTTTATGTTACGTGCCCCAGTGCCTTTGGAAAACAGGTTTTTAATTATCTGTGGTGGTCAAGATGCTGGCACAAAAGCTCAGGCAGAGTTTTCTGGGATAAGAAGTTACCATATGCATCTCTTCTACCCCAAAGAACTGCTTCAATGCCAAGTCCGTTGCTTTAACTGAAACTCCCCTTCTTTGTTGGTTTAGTCTGTAACACCAGATTTTCATTGAAATGGCTAAAGTTCCAGTGTTGGCTCACTTCAGGCATCAGTGCTACTTGAGTTGAATACAGAAGGAATATTTAGCTGGGATAGTAGCCTCTTAACTTGATTACAACAGTTCGTCTGCAAATAAGACTCTAGAGATTGACAAAATGTTTTGTTGGTTGTTGTAGTTGTTTATTTGGGGTTTTGTGTGTGTGTGTGTTGTGAATTCTGTTTTTGTTTTTTTCTTTTAAGGGATGTTACTTCTGGATATTTTGCTCTCTGTTTTTAATGATATGATCCTATATTTCTTTTTGCCAGGTTCCTGCTATCCCTCCTCTGGATGGAAAGTCCCAGTGTAAGCGAAGTAAGTACAGTGTTTTATCTTCACCATGACAGTAAGTTCTGTGCAACATCTGAAACAAGTTTGTTGCTCCAAAGTGTCACTGTAGCATTTGACTACAATGAAATAATATTTTGGTGTTATTTTCAGTGTAGCAATTTCACTCCTATGAAATGAAGGCAGGATTAAACCCATTTTACATAGAGAGAATCGTGCTGAGAAACAATTAGACAGATAATCTGGCTGGTGATTGACACCAGCCAATATTCAGTGCTTGAATATTGAACTCGAAAATGCCTTGGTGCACTTTTTCTGGGGTGAAAAGAGATCTGTGTCCCACTGACACTCAGTAGTGATATGTGTGCTCAGCTCTTGTGAAAGATGTTGTTTGAAATCCTGAAAAGCAATGGACAGATCAGTATGCATTTAAGATTTTAAAAGATTGAACTGAATATTCAGAATCTTTTATTTTTTAAGGCATCTGAGTGGTTGCTGTGTCAAGCTTGAATCAAGCTACGGGCTGACACGAGAAAAGTGAAACAGGCTTTTCAAAGAAATATTGGTCCCAAATTTTAATTCTAGCTGTCCTGCAAGTGGCCTTGGGGGGAACCACTAGTGCTTTGAGAGAAGAAGAGAAAGGCTGATTCTTAAGTGCACTGCAGAAATGAAACTAGGCTCATGGTGTCCCAGGATCATTGCCAGCCTCCTGGACCACACAGCATCTTGGCAGAGTCAGCAAGAAGTCTATCCAGCAATTAGTCAGATGTACCATTAACAAACTTACACCTTCTGTTGCAAGTTGTCTTAAGCAGAAGTAGTGTTTTCCTACATAAACAGAAATGTAATATGAAATTGTGGAATCTCTTTGGCAGCAGAACAATTCACAACTCAAATTTCAAGATGTTGGTACTAAATAATGTGCGGTTAGTACCATTCAGTGAGTGGCTAGAAAACTATTTTTACCACTGACAAAGTTCTGTAGCCCTGAGCTTAGAAAAACAACTATATTACTGTGCAAAATAATTGTTACCAGCTTAAGAAAAAAAAAATAAATCCAGTATTCTCCTTAAAGAAACCCGTGACCAATTCTACTCTGAGTAGTTACATAGTCATTTTTATATCGGGGTTTAAGTGTGTATGAAAAGATTTGTCTAAAGTATTGTGCCTGTATGAGGGTTAGGGGACACCAGAGATGAGACTCAAAAAAGAATCCAGAAGATATGGTATGCCAGTGCCCTGCTTTCTTCTGGAAACTACCCACATGAATGTCTGGAGTTGCAAAAAGATGACCGAGCAGCAGACACCCACCTATGTCTGCTGCTCTTGTACACTGGGGAGTGGGATTTATCTGACTAAATGTGAGATGAATAGAGAGACCATTCTAGTGCCTGTTGCTAATGCAGAACTCTAAAACAGCTTAGATGATTAGTGCCTGTTTCTTCTTTTTGCCTATAAAAACAGCCCCGGGTGACTCGCTCAGGTGTAGATGTTTACACTGTGGGTGTCTAAATGTGTGTGAAATGAATTCCATCAGGGGTGCTTTAACTCCCTTATGTGCTCAGTGCCTGAGATTTAAGGTTGTCTCCCTCTTTCTCATATTTACCTTTTTCTTAGGCTATTCTTGACACCTGCTGGACAGCTGGTTCCCACTTTTAATGGCTGCTTTTCAATTCCTGAGTTTTACATTTGCTTAATAACATTAATAACACACATTAAGACTTTTGGTAATGGATGTATCTCTCCCATTTGTGAGAGTGACAAAGAGCCATATTACCTGTTGCTTGCACTTTACCAGCTGCTGTACAGCTGTGTAAGGCAGATGTCTCCAGTAAATTACATTGTTGCTCAGTTACCAGGAACTAGAAGTGTGTGACTATCTCGTGGCTTAGTTTGCCTGTTGTATCAAAAAAAGAAAAGGAAAAGCTATAGGCATTAACTTAAATGGACTTATTTTGATTTTTTTGAATAAACCAGAAAGCATAACAGCAGCATTAATATACATCAGTGTAAATATTACCAATAATGAAACAGAATGGTGTGTGTCTCACAGCCTGTAGCTGTTACATGAGTTCAGCACAATGTATCATGTGCACTGACAATTTTTTCATGTTTATAGCAATTTTATTAGCCTTTATAAGCCTTTGCTTCCTTCTAAATTAAGCTGCAAACCAAAAGTAAAATATAAAAGTATAAAAAAGAGGTTTCATTGATAGTGTCAGCACCTCTGAAAAAGTCAAAGTGCCTTGTGTTTGAATAGCCAAATCTGAAATTAGAGGAGTAAATCAACTCCCTAAACAGAGTTTTCTAGGACATTTTATATGTCCTAGAATATCCAGTATTGACATTCCTGAACCTGGCTAGCACTACAAACTAGGTAGAAAATCAGAGAGGGTCTAAAATTACACTAGACACTTATAATTAGGAACCTTGATTGTTCCCTAAATTTTTACATTTGGATGCCAAAGTCTGAAGATTTTGCTATAATACTCTCTCTCTGGTATTTCTTGCTTGGTGTTATGTTGATGAAGACTACAATGTTTGTGCTTTCTGATCCATGGAGTTGTAATTGTAACTGCTTTGTTCAAATAGTGTTTCACCAAACAAGCTTTGCTAGCACAACTTTCTTTGTTACTCCTATTCTGTGTGGGCCATTTCAGTGCTGACAAAAACAGAAACAGCTCTCCTTGTTGATCCCAAAATCGATGTTAAGCCTGTGGAAGAAATATGTGAGAAGCAGCAGAGAGGTAAGAGAAGGAAAGTTAATAATTTCTTCTGCAGTGGAAAAAACAGGTGATTCAGAAATGAAGGGTGACCACCCATGGAATTGACTAGGAAATGGAAAAAAGTAATTTGGATAGTTAGCAATATTTTAAAACTACTTTTATGATGTATTATATTAGTCAGCTCACACCACTGACAGAACTATGATGTAGCCTCAAAGAACTATTGCTAATGATTGCTCCGAGAATGAGCTCAGCAGTCTCTGCTGAATCAGTTCCTATAGATGGGAATCTCCCAAGCAAGAGAAATAAACTGCATGTTTAGATCAGCAAAGTCAGAATTGACAGATCAGTGACTGATGAGTCTGAATTCCTAATGCCACTCCTACTTACAGTTTACAGAGTTTTAATTGCATGGCTTCCACCGGCTTGCATCCTACAACTTAACTTTGAATACAACAGTAGGTTTAACTTCTAGACTTTCTTTCCCCCTGTCTCTCTTCCAACCTGCTTCCAGAAGTATAAGCAAAAGCAGAACTCCCCTTTGTTTAGCAATGTCCCTTTCAAGGGCTCTAGGCAGTGCTAATGGTAAATATGTCACATGAAGTAGTGGCAGTGTTCTTCCTTTCTGGTAACCTAAGCCATCCATTGCTTCCTGCTATGATAATTCTCTAAAGTCACTTTGTATAGGAATTAATGTATAAAAAGGTATTCAGGTTTCAAAGATATTGGTGTAATTTATATATGCAGTAGTTTATAGAGTCCTCTAACATGTGTAGTACTCAGATGTGCACTTCAAAGAAGAACAAAGGATCTCGCTAAAAGGAAGGTTTGGGGACTTCCTTGAGTGCCTCCCTGTGGAGCCAGTGCAGTGTAAATTTGAATCCCTGTTCACTGCATAGATGTCTCCTTATGGAAGAGTCTGGAGTGACTGTATTGAATTGTAGAATCATAGAATGGTTTGAGTAGGAGAGGATCTCAAAGACCATCTAGTTCCTACCCTGCTGCCATGTGCAGGGACACCTTTCACTAGACCCATCCAGCCTGGCCTTGAACACTTCCAAGGATGGGACATCCACAGCTTCTCTAGGCAACCTGTGCCAGTGCCTCACCACCCTCACAGTAAAGAGTTTGTTCCTGGTAACTAATTAAAACTCATTCTCTGTCAGTTTGAAGCCATTCCCCCTTGTCCTGTCACTCCATGCCTGTGTAGAAAGTCCCTCTCCATCTTCCTTTCAGGCTCCCTTCAGGTACTGCAAGGCCACAGTTAGGTCACCCCAAAGCTACTGAATGTGCAGAATGAACTCTCCCTCAATGCTCCTGTTAGGGGAAAAAATGATTAAGGGTTTAGGTGTGTGTAGAAGTGCTGTTTCTGATTTACTGAGTGTAACTGTGAGAATTCTCCACCCCTTTTTCCCCACCCCAGCATATTGTAAAGAGCACAGACATCTGTAGAAGGTACAGTGAGACCAGGAACCACCCTCCATGCTCCCCAGACTTATTTCACTGGAGGTGAATCCCTAGTAAACACGGGACAAATGGAACCATTCTCCTGTAAGAGAAACAGCTGGTTTTCAAAAGAATCCTATACTGAATCATGTCAGCCCTTCCTATCTGATCCAGAGCATAAATTTTAACTAACTTTCCTTTAAAATTATCTCTTTAAATAATCAGGCTTTTTTTCTTCCCCCTCCTCTCTCCCCCCCATCTTTTGCAAAGTGCAGCAAGAAAATGACAATCCGGCTTTGTCTTGAAACACTCTGAGTCTTTCAGATGATGCTGCCTTGACAGTTCTGCTATTAATAGTGGCATTTTCTCTGCTGTCTAAAAAGGAGAGTTGTGCTGAACTGAGAATCAGTCATGTTCGTAGTTATTTTTCACTAAGGGCAAATGCAGTCTACTCGCTTACGTAGGAGAATCTACCTTGACAATACCATGAAATACAAAGTAACTTATTTATTGCATGTCATCACATGTAGCTGCAAAATAAGATAGCTCTTCTTCAAAAAGAAGTGCAGTAGGGCTGAATTTACAGTATGCTTGAATTGTTGTATGTGTGAGTGCAAGACCTGACCTTTTCATCCTACTTGGAGTTGAGAAAAGACTTTGATTAAGCACAAGGAACATGAATCAGTACATGAAATTGTCTCTCTACTGTAAGAAGTCATTAAAAATTCATTAGAAGTTCAGCATATGCATCTGAAAAAATATAGTGGATTTTTGGTCTGTTATGGCAGTGGTTTTTACGTCAAATATTGATGTTTCCATCCATTTAGCAACAAATCCACTCTAGCTGATCTTATCCTTGATAACAGAAATCAAGAATGGTGTGGAAAAGTCAACATTTAAATGTGAGCTCTCACAAACATTTTAGGAGTTACAAGTGAGGTGGCTGGTTCAAAACATGGTGTTTTTTGCAATAAACTGTTATTGAATGAAATACCCAGTGGAAAATTGAAAGCACTGTATTATTGCAAGAGGAAAAAAAAAGGCTCTGGAACGTGTTAGTCACTAACATACTGAAATGATTTCATATTAACACATATTGTGCCAATGAATGGTAAAGTTTTAATGGGACAAAGCTGAGCAGTCATCTTATCAAAGCATTTGGTTTAGAAAAGAACCTTGTGCAGAGCAGCAGACAAGCACATATTTCAGGACAAGTGTCTTTAAAATCCTTAGGTGTTGAATATGTACTGTTCATTTGAAATGGATACCTGAAACTCTGCTTTTGATTTCAGAGTATTTTCTGTTAAAAAACTATTGTTTGCATAGGTGGTCTTTCTTTTTTTTTTTTTTTCTTTTCCTTGATTTACAGGATTCCTGCACATTTCCACTCTGGCTGCTGACTATGATTCTAGTGGATGTAGGCTTGATTTTGTCAGTTTTCACAGAGGCCCTGTAACCCTTCCTGGTGCATTCCCATGGGCTGCAAATGGCTGGTTTAATTTTAGAGAGCTACCACATTGCCACAGTGTTCATACTTACTGGTGTTGTGTTAAAAAATGGAGAATGTTAACAATGTCATATATAATTTCATATCAGAAGAATATTTCATATAATTCCATATAAATGAGGAGTTAACACACTCTAAAATTATTTTATAAGCTGCCATAACCTTCATGGTGTTATGGGTCACTACAGCCCACTGCTTTAAGTCATATACCATCCTGTTGCCTTTTATAATACTCATAATAGTTTGTAGAGGTTGAATAAGCAATTGTTGAAAGAACCATAAAAATTATCAGCGTAGAGGTAAGGTATTTTTTATCAGAAAGTCTTAAATCTACACTGTTATTTAAAGTCAGTACTTTAATTTTCGTTGTCAAAAGAGAATGCGTATTTCATTCAGCTTAAACCTCTCTGAGAAACAGCATCAGTTTTGGAGGATTCTGTTAAAACTTCCTTTTTTTTAGAAAGGAGATGTTTGTATCTAGGAAGCTCCTCACTCACAGGTACATGCGTAGGTATGTGCCTGATTCCCAAAAGATCCTCGAGATTCCACTCAGATGCTTCACCTTTTAGGACTGAGCTTTTTTAGGCAAGGTCACTATGCAAAGTGTGCCTAGAAAGGTCAGGTGTATCAGCTTCAGGCAGTTTCTAGTAACTGGTATCCAGCCTGATGATACCACTGCACACAAAGGGTATAATCACACATCAAGAACCTTGGGGACTTGTGAAAGTGAAATGAGATCAGGTTACATAAACCACTGATTGATGAATCATAGTTAATGTCATTCTTCTAGAGTAAAAGTCCCCAGAGAGACTTTGAAGCTTTGAACTGCCAGTCAGCCTACAGTACATTTGTTGCTTTAACTTTTCTGAAAGTGTGTTCATGAGACAATATGCCTCCTTAGTGGAAAGCTGACGACCTGATCTCACAACAAATCCCTTTGTACTTTAAAGAGGAGGTACTGCCCAAAAGTATATATTTAGGTTTTCAACCTTTTTTTTTTTTTTTTTATGTAGATAATTTGTTCTGAAAAGCTGTTTTGACAATTGGAACGTTTGTGTTTTCTAACATTTAAAACCAGAAGTTTGTATAACAGAGTGTCTTCCAGACTTGTAGCAAATTTTACGAAGAATAAAGGATTTTATGTCTTCATAAGGTTTGCCACAAGACTAGAAGACATGAACGTTTTGCTGAAACAAAAGCAGAGCCCCCAAATCCATACAAGTGCAAATCAATGTGCTAAACTGCTTTCTTAAGGGAGAAACTGTTATGACAGTGTTGCTGGTTTAAATAAATCGTTATGAAAACAGACAGCAACAATGTTTTGCACATAAACAATATTATCTCCAAGGTATGGATCTGAATGTTTGCTACAAATGACTATTTAATGCGTTACAGGGGAAAGAAGTGAGATGAACATGAGTTAACAGGGACGTGTAGAGTCAAAGGCAAAGCTGAGGATGGGAGACAGATCTGAATTTTTATTTATTTTGTAGCTGACATGTACTCTGTTGAGGTGAGAGGAAAGAAAATCTTACTGGAAAGTTAAACTTCACCTGAATCCAGACTCAAAACAAGCAGAAAGTTTTGTACCTGTCTGTGTTTCTGCATACACAGAGGTAACCATCACCCTACTTTGTTTGTTAAATGCAGATAGATGCTTTCCTACCTGGTTTGAGTAGATCAAGGTCTTAATTATTTGTCTCTTCACTGGCCAGTATAATGAGACTTTATAGTTCCCCATTATTTACCTTAGTCTAGTATAACCACTGCCAAAATAAATACATTTTTGATTAAAGGAGGATCAGTTAAATTATTATGTATTTCTTTATTTTGCATCCTTCTTCTCTTTCTTTTGAGAGAGTAGGTTCCCAAAATATCTTGAAGGTTTGGTTTTTTTTAATTTATGCAAGTGCTGTGACCCCTGTGAGCAGGCGAAAGGAGAGAAAAATATTGTGAAAGAGCCTGTCTTGTGAGGTTTCTACACTCAGTTTTGCTGGTCTGTTTAAAAGTTGAAATTTGCAGTGAAGCTCTTGGAGTGTGTACCCAGATCAGGGTACAACCCTGAGAAGAAAATTCTGTGTTGCCCTCACAAGAAATTCTCCCCGTTAGCCTTCATTTGACTGGAAGCTGCATGGCTGTTCAACTACCAGAGCTGTGCCCTGCCAGAGAAGCAGATAGGAGATACTAGTGAGAAAAAAAAGTGGTTTTAGGCATTGCTTGGATTGTGGTCCAGCTCTAAACTGGTGGGGGAAATGACAGTGAACCTCCTCTGTGTCATGACATTCTTATCCAGGTTGCTGTGCTACATCCTATGAGATGTGCAACCCAAGACTGCTGCAGTGCTCAGTTCTGTGGAGATATAGTTCTTATTTCCAGCTTTTCATTAATTAAATGGGATTATTTACAACTGGGAAAGAGCTACTTAGTCCTTAGTGTTTTCCAAATAATGTGTGGCATTTACAGTGAGGCCAGAAGTGCCTTCTGTGTTTTTGGTAGGTAACTCATCACGACATATAACATTTGGACTGGGACCAATAATTGTACTTTGCATTTTTCACTGAGAACTTTTACTGCTTTTCATAGGAACACTGTTTATCCCTTTGAATTTCCTGTGAGTTTTCATAAGCAACTGTAAGGGGGTCTTGACCTCAGGCTGGGAGCTGCTGACTGACAGGCTTTTTAGTTCCTTGGCTGGGATGAGTAGATCTAGAATGACATTAGAAGAGAGAACCAGGACAGGTGTCATATGACCTGATTTTTATCTGTCTAAAAATTAGTTATTTAGACTAAGCTAGCTCTCTAGAATTTCAAATCCAAGGAAAGGAATAAGCACCTCCAGAGACCATTTCCTCCTACTTTTTTTAGACAGCTGTCTTAAAATGGGATAAATTGCTCTCTGGAAGTATATGCCTCTAATGCCTATTGTGAGCATCTTCACTGAAACTACTTGCTAAGAATAGGGTATACCCTGATTCTGTACAAATATTTGATGCTCTTGAGGTATTTTCCTTATGTTGAAGCAGTAGAATGATTAGAGCTACCTCTCAAACAAAAGCTAGGCAGACAGAAAAATATAGTTGTAGTCTCAGTTGCTCAGGCAGAGTGCTGATAGTGAACTTGGTGAAAATATGGCCTTGAGGAATCCCATGGAGAAGATGGGAATTCAATATGCTAAGACATCCCAGACTCTCTATGAGCTTTGTTATCCATTAATTAATCACAACAGAGAACAATACTGAATTCCATAGGTATTGAATTTTACATGAATTTATTGAATAGTTAGTTAACTGTATATTTGTGAACATATGTTAATTTCATATATCTAATCCTCTTTTCTTCACAAAGTATTTAATTTGTACATGTAGCCAATTATAAATCACTTAAACTGCATCTTAAAATAACCTCTGGGTTACTTTTTTTCTGATATGGAGGTAAGTATTTAAAGCAAATTGTTTAGTGCCTACTATAAGGTGGTGTTTATTTGGCTGGAAATTTTGATTTTCATTTTTTGTAATTCCTTTGCTGGGTCTGAATCTTCAGCCTTACTCACCCTAAGCTAAAATTATTGTTGAACAAAATAATGTTACAGAGACTGTAGAACTACACAGCCCTGTATGTGGAAACATATTTTCTATTTCTAATTAAACTGTAAAAACAAAATCCTAGTACAAGCAGCCATCAGGTATGATTTGGAGACCACCATGAGGAGAAAATGAAAGCAGTGCTATAGCTCTAACAAAATGTATTTTTTTCTGAGGGAGTATGAGACTTTTGATATATTGGAAGCATGTTAATAGCTTTTTACTTGAGAATTTTTCTAATGTGTGAGAACTGAGAAGATACTATATCAGAAATTTGAAATTATGAACTTTTATTATAAGATATTACAGGGGAAAACACCTCACTGCACGCTCTGGTGCAGCACTGAGCAGATCAGGATCCTCAGCCACCAATTGTCTGTAAGGCATGAGCAGAGTGCCTACAAAATGTTTCTCAGTGCAGCAGTAGAGTTGCAAATTTGTGAGGCAACACCACTGTGCAACAAAAATGCCAAGTGTCTTGCTGGTGTGTTGTTTTTCCCTCCCAGCAACATAACCACACAGGGGATGTGGAAGTCCAGAGAGGATTTTCAGCAAGGTTAGAGCTCCCTTGGAAAGCTGAGAAACACTGCCCTGGAAGTTATGCTCAGAAGTCAGGCTTTTGTCAACCCCAATCCCACCCTCAACGCACATTTTAGACCTTGAATTTAGGTTATTCGTGTGCATTAGTAGTTATTTCTGTGAGGGAGACAAACACAAGTGTCAACAAGAGACTTAAAGTCACAAATGAAACCTGTCTCAGCACCAATACTTGAAGGTGTATCTACTGATTCTTAGATGTGATGTCTAATGGATTTAATCAAAGTATCTCTTCTTGTCACATTAGATAGAACTATTTATGCTTGCTCAAAATTGTCTCCAATTTTGCAACATCCAGTAATCACTAACACAAACTCTTCCCTTTTGACCTTGTGTCACCCTTTGATAGGACACCACCCAACCTGTAAATCTATACAGACTTATGTGGACTCTTAAAATTCCTTTCTTGCTTGTGAGTGCTTTTGGATGTCTTCAGTGGGCTGGAGTGTCAGCATTTCATGCTCAGAGATCTGACACAGCTGTCAGATCTTGGCCATTTTTTTTGTTTTGGCAGGGAAGAGAAAGAGATGGGCTCAATTTTCCTTCTAAGGGCTCAATTTTCCTTCTAAGGGCTCAGTCCATATCTGTCACATCTGAGTGAGTACTCTAAAATTCACAGCTGAAAAAATCTGGCAAAGACACAAATTTGGCAGTAGGTGGACTTGGGTTAATTTTCAACAATGTAGATTAAAAGTCAAAGTTCAAGTTTTGATCTCAGTCGTTTCTTGGAGAAACTTTTCCAAAACTGTAAGTACCTAATTGTTTTGCCATGAGAATATTTTCCTTTGTCTCGGTCTAACATTAGTGTAATTGCATTTGAGTAACAGTTTGAACTGTACCTAGTGAAACAAGATTTCAGAAAGCTTTTTGGAACCAGAAAAATAAATTAGGTAAAAACTCTGCCACTATAATTGTTCTCTGCAGGGTTACCTCATGTGATTTTTAATCCTGTTTGTAAATAAAACAAGGATTTAGCAGTTTATCCATATGACTAAGCTGAGCCAAATGGAAGATGAATTTCATATTCAAAGTAGGATGTCCTCTTGGGACTCAGACAAAGCAACTTGCAGAACATTGCATCATAAACTTTTAAATCAAGATATTTGTGTGGTTTTGTCCCTTTTATTAGTTAGCTAAAGTGAAACGTGGTTTAAAACCATAAAAGGTATTTATGGGTTTGCATGGGACAAATGGGTCCAAACTCTTGTCTCAGTGCTGGCCTGCCTGCTGTTGTCAGCTGCCCCAAACAAACCTGTTTTGATCCACA
This sequence comes from Manacus vitellinus, assembly GCF_001715985.3. NCBI lineage: Eukaryota > Metazoa > Chordata > Aves > Passeriformes > Pipridae > Manacus > Manacus vitellinus. The sequence goes on along the minus strand of NW_021940682.1, from coordinate 3,133,646 downwards.
CAGGAAGTGTCTGATTTGTTTTTTAAGCCAACCTTGTTCAGCCCAAGTTACATGGGATGCTGTACATCACACAGCTGCTTTGTACCTCTGGCCTGTGCTGAGCTGTCCACACTGTGTGTGTCAGTTCTTTGTGCACTCAGCAAAGTGGGTGTCTTTTAGGACACAAGTCTTCTCATCACCCCTCTGCCTTTCTGGGTGCCTGTGGAGATTTAAATAGTCCAGTAGTGGAGGTGGCTGAAGAGGCAGTTGTGGTGTCACTGCTGATTTCTTAGCCTGCCATAAATATGTCACCAACTCAGTGCAGAAGCAGAAGGAGGAACTTTACTGACCTCTGAAGTTTCAGTGAACTTTGAAGGCTTGTGAGTGGGATTCAAGAGCAGGTGTTTACATCATAGCTGGTAGGTCAGTCAGAACCCGAGGGCGAACTTTTGTGTAACTATATAGTTTTACCTGGCTTGTTCATATTCCTCAAGTGATTTGTTACAAAACTGTCACTCTGTGACTATCCTAGTAGCATAAGCTGTCTCTCCTCTTGCTGTTGGCTAAAAAGATATTGATGGGTGTGCACTGAAGGAGATAGTTTCCTTACAACTACTGATCCTGGGAGTCCAGCTGTGTTCAGGGCTGGCCTGGGCAGCTCAGGTTAGGGCTTGAGACCACAAATATTTGAGGTGACATAACACATCACTGGTGCTCAGATGGGCATGTTTTGCTCTCTGTCCTTTCCTACTCTGCTTTCGCCCCCACTTTCTCCTCTCTTCTCATGTTCTTGGCTCCACTTTCCTGCTCTTTTGCTTGTGTGGGTCTGACACCTGTAGAACTGTTCAGTGGGTCAAATCAGCTCACTATCTGAAAAACAATCTTTTTGCTGCATTAACTCTCTGCTGCATTAACTTTTTGCCTGTTTAATGAGTTAAAGAGATTTGCAGATGAGTCTGAAGAGCTCAAGAGTGTGAGCAAGGTAAGCAATAGGAATGTACAATGGAGGGTATGCAGATGGAAGAAGGGAGTGGGAGCACTGTTGGTTCATCTTTAGGCACAGAAATGGTGGTTTAAGTTCTAACCTGGATTTAAAGTGTGGTGTAAATGCACCTGAGCTGAGTTATGCACCTACACCTCTCTAATAATCTAGGCTGTTAGTCTGTGAATGTTTCAGCTCCATTTGACCAAATGAGACTAAAAAAATGTTATAAAACTAGCAAAAACAATCTCAGGAACAAAGCTGGAAATAGTGATTCTGTCTATTTTGTTTTCCAATTTGTGACCTTAATAATTATCCCAGTAAAAAATGGATTGAGATGCACTTTTTTTTTTTTCTGCCATAATTCATGCTTTGAGGGAAGGTATGAATAAGTAAAGGCAAACATGGCCTTTTTGTCCTCTGTAATTGTATGGGGAGCAGTTTCTGATTCACCAAGACAAACTTGGGCAGAGGTTGCTAGCTGGTATCTTGTAGCACCAGAAGAGAAAACATGCAATTAGCCAGATGATGTTCCCTGTGTATGTTAGAGAAGAGCAGGGACTGGTATAGTAAGGGGAAGAATCCCATTTCAAGCTCCTAGGAGCAGAAGAGGACAGACATGAGGGACTGCTGTGATGTTTTGGCATCACTGGTGGGCTCCACTCTGAATAAGGCAGTATTTAGATAATGCATAAACATTTCCCTGGGACATTTTATTCCAAATTGCAAAGAAAGTGCAAAGCTGCATAAGCACAGTTTAGTCCTGTGATTGAACACAATTTGTGTAAGCAAAGCAGAAATACAAACTATGTATATGCCATAGCTAATTGTCTGAGATGCTGACCACCTACAATTAATTGTGAAGCGTTTCCAGGAATGCTCTAATAACGCATTACACTTTCAGAGACTGAAAATAGAGAAGGTAGCTATAGAAGGAGTTAATGCCCGTGAATTTGCTAGGAATTGAGTTAGTTAGGAAACCCATTTGAGAGGATTAACATTGTTGTAGAAATTAATGTTTGAAGAGATTGACCGGGAGGGTGTTGGGTTGAAGAATGTGAAAGGCAATTCAGTCCTCTTGGTGGACTTGTCAAGTTTGCTTCCCAGCCATGGCTCCATGAAGCAGAAAACACAGCAAAGACCTGCTGCAAGATCACACTTGGAAAGGGTGCCCAAGACAAAAAAAGAGGAAATTAGCCTGTATGCATCCTGACTATAAGGTAGGGCTCTGACTTGCCCTGGTTTTGTTCAGCTTACCCTATCAGGCAGCAGGGAACTGTATTGAATAACTTGATTTAATGAAGTCTTCTTAGGAAAGAATGAAATCTGTTTAACTCATTGTGCTAACCCTCAGGAAAAAAAAAGAGAAAACATACTGAATTACAACCCAGACTTAATTATGCTTAATTGTGCCTTTGCAGGTAAGTATATCCAAGTCCCTGGAATATGTTGCTCTTTGAACACATTTTTGGAATATAAGTAAGATGTGTAAGAAAGCAGGTGGCTTAGCATTACCAGAAGCTCTAACCATCAAATCAAGGTGGACATCACTAAAAGGAGGCAGAAAAACAAAGAGGGATACTTTTGCAAGTCTTGGGAGGGGAAGCAGAACGGAACCTGTTTTGTTTCCATTCAGAACTTAAGTTGTTCCAGCAGTTTTGGTATTATTTTGTTTGCCTCTAATTTTAATGCCAAGAGATTCATCTCAAACAGAGTTTCTATTAAAAATTAACAAATATACAGTGATGCCAGTGGAAGAAGAGAGGGCTCAAAAGAACACACAGAGCAGAATTAAATGTCTTTTTTATGGCTAGCCAGGGCAGGGGTAGTAAATAAAGACCATGCAGACAGGTATACATCAGTCAAACATATAGGTCTTTGTAGTTCTGTCTGCCACAGTGGTCAGTGCCAAATGCTTGTGCAGAGGACTGAAAGGCTGTGTTCAAACTTGCCCTCAGAACACCTCTTTTCTCTGTTCTTTGCTCTCTGGTTGTATGCTGCTGACAGCTTTCAGTGTCTGATGAGATATAACTGGCTGTACATTGTTGACTTTCCCATATGAAATTATCTTGATTAGAATGAAGTGTATGGGCTTGTAGGTTTTGTTGGAATCCGGTTTGCAATTATTTAAGGAAGATGCTCAAATATCAGATCTCTTGGAAGGAATCTTATTTTTTTGGCAAACACGGGACATAATTTTTTCTTCTTTTCTCTCGTATTTTTCAACACTGTAATGGGATCATTGGACAGACTCAGAAACAGACACTGGGAAAAATTAAAAAAGGCAACATGAAAGAAACTGAGAAGCCACGTGCAGAGGACAAATTCTGTTGCATTTCCAAGCTGAAGGTACAGAAATATTTTAGTGATTTTGTAGGAATACACACCTGTAATTTGTTGCATTTGCAGTGGTTTGGTAGAAGTTACAATCTAGTCTGAATGAATGACTAAGCTGTTTCTTTTCTGCCCTTAATGCCCTGATCAAGGTCAAACAAGTCTGTAAACAACCATGTGTTGCTTTTGCTGTCCCCGAACTTTACACTGTGTGCTGTTTTGGAGTTGTGGTCTATTGCTGCTTTGAAGCCCCACCTCTGACTTTGTGTAATCCCCCCAGTCTGACATGTTTACCATTCCCTCTAAAACTTGTTAAATGAGCCTTGCTGGTTGTGACATGTCAGTAAAAATTGGCTGTTGATGTACCTTGGATTATTCGAGTTATCAAGAAATGGTATAAAAAACTTGTAAAATAGCTTGTTTTTCATAGTAACTCAAAGCCCAAATACATTATTTAAGCTTTTTAGCATTTGCAGGAGATGTATTTAAAGATACTATAGATTTAATTTTGTAAATACTGTTTATTAAGAACCCCAAAGTTAAAAGGATTTGAATACTAGTGCATGTATTCATATTTTTATTTTTTTTTACTGACAATTGCTACTAATTGTCTTGTAAAAAGACAATGCCTTTAAACAAAAAGAAACTGTTTACTCCTTCTGTTTAAAATGGGCTCACCACCTGCGCTGAGATGGGAGAGCAGATACTGGGTCGAGTAATTCAGCCAGAGGAAACAATCTTAATTCAGCAAGTAATTTGTCATTCAGATGAGCAGAGGATGGGAAGGTCTGTGCACCCTGGTCTTTCAGTCCTGCAGATGGCAATCTTGCAGCAGGCACAGCCTGTCTTGGCTGGGGAAGTGGGGCTTGAGGTTTCCAAAGACAGTCTTGTCAATGGGAGCAGGTGAAGAACAAGGATGTACGATGTGGATGCAGGATAGATGACTGGATTTACACACAGAGGAACACTTTTTTTGTCTGGAAGCACATTTTTGGTGGAAAAAGTGGAATATTCATAAATGTATAATTTTGAGTTCTGAATGCATTCTCCTCTTTCCTTCCCAGGTATTTCTGCTGGCACTGTCACTTGCATTTCTTGGTAAAACCATGTCTGGTGCTTACATGAACAGCATGTACACACAGATAGAGAAACAGTTTAATATCCCAGCTTCTTTGGTGGGGATCATTAATGGAAGCTTTGAAATTGGTAATCTCTTATTTTAATATTTCTTATTATTTGAAAATATGATAATTTGTTTGAATATGTATTAGTGACTCATATCCTTCAAATCTCTCAAGTGCCAATAGTGGTCAACTCTGTCCTTCCTTTTCAGCTGATACTTAACCAGTTATTGTCTTGGAAACTAATAGGACAACTTAAATGAGGAAGTTTAGTATTAAAAAGTAGTTCAGCTAATTTCTGCACTGTCACACAATATAACAGAGCAACTAACAAAATAGGACTACTTTAAGAGCTTTGTATTGAATCCTTCTGAACAAAAAAAGATTTTGCGAGCTTTGTTTGAATTTATGGTCACATTTAGCATTTTACAGTTCTTTTAATCAAAGTTGGTTGGAGTGGATTGTGGATCCCTAAATTCAATAATATTTCAAGATTTTGTACCCCTACAACTGTACCTGCACAGAAAGTTTCCAGTTTTACTTTTAGTGCCCCTTACCTTGCCTATTAGTGAGTTTTTTGCCTATTAGTGACATGAAATGGCCAAGATTAACAAAGTAAAAGGCTTATTTTAAGTAAATTATCTACTCATATGAACTTGTTGAACGATCATAATAATATCTGAAATTATTAAGAGACATAAGTAACTTATTAGGACTGTGTAAATATACATCTTGAAGTCTCATTCGAGGAACTGGTTAAATGCAATCTGTTTGGCAATCATACATAAAAAAGGTATTATCTTCTTTCCCAGAATGATGCTTATCACTCAGAGACGTGATTTTGTTCTTTTGACAAAAAGAGCACAAAATTAGTAGGTGTGCAATTACTAAATTGCTATTTTTATGGAGACTGATTCATAATATGAAGCTTGATTCTTTTCTTAGTTACATAGCAAAAAATGAAGAAGGAAAAGATCAACTGATTCTGAAGTGAAAGTAGAGGAGAACAAAGATTTTTAGCACATTTGTATTTTTAATGTTGCTAGGTACAAAAATACCATTCTTTAAAAAATTCTTCTCAACTACTCAAGTTAATATTAAATTACTATTCCTTTTTTCCCCCCTGTAACTATCATCATGTGTTTATTATTTTCAGTACAAAAGTAGTTGGAGGTACATTACAAAATAGAGTATCTTGGGGAGAATAACTTCCTAAGTCAACTGTTACTCTGCAGCACTTGGGCCTGGTCTCTATGTAAAGTAGTGGGAAATTTCTATGTAGGTGCAGTCAAAAATCTCTCTCACTGTGATCTCTTTTCCATTCTACCTTCTGTTCTCATGTTCTTTTCATGTGATGTAACTCGTCCAAAAAAAGATCACACATAGCAGGGAATTACTGCATCATGTAGGCAGTTCCCTGTCTAGTTACAGTTTTTACAAGACAAGAAAAGAAGCAGATGTTGAGTTTACAAGGTATACTTAAATTCCTGTTGCACTTTAAAAGATCTGGGGATGCCTTGCTTTGTAAAAGTGAACCAGGTTCTTTTTGCAGGTAACTTGCTGCTGATAGCATTTGTGAGTTACTTTGGAGCAAAGCTTCACAGGCCCAGAATAATTGCTTTGGGTTGCACAGTTCTGTCATTTGGATGTCTTTTGATATCACTTCCTCATTTCCTCTTTGGAAGGTGAGTATTTTGCTTAGCTCACAGCAGCTTCTGTGATCCTCACTTGTGTTAATCCATGACTCCTTTCACAGTGTTGCTGAGAGAGACATTGCTGAGCATGGGTTCAATATGATAATTACAGAGCAGCTTGGTTTGTTTTCCTTCTGAGATGGCTTCAAAAGTCAATCATCATTCCTGAGGAGAGTCCCCCCTCTGTTTGGCACCTTCCCTTTCCCTTGCCTTCATCCTGGTGCTAACACCTTGTGTGGATTCTCTAAAGAAACAGTGGACTGTGATACCAATTACATTACCAGCTCTTATCTACTTGGGTGGGCAATGCAAGATGATTTTTAAAGATATCTTTGGTCTGGGGCCTGGATGGGAGATTGTAGCTATGTTATCAAAGCCTTTACAGAGCATAATGATTCTTCAACTACTTTTTCATGATGTTTGATTGGCTTAACAAAATAATAATGTAGGCTTGTCTATTTTAATCAGTGAGATATTTTTTGAGAAAAGAAGATCCTCTAATCTTGCTATTTCCAATGTGGTATGACTGTGACAGCCTTGGTGATACCCTCTGCTTAGGGTGTAAATTGGATTAAAATCTAAGAAAAGTAGGAGAGAAGATGATATGGGAGATTTCATTAGTGTGGTTCATGACAACTCCTGAAGCACATGTTCCAAGATTGTGTTGGAGACTAGAAAAGAGTCTGGGTAAAACACTGCTACATTTTCTTTGTTCCTGTCCTGTTTCATTACTGAGTCTCAGTTAACTTTTGAAATGGCTTTCCTCCTTCCTTATACCTACACACTCTTCTTATAGGTAACTCCATTACAGACATATGAGGTGGTTCTCCTGTATATCTTCTTAACCTGTACATGCTTTCCTTTGATTCAAACAGGTATCATATTGAAAGCAGCATTTCACAACGGGAAAACTTTTCAGTGATGCCCCTATGCCTTGTTAACCAAAGCTCGTTCTCTTTGCCTACAGAGGAGCCTTCAACAGGTATGACTCTTCTTACATCTGCTAATACATTTTCCTCAGTTTTTATAGTGTCTAAGTAAATAGATTTTCATTTTTATTAGCAATTACTTCATGGTCCTGCTTTTGGTCAGTACTTTTTGCAGGCATGAAAACTAGAGGCTGGGAAATATCCTTACCTTTGTGTTTCTTTGTTCTGTGACTCCAGAGCTGTAGCATTTTTTTTCATGCAGTTTTCACAGTATCCAAACAGCTCAGTTAACATACCTGGAAGTCACTTTGGGAGTCTAGAACACCAGGTTATTTTCACAAATATTCCTCTTTTTGACTTGAAACAGTGTGATAATGTGAGGAGGTGGGAAACGTATTTGGACAATATGTAAAAGGCATCAGGATTCTTTTTCATTGTACCACACAGGAAATAAAAGAAAGAGAAATAGACATAGAACTAAACATAGATCTTGCTTCCTTTTAGAGGAAAATTTTTTAAACTAAGATAAAACTTAATTGTGGGCCTGAACACAACACTGATTCTAATGATTGTGCACTAGAAATGTGCATATAAAATAAACTACCGTGAATTCAAAAGGCTCAGAGGCAACTACTGAATGATCACACACAAAATTCTTACAGTGAGGGTGGGATTAATCTCCTGAGTCCACAGAATTCTCACACTGAACATGGGATTAATCTTCTGAGTATACTGAGTATACTTGGGTAAGGTGATTGTTTCCCTATTAGTTTATGGATGTGATGTTCATATATCTGAGTCCATCTCCTGTGTGAAGCAAAAACTGGATTGAATTTGACCACACCTACATGTGAGTTGCTTCACCCATGTTTTCTGACAGCAACCTGACACTGACACAGGAGATCCAGACTTGGTCTCTGGTCAGTAATACTTTCACTTAGAAAGTCATCTGTTGCTGCTGACAAAGCTCATTTTTATTTGTCAATGAATTGGCACTGAGAAATCAAAGTATCACAAAGCGGGAGAGAACGGTGGAATCTGAAGCAGATTTGGTGAGAGTGCTTTCAATCCCATCATTCAGATTATTTATCAAGAGGTATCCTGGGCTGCATCAAAAGAAGTGTTACCACCAGGTCAAGGGAGGTGATTCTCTCCCCTTTATCCCACTCTCATGAGACCCTACCTGGAGTACTGTGTCCAGATCTGGGGCCCCCAACAGGAGAAGGACATGGAATTGCTGGAGCAAGTCCAGAAGAGGCCACAAAGATGCTCAGAGGACTGGAACACCTCTGCTGTGAAGACAGGCTGAGAGTGTTTGAGTTCAATCAGAAGAGAAGGCTCCAGGGAGACATTACAGAATCCTGCCAGTACCTAAAGGGGACCCATTAGAAAGCTGGAGAGGGACTTTTTACGATGGCAGGTACTGATAGAACAAGGGGGAATGGCTTTAAACTGAAAGAGGGCAGGTTTACATCAGATATAAGGAAGAAATTCTTCACTGTGAGGGTGGTGAGGCACTGGAACAGGCTGCCCAGAGAAGTTCAGCCAGGTTGGATGGGACTTCAAGCAAGTTGTTCTGGTGCAAGTTGTCCCTGCCTATGAGAAGGGGATTGGAACTAGATGGTCTTTAGAGTCCCTTCCAAACCAAACCCTTCTATGATTCTATGATTGCCAGAAGACTGGACAAGGTATGGCACGGAGAGGGAAGGGATTTAAACTCTGCTTCAGCAAGTTCATCAGCTTTCTCCAGTATCTGAGTCTTTTGGGTATTGGGACCAGGTATTTAACTTTTTTTATAGGACAAGCCTACCCACCAATGTTTAAGCTGCTAATCAATTCCTTGTCTCTAGATTTTGATTAATAGTTAGAATTAAAACATTAATTATGACTTCTTATTTTACTTGCAGAATGTGAAAAAGAGCCTGGGTCCTTGCTGTGGATATTTGTGATGGTTGGAAACATAGTGCGAGGAATGGGTGAAACCCCCATCATGCCTTTGGGCATTTCCTATTTGGAGGATTTTGCCAAAGCAGAGAATTCACCTTTCTACCTGGGTAAATCTGCCCTACTGTGATAACTCCCCTCCCCCAAACAAACACACACATAAACAAAAGCAAAAGAAAGGATTGTTATGACTCCCTTCAGTCCAATAAAGGAAGAGAGAAGACAGTCATTATTGCCTGATCAAAATAATACTGTGGAACTTTAACTAGAATATTGTAGAATTTAACTAGAAATTAACTTCTTGGAGTGGGCCCATTTTTAGGCACAAATGCCTTTCCAGTACAGCTGCCCAAGAGATATGTAACAATTCCAAGAAAATAATTATGTCTGGGTTCTAATTTGGTATGTTTTCTCTTTTTCCTACTCTAGCATGTATACACACAGCAACTGTAGTTGGCCCCTTCCTTGGTTTATTGTTGGCATCATTCTGTGCAGAACTGTTTGTTGATGTTGGATCAGTAGGTCCAGGTAATGGCTGAATATATAAAATCTCATATACAAATCTGTAGTCATGTTGGTGTATTTAACAGAGCTGAAAGATGTTTCTTTGCTACTATGAGATGTCTCAATTTTATCTGAGTTTGTTGGTGTTTCTGGTAGAGTGGAAGATCTGTGTATAATACTCAATTCATATACTGATCAATCTGCTTATAAATTATTTGATGAACAATTGTGTCATCTGACTTAATGTAGGAAAGGATTAGGATTTATTTAATATAAAACACTGAATTTTGCCGGACTGGGGACTATTCTCCTCCACGAGCCTCACTTTAAGAATCATTAAATATTTTTAATATATCCTATGTCAAAGATGACTAGGAAAACACACAATCAGAGCAAAGAATGTTTCTGAGCTGATATAAGATGCATGGTTTTGTTTTGTTTTTTTTTTTTTATAGATGAGATAACTATAACAGCTACTGATGCCCGCTGGGTTGGAGCGTGGTGGCTGGGCATTTTGATTTGTGCATTACTGAACCTGCTCGTGGGAATACCCTTCTGGTTTTTGCCCAAGTCACTTGTGAAGGAAGGTGAAACCAATGAATCTGAGGAGACAAGTGAAAAAAGTGTAGTACCATTGCAAGACAATGACAAAAATGAAACCAAACAGAACATGTATGAAATTGCTAAAGGCAAGTTATGTCATATTTTATTTCCTTCTTAATTTAATCCTTAAGATGTGGACTGTGTGTATTTGTGTAATTAAAGATGGGTCCAAGGTATGAAATGCCTCTTCTGTTTTTCATGTCTCTGTAGTACCAAAGGCTTTGTGTAGGGATTTAGAATGGCTCCTCGCAGAGGAAGAAAGCTAATTTCATAGCTCCAGGATCTGGAGTCATTCCTTTCCCCCTCCTGCATTTCAGGTGTATGTAGATCTTTTCTTCCTGTGAGAGGGTTAAAGCACTGAAATCTGGTTAAGAATATTGCAACTCAGTGAACTGTGGACCAGTTGCAGATATTAGTTGCTAATAATAATAAATAATAATAATAAATGTACCCCACATTCACTGTACAGAAAAGCAGAAACCCAGCACAAGACTTGTGCATACCTTGAACCCACCCTAAAGCCATAAAAGGGAATTGTCAGGTGCTGAAGTGTCTCATGAACATTTAATTGCTTTTGAACAAAGATCTATCTGACTTACATTCATGTTACCATCGGTAACTTTCACATCTGTGGTCTTTCAGATCCATATATTTGTAGGAAGCTTTTTTATTTCTCTCCATTATTTGTGCTAGTTGGAAATGTAAGTGAATAAAATATTTCAAAGGTGATGACCTTCAAGAAGTTTCCTGATTCTCTATACTTGGCTCAGGACCCCTTGACAGGATCTTAATTTTCAGAAAGTAAGTGCCATGTGGCAGCTACCTGTCCGTGGTGTTTCAAGCTGAGTCCTGCAAATTCATCATACTGAGCACTCAGATCTTGGCTGATATTGCAACTTCATATTTGATAAACACAGCATCTCCTCCTGCTGGTCATGTAACCTTAAATGAATCCATAAATAAAATACTGCTCTGGTTAAGAAAGATTCTTAGATCAGATGTGGGTCCTGGTGCTCCAGAGTCCCTTCAGAGCTTGTGTTTTCATGATCATTCCCTCCCTGTGTTGATGTGAGTGTCCACTGTCCCTGAGTATCCTGAAGTTAGAATCTCTTAATTTCACAGAATAGTTGGAAGGGACTTCTGAAAGTCACTTGTTCAAGCAGGACCACTCACAGACTATTGACCAGGATATATTCAGATAGCTTTTTAGTTGCCAAGGATTTCAAGCTGAAATTTGAAGTTTTTATAGTTAAAATTAACCTGAAATAAAATTAACTGAATAAAAATCAAATTTCCTCAGAAAGTTCTGATTATAAACTGCCTTGCATATGTAAATAATGCAGCCTATTTTATAGTGTTTTGAATATGTGACTCATTTTTGCAAGACTTGCATACAGATCCTCTTCTAGTAAGATACTTGCCTACCTCTGAAAATATACACCCATCCTAAGTGGTGCCCACTTTCAATGAAGCACAGTCATTGTTTTACAGATGCTTTTCTGCGGAGTTTCTTTACAATAGCTCAGCACATTAATTAACAGGGAACATTAGACAAAGGGGAATTGTGGGGGTTTTTTTTATGGTTCAGATCCTGATTTAATAGGCATTAGGCAGAGAAAAGAACTGTGTAAATTAGTTTCTCAGATGCTTACTTGGCTGAAGACTGGCTGATACAGACTTTGAGAGTATGGTGGGAATAACTTTGGTCACATCTCTCATCAGGCATCTTCTGCCCCAGAAAAAAAACAAAATTAGTTTGGGGGCAGGTTGTCACAGCTCTTAGTGCGTTTGCACCCCTTTCCCCTTGTAGTCCCTTCATATGCCAGGTGCAGGAAAGGGGTTTGGTGAACACTCTGGGGGTATGACATGAGAAAAAAGGAATAGGAAAGGTGGGAGAGGAGCTGCTGCTGCAGATCTGTAACCACAAAGCTCAGTCACTGCACAGCTAAAAAGTTTCAGGAAACTTTCATGGGAAGGTTGTTGCTGTGATTTATTATTTTTTTGTAAGCAGCAGTATGCATTGGTGGGCATGTTTGTGCATGTGAGGGTGTCTTTGGGTAGAGGAGACATGTTGGGGAAGCCTGGGCTAATCCGGTTTCCTTTGGCCTGTGGTGTCTGGCAAAGCACAAGATCCAGTTTGGTACAGTTAAAGGACCTTTTCTGTTCCCCTTTTCCCTGCTCAGTCACACTGAGCAATGGTCATCCTTTTCATAAAGCATCACACTAACCCAGTCCATTATTTCATTCCAGATTTCATCCCCTTCCTCAAGGCTCTGTTTCGCAACCCCGTGTACATGTTATTTATATGCATAACTGTGCTGCAGTTCAGTGCCTTCGATGGCATGGTATCCTTCATGCCCAAATATCTGGAACAGCAGTTTGGAAAATCTGCATCAGATGCCATCTTTTTAATTGGTATGTTTGCATTTTGCTTTGCTCTGTTCTACCAAGTAGTGATGTCTCTATGCAATTTATCTATATTTATATGTTCGTATCTACTTATATACACATACATACTAGGGTTAAATGCTTCTACAAGTGAGACATACTGCACTGCAAATCATTCCTATATATTCATGCATTTTGTGCTAAGTTTCTCCTAATTTTCTGTGCAGAATTTTATAATCTACTTCCCATCTTTCGAATTGGCCCAGAAAGTTCAGCTGATATGAAACCAAGCCATGTGATGCTTGTGTAAAACCACTTCCAAAACCACTATCAGTCAGAATTTGCTTCATTATAATATCAATCAGCAAATAAATGTGAGAGGACATTCAGTAATCTCATATCAAAACTGAAAGTCTGTTCCTGTGATGCTCAGTGTGTATTGAGATGTACTCCAGTAGCTTGTCTTTCTGTTGAGTTTCTCTGTCTGGGGAGGCTGGATTGAAACAATATATTTTTTTCTTCTTCTTCTTCTTTTTTTTTTTTAAGGTGCACCTAGATTGCAACTCTAGATTGCTAACAAATCTTTTCAGTCCTACCCTCTGTCTCACTTCTCAAGCATTTCTCACCTGCTGTTGACTTTGGCAGAGGTTTTGGGTGTGCAAGGAAATTAGTAGAGACTCGTTGCTGACAGTAGTTAAATTATTCAGCCACAGGCACTGCATGAGTGTTTGCCAAACACAATCTACCCTTTCAGTAGCTTTAGTATCTACTTCAGTAGCTACCTTAGAGTAGAGTAGCTTCAATGCTCGCCTTTATTTTAACATGGAAGTTTCACTTGTTTAAATAGGTGTTTACAACTTACCAGTTCTATGCGTGGGGTATTTTTCTGGAGGCTTATTCATGAAGAAATTCAAGATAAATATCTATCAGGCTGCGAACATAGCATTTTGGGTATCTTTACTGGAATACCTTCTCTACTTTGCTGCCTATTGGACTGTCTGTGATACTGCACCAGTTGCTGGTCTAACAGTTTCCTATGAAGGGTATGTTTTTTAAGACACAAGAGGACTTCAGTCTTAAGACATCGGGATGATTTTTCTTGTCAAGAATCAGTCAGGGGCTCCTTAGCTTTGCAACATTTTGGTTTCATTGCCTAAATACTCAAAGCTTTTTACTTGCATGAGACAGTAGGTCTACCTTCTGCTATCACTGTTTCAAGCAAGAAAAGTGTACTGAAAAAGATATCCACACCAAGACTCTTACAATTGCATATCCATAATAATTCTTATACTAATATAATTAATAGGGTCATGTAACTGCAGGTGAAAATAGAAAAGTTGTTGATCAAATTAGGCATACATGAGTGCAATGTCAGAATAACAGAGGGACAAACCCCTTCTTAATCTTATGCTGGTATACTGGAATTTGATTTTTATCAAGTTATCAAAGGATATTTTATTTGGAGTTTCGTGATTCGAATCCTGCCATTAATCATTGGGAAGCATTGTGTGTCTGTAGAGTGGACATGTAGGTTTACATGCAACACTTACAGCAATCAGGAGCATATGTACCACAGCTGAGAAAAATGCTGTGGGGTATGCATACCTCATTGATAATATTAATTTAATGGAATATCATACAATACACCATATAAAGGTAGAAAGGCACGACTCCAGGATTGGAACATGCAGAACTGTGTCCTAAATAAACACTTGAGCTAGAATAGAAACTTAAGCATTGCAAAGGATTACTGCAGGTATTTCTTTACTGAAATATTTACCCATCTTCTAAATGTATTTCAGAATAGAACAAGTTTCATACGCAGAAAATACTCTACTTGCTGACTGCAACAGGGATTGTGATTGTTCACTTAAAATATGGGACCCTGTTTGTGGGAACAATGGAGTCACTTATGTGTCACCTTGTCTTGCTGGGTGTAAATCCTCAAGAGGAACTGGAAGAAGTGTGGTAAAGCATACATTTTATTGTGCTGTAATTATGAAATGTAGTAGGGGAGAAATATCTGTATCACTGCAGGGTGGGAAATATCCATACATGTACATTTATTGGATATATGAGGTGATAGATTTGGACAAATTCATTGAGTAGCACCAGAAATTCCAAACTGAATCTGAAAATTAGTGTAAGTTTAAATTAAAAATTATAATGAAGAAGACTCCTTCTCTTCTAAGAAACTCAGGGAATCTTAAATGCTCAAAATGGAGTGAGAAGTTATTCTGAAGGTATTGCCAGTTGGAAATCTGACTGCACAAGAAGATTTCAGCCAAAATGAAAGTCTATAGCATGGACTTAATCTCTTTTACCCTGTAGATTTAAACAAGTAAGCAGGTATTATAGAGCTTTTATTATCTTATTTAATAACACATATTCCCTAAAACCCCCTGTAAATTCTAATTAGGCTGAAAACAATCAAAAATAATAAGTTAAAAAAAAGCCCCAATCATAGAGATTTTAGAAAACCTCTATACTTCACAAATATTTTAAAGAAGTATTAGTTGATAATGAGGGTCAGACACTGATGCCTTTGTTTACCATGGCTGATTTTTGAGAGTCCTTATTCTGGCAATGATTTCAGTAGAAGCAAGTGTTTGATAAGAATATTGCAACCCAGCCTCAATCAAATCTCTGGTTCCTTCTCTTCTGACATATGAAAGACCACACTCTAGGTTATGAAAACGAGGGTCAGGTCTGTTGGCAACAGAAGGACCACACAGCCAGGCTGTGCTGGGGAACTTGAAGGCTCTCTTGATCACAGCCTCCTTGAGGGAGCACAGTCCCAGCTGCATGACAACTCCCTAACCCCATACTCCACATGCAGGGAATGGTTGGACCTGTGCCTGGCCAACTGGGGTGGGAGAGAGGCCACACTGCAGTGCTGCACGGGTGTAACAAGTGCAGGAGACAGTGAACTGGGTGCCAACGGTGCGATTTTCAGACTCGGTGCAGGAGTTTGGACAACCTGTGTGATTAAAACACTCTTTTTGACAGGTATTTGAAAACTGCACCTGTGTTGCAGCCTCAGGGTTTTCCTCTCAAAATGTTTCTGCAATTCTGGGCCAGTGTGATGAAGATGAAAACTGTGACAAGATGCTTCATTATTTTTTGATATTGTCATTAGTCTGCAGCTTCATTTTTTCCTTAGCAGCCATGCCTGGATATATGGTCTTAATGAGGTATAGTAAAATGTCCTCATCTTAAGAAATCTACTCGACTTTTTATTCTGAGGTCAAAGACTCCCAGGAATTAAAAGGTGGTTAGTTTATGTATGGAAGGAGGAAGAGCAGAAAAATCTTATGTCGTTTCGTGCTGTTGAGGTTTAGTGTCGTGTCAACTTTATAGTCTGATGTTACTTCTGGCTATCAGCTATATCCTGAATTAATGCAGGACCACCAAGTCAGGGGAATGAGCCACTGAGAGGTGTGTGATACCCGTGTGTTTATCGATCACATCAATATGATGTCGATTAAGGCACAACTATCTTGCACTCTGTGTTTGCCTCAGTTCAAAGGGATGGTACTGTGACAACAACTCTTCCTTTCGTGATTTGGCAGTCCTAGTTAAGGAATTTTTTCAATAAACATCATCTAATGAGGATAATGAACCCTTTCAACCATCGCTGTAATTAGAATGGTTTGGACCTAAAGTGATGATGAGTTTGATTAAAAAAAAAACCCCAGAGTTAGTGTCACCTCTACTAATAAGTGTACTATGTATTTATCATACAGGTCTCTAAAGCCTGAAGAAAAGTCGTTTGGAGTGGGTATCCATGGACTGGCTTCAAGAGTATTTGGTGAGAAAATATCTGACACACTTTGAAAGCACAGTTAGGTACAATCTAGAGTTAAGAGAAGGATCCCATCAGGGTTGTGGGTATGGCACAGGAGTCTACTTCTATGGAGTGCCTTTGATCAGGAAGAATTTAGGATTTTTTTACAGATCTAGGCAGCATGGCAAATTAGAACAGCTTTCAGTTTGCGGTTTTTTTTTTTTTTTTTTATACTGGGCAATAGGCTGATGTTGTGGTTTAACTTAGCAACTAAGTACCATGCAGCCACTTTACTCTCCCCTTGCAGTAGGATAGGGAGGAGAGTTGGAAAAGAAGGTAGACAATACGGGTTGAGATTAGAAGAGTTAATAGTGGAAATAAAGTAAAATATAATGATGATGATAGTGGTGATGATGATGATGATAATTATAATAGTAATAATATAATAATAATAATGAGAGGAATAAAAGAGAAGAAGGAAAAGTGATGCACAATAGAATTGTTTGCCACCTGCTGACCAATGCTCATCTCATCTCCAAGCAGCGATTGGCCCCTCCCAGCCAATTCCCTCCAGTTTATATATTAAGCATGATATTCTAGGGTATGGAATGGTTTGACCAGCTCAGGTCAGCTGTCCTGGACATGCTCCCTCCCAGCTTCTTGTGCAACTTCTCACTAGCAGAGCATGAAACACTGAAAACTTGATTTAGAATAAGCACTACTTGGCAACAAGTAAAACATCAGTGTGTTATCAACACTATTCTCATATTAAATCCAAAACACAGCACTGTGCCAGCTACTAGGAAGAAAATTAACCCTATACCAGCAGAAGCCAGGACAGCTGATTACATCTGCTGCTTATCTGAAAGCAATTTTGCATTCCCTCACTCTTGTTACATCTTTATTTAACACAACATTCCCTCTCACTGATAAGGAGAAATTTTGAGTTCTGAATAGTAATAGTTCATATTTTAGCATGTCTACATTGGTAAACAGGGAAGAAAACCTTTGTCTGAGGGTAGGTGGATAAGGAAGAAGAAAGAACATAAGATATTCAGAGAATATGGTTCATACTGCAAGAGGACAGGACAGATGCAGTACATGACAAACAGCACAGGTTCTGCAGTGTATCTGCTAATCAGAGGAAACATTATTCACAGAAATGTTGTTAATATTCTTTGTAGCTGGAATTCCATCTCCCATTTATTTTGGAGCTTTGATAGATACCACTTGCCTGAAGTGGGGTACTATGACTTGTGGTGGAGAAGGAGCATGTAGGATGTACGATATTGTCACGTACAGGTATATTTCCTACTTTATTTTAATTTCTCCTTCTTTATGATGTATTATTACATGCATAGAGATATGATTTTATGAACTTTATCTTTTCCTAATAGACAAACTGCTCCTGTGTTAGAGATGTGACACAACAGTTTTCTTTGGCATTGGCTTTATTTGTCAAATGCAACCTTTGATACAGATGTTGGATCAGCTTTTGGACAGGAATGTTCTGGTGCCATAAATACATTCACTAATAACCTTTTATGAGAACAGACTTTAAAAACACTGAATTCTGATTAAAAAAATGAAAAGCAGTAAGCTCCTGAGGAAAAAAATGTTTAATGACTGACTGTGCAGTATCTTTGAAAAATTACATTGCATATCATTGAGAAAATGGTTGATATAGTACCTGAATTAAAATAAAGAAAAATTTTATAGGGAAGATATAGTTACTCAAGTTGGAAATTGGCCCAGAATACTACCTTCATGCTTTTGTAGTCCTTCAAGGAGTGCTATGGGAATTTTGAAGAAAATGACCTCAGACTGATTCCTTTTGATGATGTGTTGGGGTGGATTTGGAAGAATATTTCTATCTTATGAATACCTAGAAGTTTTGTTCAGGTGGACTGAGCTGCCCTTTCAGGGCTCTCTCTTTTCCCTGTGGAGAAAGTTCTAAGAGTACCAGGTGGCTGAGTTCACTGGCTC
The DNA here is from genome assembly GCF_001715985.3 of Manacus vitellinus. Lineage (NCBI taxonomy): Eukaryota > Metazoa > Chordata > Aves > Passeriformes > Pipridae > Manacus > Manacus vitellinus. Next base: position 3,115,395 of record NW_021940682.1, on the reverse strand, counting down.
AATTGTTTGCTTGAAATTGGGTGATGTAAACAACCATTTTGCTGACACTGACATATTCTCTGTTCTCTTATTGACTCATCCTCTGTGAGATCCAAAAGGATCAGGGCATAAGCTTTAGAGCTACTGTGTAATTTTTGCAATGCAATGTATGCTGAATAATTTTGCAATGTTTTCATGAATGTATATATTTAATGAAGCTCATTATTTATTTCAGGTGGCTCTATCTTGGCCTGCCAGCAGTATTACGTGGAGTGTCCTATATCCCAAGTTCACTAATTCTCCTTATTTTAAGGAAGAAACAGAAATCTGAGAAGTTGGCTTTATTAAATGCACCAGTAGAAATGCAGGACAAAGAACAAGGAGCAGTGAAATAGCATTTCAAAGCAGGACATGTTGTGAAAAATAATCGCAGTGTAAATATTGGATATATCCTAGTGAAAATTTTTTTACTTTAACTAATGAACACTTGGACGGAGATTAATAGAATTACACATAGTTGTATCTTAATTATGCCATTAAAGTATCAGTTTGTAAACAGAAGGCACAGAAAAATGTGTTTGGTGCAAAAGAACAAAGAGTAGAAATAAGAAAACTTAAGAAATTCCAGGCCTAAGTTGTCTGGACAAAGGACTATGAAGCAGAAACATATATTTTCAGTCCTTGTTTCACTAAAGATAGTGAGAATTTTGCAATTGACTCCAAGTGATGCCAAATTTCATCCTGGAATTCTCCAATGGCTTCTGTCAGAGCATCTCTCATTGACTGTAGACAGAATTTGTAGCTTCTTTGGCCCCCAGTTTTCCATAAAGTTATTTAATGATGCTTTTAGTCCTTTCAGGCAGGGACTGTCTGTTATTCTGCATAGTATAGGTGGTCAGTATATTGTGAACCTGTTTTATGACATGTTCTGGGTGTTGTGGTAATAATAAACAATAAAAAAAAATTAAATTTTTAAAAAATGCTGTGTTATGGTGATGTTTTAAGGTTTGCATGGAGCATGAACAAGGAAAGGTTCTCAGGAGTTTTTTACTTCCCTCTAGATGGAAATAACTCACACTTTAAGCATAATAGAATGATACTTGTATTTTGCCCATCATGTTGTTTACTAAATCTTAAATCTTTTCATGTCTTCTCAAGTTATTCTTTAAATGGCAGATACTATAGGCATTCATGTGCTCTTCCTGGTCTTTGACAGATTTTTATTTCTCTCAGATGTGATGCCACAATGAACGTAGCATCAGTGAACAATGAATGTTCACTGACAGTGAGCTGCTGCCCTGGGATGTCTTAAATTATCTCAGAGAAAAAAACCTGAACATCTCAGGAAAAAAAAAAGCCAACATAAAGAAAACCCAGCAGATACACAAGGTGTGTCTTTTTGGTTTAGTGCACCCATGTTTAGCATCTAATTTGGAACTGCCTCACATTTGGCCCCTTAGGTCTGTCTGCAGGTGTCAAAGCAGCAGCTCCTCTGTCTCTTTTCTTGCAGCTCCTGGTTATTATTCCTTACTGCATAAGGCACAGAGGGAGCTTCTGGAACTTTACCACAGACCAGTGCTCCTGCACCTGCATGAATTTCCTACTTGTTTATTCTATGTGGCACAGACTTACTCCCACTTAATCCACTAGGAACATTTTGCAACCAGAGAAAAATGGGAAGGCAATTTCGCCACAGTAGTTTGTTATTTCAGTTAGAATCTGTTTGCTTTAAGGTGTCTTATTAACATCATATATGTATGTGCTTGGAATTGCTTCCTGTCCTTGTGGAATCAGTGACAAAAGATCCATTTCTTCCCACAGAACAGGAAGTCAGCTCCAGAATTTAAAGTTTCTTCAAATATAAGAGGTCCTTACAACTAATTCTTTTGAAAAGATATGTCATGTACTCCCATCTCCCTTTGCATTGGATGATAGAGCTGAGCAGGTACAACATAGGGAAGAGAAATGGAGGAAAAGGCAAACATGATGCAACCTGTTACAGCAGAACAGAGAATGCAGTTCCCTCTTAAGCCACGAATCTTCCAGAAGCTTTGTGGATGTTCAAATCTAAATTTGAGCATTGTTCTTGCTACCATGGGGCACTTACTGAAAGTCATCATTCTTCCTTGTGGTTATATTCCTTCAAATCTAGAGTTAAAAATCTTTTGCAGGCATTTAGTCACAACTTTGTGCCAGGGTTACCTGGGAAACATGAAAAAGTTGCAGAGCACCAAAGTTTCACAGCTGTAGGAAACAAAAGGGCTTTTTTAGGTAGGCAAATCTGTGCCATTTAAATGGACCACTGCCAAAGAGTCAGACCTAGTTAACTCGCTGTGTTTTGAAATGGAAGGAAGCGGATAGGAACGTTTCCAAGTTTTAAATTTAGCGTTTCAATAGATACATTAACTTTGTTTGTAATTGTTCCAGTTCATCTGCTTGAGAATGCAGCAGTGAAATGGGCCACCTTCACCAGACATTTTGCAGTCAATAGCCTGCTGCTCACACTGTGTGTCATTAGGCAGTGCTGGCTGGCTGATGGCTCAGCAGAGAGGCTTCTGGGCATAAGGCTGTGGTGGGAACGTTGCTTCCCCAGTGCAGAACCAGTGAACAGAGAGTGCAAATGGTTCCAAAGTGATAATCGTAAATCCTGTGTGGTATGCTGTGTCCAGTACAACAAACATTCCTGGGATTAGGTCGAGAGGTTAGAAAAATACTCTTGGAGCTACTGCTTCAAATGTAAAGCCAAGCTTTAGACTTGATTCTTTCCAGTTCTGAGCATTCTGACGTTGATTCAGCAAACCATCTAAGCGTGTGCTTAAAAATGAGTGGCCTTATTGATGTTTGTTGTTTAAGTAGGTGACGTTGGACATTTCAAGACTGACCCCCAGACTGGCACTTGCTGTGACTCTCATTTGAACAGAGGTTCTTGCTGTGGTTTAAGGTAGGTGCTCAGATGATATTCATTGTGCTTGAAAGTTTGGGCTGGTCCTGGTCTGATATTTCAAGCACCAAGACTTGTGTCAGCATTGTGGTAGTACAAGCCACAAATGGGAATGATGGCAAAATCAACAGTGGTGTAAAGTTTTTTTGTAAAGCAAGAGCATGCGAATATTTGAGTTGATGAAGTCCAATATTAAATTAATAAACGTGGGTGATAGGTTTATTTTCCTAGTACCTGAGAATTGAGCAGATGACTTTCACAGTTCAATCAACCACATGTCTTTGTCTTTGAAACTTCAACTCAGTAAAGGGTGCCCATGAGTTGAATTTTGATCCTTAAACCTACTAAGTGGAAGACTACATGCTGGTGCCTGGATCCAGATGGTGTCAAACACTGAGAACACTTGATTTTTTTCCAGGCAATGTGACCATGCAAACATCTTGGACGTGTTTTAAGGGCAATGGTACACAAACAGTGCACACATATATTTATCTAGTATTTTGATACGTATGTATCTTGCATTTTGTACCCAATGTCTTTTGTAATGATCCCTGACATTCCATTGGTGTTTTATTTTTTGACCATAATCAGGACATAAGCAGTTATTTTCAAAGAAATAATAAAAAAGTCTTCAGTGTCTTACTGAAAAATCGCAATGCTTTGTAAAAAGCACATCTCTGTGCATGAGCAGGCTACAGTTTGGGGTTTTTTACTTACTTTATTTTCTCTGTGTTTAAATTTCTTCAGCTACTTAATTACCAAGTCTCTCATTATTTTACAAATCATTATTAACAATCTTATCTGTATCCTAAAAAAACCTCTGGAATGAAGGGTCTGGATCAGGAGTAAACTTTGTTGTCTCCCTGATGCTGCCAACTTCTAAGAATTGAAACCTATTCTTGATGTACAATTAAACATTTCTGATTCTGCATACTGTTCAAGCTATGATTATGATTTTTTTTTTAACAGGAAATTACTCATTTGGGGGGAAATATGTTACCTGGCAAGCTGATTTTTATTAATGGGCAAAAGGGAGGTGTGCTGACCAAAGCTGCATCCATACACAATAATTTGGCTGAGTGCATGACTGATGTATGATGCTGGCTTTATGTTTGTGTACTAAACATAATTATGTTAACATGTATAGCTTCTGAACATATGAGCATTACAGTTTTGGATAAGTAATACTGGCAGTTTACTTTCTCTTTCAGTCATTTCATCTAAAGTGAACAGTGGGCTGTTTCTGCAACCTTTCTGTCTCAAGCTGAGTTTTAGCAGCTAACTACTCCCTACAGATTCTTTTCATTCAAGCAAACCTCATAGTACTAGATGTTAATTCAACCTGTGGACATGGAGAGAGGAACACCCTGAGAATACCTGGGATAGGATTTGGCATGCAAAGAAGCCGAGTGACTTTTCAGTTTTATGTAAGTCTGATCACATGATACAAACTGGATATATCCAGCAACAAGTTCTTGGCTACTGCTGTTTCTGGGGATTTTTTTTACAGAATTGTTAGTCTTTTCCATTCTTAATAAGGCATAAAGTGTTCCCAGTTATGCTGGTTGGGATTTTGAACTTTCATTGTTTAGGACTTTCTCTAAGAATGCAGCAAATTGCTTGGTAATTGCTCCTCTCTTGCTGTGTTCAGGGAGTCAAGGGCATAGATTTCTTAAATCACAGGAGACTAAAATTGCAGGACAAAAAGTATATCTCTTTAGAAAGTGAAATCTTAGGTATGGCAATGCCTGAGGTCCCTTCTAGAAGAAAGCATTCAGTAATTTCAGGCCAGAAGCATGATATATCCCAGTTAATTTCCAACAGAGGTGCTCAGGGGATACCAACACTGTTTGTTCAGAGCAGACATGCATGTGACAGTAGGTGGCAGCTTGCTGGATCCTTACAGCCCCGTCAGAGTAAGAGGAGGTGGAAAGCCCCATTACAGGTGGGAAATGGTGGTGTAAAAAAAAAAAAAAACCAAACACTTCATTACAAAGCTTTTGCTTTTTAAAAATCCTCCACCCCCTGTGTTGGTCCAAAGGCTGCCTGGCTTTCAAACGTTATCATTTAAATGGTTCCAAAACGGGCTTTGAAAAAAAACAGCCTTCTCATTTGAGGTTAATGAAACACAGAGTGGTCCAGTTCATGCTGTACCTTTGCTGTTACTATTGTTTCAAGGCAGCTCTCTGGAAGGCCATAGTGCAGGCAGCTGCAGGCTATCTGGAACACGATGGTTTTTCTTTCTTCTGTAGGTAGTAAACCAACCTCAAGAAAACTTTCTGATGTAAAGACAGAATCATGTATAAAACAAGCTTAAGTTTCTGCAGAAATTTTAAGACTTTCAAAAATTTGTAAGTTTTTTTTTTTTTTTTTTTTTTTTTTTTTGTGGTTGTTATGTTGTTTTCTACCTCATATTGCATTTTAACTCTGACTGGTCCTCCTCGTGAATCTGAGTAATAGCATAGCAGCATTCACAGTGTTGCTGCTGCTACTTTGTGACTTACTTCCAGGACCAGGAACTTGCAGGAATATTCCTTTCAAACGTATATATATGCACACAAACATAGACAGACAACTCATTTATACACTCTTTCATTTCTCAGGCATTATAATTTAAAAGATGGAGTCTACTAAGGGACTTCCCTTTTCATTTGAATTTATTTTATGCCAAAGTCTGGCTTCTGAAATCCTGTCCATTGTGCTAGAGAAGTATTTATAAGTTCATATGTAGCAGAGACAAAACTATTCATTGTTTCCAAATTTCTCTGTTAATTTATCTTGTTATGTTTTCAGGTCAGGCAAGGCCTGAGCAGCAGAGGCTGGATACAGTTATAAGCTTTCCTCACAATCAGAGACCTTAAGGTTCAGTTTAGGTTTTCCTATATTAATTACTAAAGGCAGTGGTATGTAGAGAAGAGCAGAGTTCGTATTTCTCCAAATCTTGTTACTGTATGAACGTTATGAACTTGATATTACACACACACATGTGGGGGCAGACAGCTGTATTGTTTAAAAAAGTGCTACAACTTCAGTAAATAACTGGAGGGAGGAAGAGTCTGGTAGGTGTGGGAGAGTTTTCCTTCAGTACTACCGGCTGATAAATTCCAAAGAAATCCATATCACACAGAAACCCTTCATATATTTAGATGGCTTTGATGGTGAGGATGAACTGTTGCAATTGTTCAGTGTATCTGGTGCAATGGCACCTTTTTCACCCCCATAGTTTTCTGATATGTGTGTTTTCACAGTACAGGTAAAGCCAAGTAGAGAGGAGCTTATACAGGGCTCCAGCTCAGTCTTCCAGATGCAAAGGTGACTAATGGGGAATTACTCTGTGAAATTCAAAAGCCTGAGTGCCCTGAATGACAGCTGAGCTGTCAATGCCCATTTCCATGTTTATTATCACAAACTCACCAACAGTAACAGCTTTAAATAAAGTGACAGGAAGAAAGAGCACCAATATCAAGGTTAGTATGGATTTGCCTTTAGTTTATAAAGTGAAACAAGCAGCAGAGGAGGTACCAAGAGCTTGTGTTTGCATGGAATGGGATCCAGATAATTCTCTGATGCACAGTGATCCTTATTCAGCATTTACATGCTATAGGGTGACAGGCAGAAGATAGCAGTTTCTGTGGGAATCAGACCTCAGGCAGTGAGGGAACAGCCAAGCATTGGTACCTTGAGCTTAACCTTTAGGAAGTGCAATGTGGAATAATGCCATAACTCAATCAATTCTCTGTAAAGAAATGGTGCATCAGCCTAGACTATCACATAAATTATACTAATGTACTTGGCAGCATTTTGCTTTTGAGTTTATAACAAAGTATGTGCCTCTGTCCATCACTAGAGGCTTTGCCAAATGCCAGTGCATCCTTCAGTGAGGTGAGTTGGCCTCAGTCCCCTGGGATTTGCAGCGCCAGTGGAATCCTCCATAGCTCCAATGCTACCTGGGCTTTGCTTGAAAAGAAAAGCTACTTCCTGAGAGTATTTGGCTGACAGGTGATTAATTCTCTGGGATAAAAGATGTTGGGTGTGGTAACTAGAAAGGGAGGGCAATAGGCAGAGGGTGCTGTGGCTGACATCCCTGGCAGTGCCACTGCAGCAGGCAAAAAACATCTGGTGCATCTGCCTTGTAACAATTGCACTGCAAGCTGGGAACTCCAGGGCTGTTAAAGGGGATTTAAACTACTCTTTAAACTTAACAGTTTACGAAGTGCTCATGCTGGAGAATGCAGGCAGTGGTGGTAACAAACAGATGGGAACAATTTAGTGTCCCAGGCCTGTAATTCTAGTCCTGATCAAGCTGGTTTAACACTTCTGACTTTATAAATTGAGTGCAGTAAATAAATTGCATTCTTTACCACCAATAAAAGATTATTTCTTCGCACATATTTATTGATGTTTGGCAAGTCTAAGTTTAAAATAGAGGTGGCATGACTTCTATTACTTCTCTGGAGATTTTGTTATACCCTGTTAATTTTATTCTCTTTGAACTCCCAGTATGCCAGAGTCACCCTGTTGTGTTTAAGGTTTTATTTTAATACAGAGTTTCTCATACAATTTAGTATTAATTTTTTTCTCTTTGATATTTTTATATTCTTCAGATATTTACCTGTGTCAATCTCCCTAAAGCAAGTCTGTAACTTCCCTGTGTGTACTAGGAACCTTATGATTTGTCCCAAAATGCATGAAATTTTTGTGATGATCATGTAATGAACATTCTATTGCTCTGAAAACTGTTTCTGGATGGCACTTTGCTTTGCTTCCTTGAAAAAGGTCTTCCTGTACTGCTTTAACATTTTGATACAGTGTGATTCTTTTAACTTCGAGATTTTTTAATAATTTGTGACATTAGCAAAGCCAAAAGCAAAGAACCACTTTTTGTGAACTGAGTTGTCATTGGTCCTGTGTAGCTGAGTGTGAGAAACTTATTTCAGGGACTTCTGTTTTTCCTTTACAGAACTTACTGTAACAAAGAAACATGGGTGACCGTGCTGCTGCTGCCTGGAGAGGAACACCAGAACAGTGAGTGTGCTGCCTTTTTAATGTTTACAGCTCTATCACCAGTGATACCTATGACTTTTCTTACAAATTGTAGGGGGAGATATCTTTACATTCCTTAGTAGAAGAAAGAAATTCCCATATGGTGTTTGCCCAAGATAATGCTGCACAACAATGTTAATGACAGTTCAGAGTATGTGTGTTTTACATATTTCTCATGTAAAAACCCAGCTCCCTCAAAATCAATTACTGCAACTAATGCTTAAAAATCCTTAATGCATAGTTTTATAGAAAAACAAAATCCTATGTAAAATATGTTTTTTCAAAAAGTGGCTGTGAGAAAAGCAGCCTTCTTTGGAACTGCAAAGACATTTACTGATCTGGGGATAAATTAGGAAATGTTTTCCTTGGAACTTCTCACATCTAGCACTTTTTAAGTGAAAGCACAAAGCTTTAAGTACTCTTTAATGAGTTTTAAAACACCATTTAGTAGTAAAACACCTCTAAGTTGCATAAGTAGTAATAGTCTTGCATATAAAATTACTTTAGTATTACTTCATTGTTAAAAAAAAGCACAGGTGAGTTTATAACATCCTAATACACAAACAAATTGGTATTGAGATGTTCCTCCTGCATTTCCCACCAAGGACAGAATGAAAACTATTTGAGAACTAGCTAACCAGACTGTAAGTTATTATTGTGTTTTTGAATACAAGAGCTAGCTAGCACTGAAACATCCACCACTTTGATAAGCCAAGGCGGTGCAGGCCCATGGTAATGCTCACAAGAATTATCCCTTTGATTTTGGTCAAATTTCCCAGAATCCAGGGGATTTGCACTTTTTTTTTTTTTGCCAGCAGGGAATTTCTCCTGTGCTCTTGTTATCCACAGGGAGATAAGACTGAAAGTGTACTCCTTTCACAGGTGTGTTGCTGGAAGCATCCAGAGTTAACTATTTACGAGTGGAGGGTTTCTCTGCTCATGAAGGCACAACCACACCTTGTGACCCAGCTCCCTGGTGTGTGAAGGCTCTCAGTTCCTTGCCCCCTGGCTCAGGCACATTTTGCATTCCCACAGAGCTGGCACAGGCAGTGAGTAGCTTCCAGTCTGAGCTGGAGCTTAGAGAGGTCATCAGAGATCTCGGCCTGAGAAAAGCATCAGTAATAACACACTCGAGGATGATTTCCTTTGGTTTGTATTTCACTATAGACCCACTTGTTTACTTTCTTTTAATACAAACTGCCTTTGGCAAAAAAGGGCTGTGATTTTTAGAAGCTAATTTTTTTCCATCAGTTTATTAGGTTCATGTTTAATTCAACTTGCACACAAGACACTTGTAAAAGGTGATTTCAGATGGCATGCATTGAATCTGGGTACACCTTTTCTGAAGGTTGTCAGTGCTATTTAGGCTTCTCCTTTTCAACTTTGAAAGCATCCCCAGTACACGTTTGGGCTATTCAAATCTCATGATGTTTTATTTGTAAGCATAGAATGTCTTTAAATGACAGTACCATCATCCAGTTTAAAGCATTGAGCCAGCCTGTACTAGAGATTTGGACTGGAAGTCACGCATTAATGCTGACAAAAACTTGATTTTTTTTTAAAATACCCTTTTCTCTTTCAGAAGACCAATTAATTTAATTATATCTAAATTCAAAGGCACAGGCAACCTGTTTTACTGGGAAGTGATATGAGTTGAAATAATTTTTATGTCTATTCCTCCAAGGTTAATAGTATTTTATCCCATATAAGCACACACATAACATCTGTCTTACAGTTTGAACAGATAAGTAACACTCCTTATCTACTATTATTATTGTTTGAGGTTTTTACATGAGTCCTCAATAGAGTCCCATTCTTAGGGAGAAAATTTTATTACTACAGAGTTAGATGATATCAATTTTGCATGAGGCCTGCGAACAGTTCCCAAATTCAGTTTTACAGGAGAAAATGCTCATAGAAGCACTCTGAAATCATTTTTACCACTTGTATCTTTGTCTTTTATGATTTTTTCTTTGGCACCTGAAGAAGTTGGAATTACTAAAATAAGATCAAATGATAGCTTAGCGTAGCAACCCCAAATCCTCTGTGCACCTTTCCAGAGGTGAAAAATTGGTGCCAAGAACAAGATTGAACACCTTATGTACAAATCACACCTCTTAAGAGCTTTTTTCTTATTGAAGCAGAAGATGAACTGTTTTTCTGCCCTATTTTTTTTCACATCTCATCCTTCCACGTTTCAGCAGTAGAAGGGAACTTTCTATCAGAATTTTGTCCTCCCTCTGTGACTCCTGAGGGAACTCATAATGTGACTCACAGACTGAGCTCCCTGAGCCTTGAACTTGCTGCCACATCAACCCTGGCACGGCATCGCCACGTGATCTCCTGGCACTTGGGATTGAGCTGCTTTGGTCTGGGGCTCTGTTTGGCAGAAAAGCTCAATCAGTGCAACCGAGCGCAGCTAAAGCGACGACAGGCGGGTTCCCCTCGCACAAAACTTCCTCCATTGATGAACTGCTGAGTGGGAGCTGCCGTCGGCCTCACCTCTGCGTGGCAGGTGGCCAGCACTAAAACTTCTGCAGTTTCTTAAGTGACTGCCACACAAAAATAACCTCCTGGAGGAGAGAGATGGCTGAGATGGGAGCGTGCACCCTCTTGCTGTCCTTGCTTGTCCTGAGCCGCAGAGTCTCTCACTCACGTTTGAGGTGGTGCGTAACACACGGGCGCTGGTGTGCAGCCACCCAGGCACGTCACAATAGGGGACACCACATCCTGCTCTGAGAATATGGATGGTGCAGTGCAGCTCCTGGCCAGGCTGGGAGGCAGCTCTCCCCCACTGGAGCTGCTCCTGGGGCCATTTGCAGGGGGGTCTTGCACCCACCTCTGAGCACCCACCGCTGCCAGCCCGCCACAGCCAGCGAGCCTTGGGTCACACTGGGAGCAGCAACACTTCAGCAGCAACGACAAACACTTCCTTGTTGGTAACCTGCTCTCCTGTTTTTGAGTTTCCACGCTACCACAGGTCTTGCAGAACAGGTTCCCAGTACAGCCCCTTGTCAGATTGTTGGTGACACCACAGCCCACACCGTGGCTTGTGGAGAGGCACTGACGGGTGCTGCTGATGCTGTGCTCTGCCAGCACGTGCCAGTGGGCTGGATAGGATCTGGGGGCTGTGACTTGTTTCTCCAGGTCTGCCCTTCCTAGGCCTCTGCAAGGGGGGCCAAAATCCAAAGGGGGCCTTTTCATCTGCTGGCAGCTGCCATATCACAACTGACTTGCGTGGACATGGCGTGATGGCAAACACTGTCACAGACACTGGAGCTCAGTTTGCAAAAGCTGCAGAAGACTATTTTTATGGGAGCACTGAAGTCTTTTATAGTGGGATTCATCCCTCCTGACTTTCTGTTGTCAAAAGCTGATCTTGCAGTCAAGCCTACTCTCACAACCATATCTGGAGTTCATTTCATCCCATTCCTAAAGTAAGTATCTTTAGAGATCAAACAACCTATGCCTTTGGGAATGCTTCTCTTCCCTCCTCTGACTATACTGTGAGCCACTGATTTAGTGGCTCATCTGGAATTGTCTGCATTGAATCCATGCAGTGCTGCTTTGTAAGTGGATCCTACCATCTGTGTGTGATGATCACAAGGAGGGTCACGTCCTCTCTAGATAAACTTCTTTGTATTCAAACTTAAAATACATTTACTGAAGTGCTGATGGGATTCTTGTGGGTATCTGGTTTTGAGAACGGTGTTTGAAACTTCTACAACAGGCTTCTACTACCTAGCTGCAGACTGACAGCAAGAATAAGTAGGGAACTCATTGCTAAAATTCATATATTTTTTCCCTTCAAACTTTTCAGTATCATAACAGTTAAAAGTTGTCCAAATGTAGGTTGTAATATATGTAAATTGAAATTGTTAAATGAAGTGAAATCTGCTTTGTTCTTGTGATATTCTGGTGAATGAATCTAAGTATTTTGAAGATTTTTAAAGATTAATTAAGGCATTAAGAACCAGGCAAAGATAACTCTTCTTTACTTGAGGAAAAACATGCAAATGAGAATCAGTTTAGTGAAAAGTAGTGTTGATGGATTTCCTATATTCTCAACTTTTTAAGGAGAAACTGAGTTTCATTATATATGTTATTCCCATGTGTTAAAATTAAATTAATTAAACAAGAAGTTAGCATTTAAAGACTAATGCAGGAATATTGCAATAAAACCATTATACAAAGCAACATTTTTCTGTGTTGCAAATATTCTTACTAAATGGTAGAAATAAGCTGTGTTCTGATTTGCTCACGGAGTATTTGGTGTCAACGTAGAGTCCTGCTAGCCATACAGAAAAATTGAAATTTTAAATTAAGACCCATAATAAATCAATAAATTTATAATGATCACAGTAAAATGTGTAAAATTCCATCAAGCAAAATTGAAAAACAAGCGTGAATATGACGGATAAAATTATTGTCTGCAGTAAACCTCCAGGCTTCAGGGGCAGCAACAACTTGCATATTTACAGACTTAGCAAGTTCATTATTTCTTTTAGCTTTCATGAAAAAATATTATATTTCCATATATTTCATTGAGGTACTTTAGTCTTTAGCAAATCTCTTAATGTAATTTTTATACAGAAGAAGCTAATCAAGAGTTATATTTTAGTAGTTTACCTTTTGCTGGAAAGAAAGGGGATGGTGGGACAAGGTTTTTTCCTTCCAATGTTCCTGAAGATAGTGGAGTAATAAAACTTTATTTTCTATATTTAGAAAACACTAGAAAGGTCCTTTAATTATATGTGAATCTGATTTTGTAATTCAAGTTTCTGAATGCTGTGCTGTTACATGCAACCAAATGATCAAAAACTATTTCTTGAGACTTGATAATGCCTGGGATGACATTTGGGTCAGAATCTTTCCAGCTCTGGAGAGTTCTGCTCTAGAGAAGACACAGGTTAGATGGGTTTGCACTTTCTGTGGCCTGTTAGACATGAGATCTGATTTTCTGCTTGTGGTTGGTTAGGAAGTGAGAGGGAGGCTAGCTGTCGGTATTACACCCACTCTTTTTGCATGGCCAGCCTGCAGTCAGCTTGGAGGTGTAGCTGAGCCATCCCACATCTCCTGTTGGCACCTGCAGGAACTGCTGGTGATTGTGTTCAATAGTCCTGATTTATAACAGTCTGACATGAGGCTGTGATTTCCTGAGGGCATTTGTTTCTCTGTAGGTTTCCACGAGGAGCCCTTTTGCACCTTTTCCTTGGGGTTGGGACCCATACCAAAAAGTGGCACAGGTCAATAAGCAATTCATGCCCTTTCAGGAGCTAAGTCATCTTTCAGTATCTCTACTGACTCTCATCAAAGGCACCAAGGAGTGAAAGTTACTGAGGCTGTAGCTAAGACGCTTGGAAAAACCGAGCCTGCGCTCTCAAGGCTCTTCTGCTGAACCACTCCACGGTTGCTGGGTGGATGGCAGGGACTTCCCTTTGGAGAGGTGCTTCATGCAGCTTTAATGTTTAGAGTTTAGGGGAAAAAAAAAAAAAAAGGAGTGAAGAATACAAGTTGTTCCGCCTGGGAGAGGCTGGCACCACGGACACGCTGGCAGGTAGGCTGCCAAAGCAGTGACAGCGCAAGAAACCTGCCTCGTTTTGCAAAGCTTTTGTATCTATCGGTGGCTGTGGGAAAGTTTTGCAATCGCCATAAGAAGGAAATCCAAGGTTTAAAAGAACCCATGTGTTGAAGTGCTCCACTTCTCGGAGTAGGCAGAGCTTTTGCCGTGACGTTGTGCTGGCTCCGAGCCTGGAAGCCCTCGGGCACGGGAAAGAAACAGCCTGACATTGCACTGACACAAAGTAAGTTCTCTCTCTGCCTCTCCACACCCTCCCTTCCTGCTTCTTTCCTTTAGTTAGTTTGTTTGTCTAGGCTTTATGTGCTAGTGCAGGCTTTTTGCATGTCTCAACGTCACTAAACTTGAAGCAGATTATGAGAAGTGCAAAGGTACAATTTGGCAAATTCAATATATTATTTTAAAGGATAAACAGTGTGGAAAGTGGGGTGTTTTATCTCTCCATAAAAAACCCTATTCATTACCATTAATTCACAACTTGAATCTTTTATTATTTTTCTTACTTCATTTAATTTTGAATACCACTGGTGTTAATGATTCACTGGTTTGCCAAAGTTCAGATTTTCATAGAGTGATTATGTCAAATGTTATTGCTTGATTAGATGTAAAAGAAGTGTTTCTACAGTTTAATGTTTTCTATAAGTTTAATGTAGATGTTTCATCTGGCACCATAAATGAAATTTTATATTTAAAATTAAATATTGTGAAAAGAAACTGTGTCACTGATTTAGATACTGTTTATTTAACAGAGTCAGATGTTTCACAAAGTTAATCATCAGCAACATACAAATCAATAAAGAATGTATTTGCTTTAGAAAACCCTGTCTTTCAACTCCTATCCTATAAAGATTGGGGTAAGTGTGAATTCACCATACTTTAATTACCTATAGCATATTTTTTCAATGCTTTTTGACTTGTGAGCTGCTGGATATGATCTGAGGAAGGTTAGATCTCTTTAGAAATTTCATATGTGGGTTAGTCTGAAATATATATTTATTTGCTTTTCATAGTCCCTTTTGGTGGATCCTACTGGAGTAGAATTTGGAACTAAAATCTACAAAATTTAAGTTAGACATCTTATGAGGCTTTAGATCTCTTTATTAGACATTAGTGTTATTTTCAGTCATTAGGGGTAACTTTTAGGGGGCTGTTGGGTTGCTAAGAGAGTGTTGTCCTTTCTGGGCATGGGTGGACATTTCTCAGGGAATCCAGGTTGCTCCAGGGCATCTTGCTTTGGAGAACTGAACTCTCCAGAGGAACTGAGGGACATTTGCAGGTTGGCCTGAGACCCTGCCACATCCCTACCACCCCAGTGTCAAATCCCTCATGGCACTTGAATGGGCTCCACTCATGGGTCAGTTGGTCTCTGGGGCCTGTAGGAGGAAAACTTTGAGACATTCCCAGGGGAATTAAATAGAATGGCATATCTAAGATTCCGGTGTCTTGGGGGGAAAAACAATTTCTTGACAAATGTTCCTCTATACTCCTCTAATATATGTGCCAACATAGATTAGAGCTAACTAATTGATTTTGGTACTGTAGCAGCAGTTTTCCAAGAGAAAAACTTGGAAAGCTCTTTTTGACTTGTTATCCTTCCAGATCTCTCTGTATTAGCTGGTTTTCCCTGATCGTTTGCTCTACATCAGCCAACATAGCTAAGATGACTCCTTACATCAGAGCCAATTTTTAAACAGAAAATTTTAGAAGTCTAATTAAAATAACTACATTTATCATCTCCCCTGCAGGAATTTGTGAAGGCTTGTGGACTTATAGACAGTCATTATTTGTTTCCTTTGATCACTGCTTTGTTTTTCCTTACTACATTTTTACCTACTGTATTGCTTACGCTGTTTTCTTCTCTGTCCTTATTTGTGGTCTGATTCTACATGTATCTGGTAAATAATGTTACTCATTGGAATGGTTGACAGAATGGTAGTGTTCACTAAGAAAATACTCAAATAAAATATCAGAATCCTACTGGATCACACCAAAGGTCCATTTAGTCTGGGACAGTGATTAAAATTCTCGAAGAGAACGTAAGAATTGGTTCAAACGTGCTAAAGATGTTTCTCTGACAAATTCTCCTAAGTCTCCAACTACACAGGGACTTTACTTCTCCACAAAGATGTCTAAAAACTGTCAGTAAGTTTCCTCTAAATTTTCCGCCTATCCAAGAAGGTCCTGAAGTCCTTTAACAAGCAGATTTTACAGATCAGGTGCACCAGTCCTTAATTTGGTACAATAACACTTTGAATACTCTTTAATGTCCTCCTGAGAAAAGGTGTCAATGTGTAGACGTCTCAAGTAGTGTCTTGTCATTGCATGGGTCTGAAAAACATTGGAACCTGTGTTCTTATGCAAATAATAGATAAACACAGTGATATTTTTCAAACAGGAAGACCTACATATCAGACCTGGAGGAGGAAAACCATGGACGGACCAATCTCTGCTGGCCAACTTAAAGAAAAGTCACTCTTCCAGGACAGTGATGGCAGCGTGGTCCCTGTCAATACCCCGTGCCATAATTGTTCACAGCTAAAGGTATGGAGAGGAGCCCTCACCACATATTTTCTCTGGAATACCAAACTGTGAAGTTCTACTAAAGTTCAATTGGTTCTGTGTGACACTGTTTGACACTGTATGCATTGGAAACAATGCCCTGGGCTGCATCCAAAGCAGTGTGGGCAGCACGCTCTACTCTGCTCTGGTGAGACCCCACCTGCAGTGCTGCATCCAGCTCTGGGGTCCTCAGCACAGGAAGGACATGGAGCTGTTGGAGCGAGTCCAGAGGAGGCCACCAAGTTGGTTAGAGGGATGGAGCACCTCTGCTGTGAGGAAAGGCTGAGAAAGTTGGGATTATTCAGCCTGGAAAAGAGAAGGCTTTGGGAACACCTAACTGTGGCCTTCCAGTACCTGAAGGGAGCCTACAAGGAAGATGGAGAGAGACAATTTACAAGAGCCTGGAGTGACAGGACAAGGAGGAATGGCTTCAAACTGACAGAGATTAGGTTTAGATTAGATATTAGGAAGAAATTCTTTACTGTGAGGGTGATGAGGCACTGGAACAGGTTGCCCAGAGAAGCTGTGGCTGCCCCATCCCTGGAAGTATTTAAGTCCAGGTTGGATGGGGCTCTGAGCAACCTGGTCTAGTGAAAGGTGTCCCTACCCACGGCAGGGGGGTTTGAACTGGATGATCTTTAAGGTCCCTTCCAACCAAAACCATTCTGTTTCCATAGTTGTGAATCCAAGCACACAAAAGTCAATAAATATTCTCAGAAGTTAAAATGTGAGACCATATTTTAGTAACAAATCATTTAGAGGTGTGTTACAGTCACAGTGGTAGTTGCAGTTGTATCTTTCAAGTCATGTTTTTTAGAACAGGAGACATACCATGATAATAACTACCAGTAATGAATGATATTTTGTTACAGATTTCCCCGAAGGAAGGAAACAGCTAAAACAGTATGTGTCAGAAAGTTAGAAGGTGCATGCAATCAGTGTCAATTTTCCTTTTCTTTGCAGTAGAAGAGTCTTTGGAGGCCACCCTGAAAAAGAAAGTAAAATCTTCTGTTTTAATGAAAACAATAAGAAGATTATCTTCACAGAGAATTAGAAAGCAAAGCACATGATTTCTATATTTCTTGAGTGGGTTGCTCAGGCATCCAGCCATGAAGCAAAAATTATTTCTTTGCAAACTCAATTATTTTCTCTCTTCAGATATTTCTTGGAGCTCTAGCTTTTTCCTTTTTTGCCAAAGGATTTTCTGGAAGCTACATGAAGAGCATGTCCAGTCAAATTGAAAGGAGATTTGAAATCTCATCATCAATTGTTGGAATTATCGATGGCAGCTTTGAGATAGGTACGAGTACTTCCTTTGAAAGTGGATAAGTACTGCTTCTTAGCACACTTTCACCTCGAAAATAAATCACTTTTTGTGCTGGTTCTCTCTCCTGTTGACGCAGGTAACTTAATGGTGATGGTGTTGGTGAGCTATCTTGGACCAAGAGTTCATCGACCCAAAATAATTGCTGTTGGGTGTCTCGTCATGTCCTTAGGAGCGTTTTTGTCAGTGATGCCTCAGTTCCTAATGGGACGGTAAATATGGAAGTGTTTTACATTGTGCACTAATTAAACTTGATCATATGAAGTGTTTTCTAATCATAAACCTGAGTTAAAAGCTTGACAATGGTAGTTTCTTCCAGGTAGCAGGAAGGTTTTAATGGGCGAAATGTTTAGTATTGACTTTCTGATTTCCTCTCTGAAAGCTTACCACTTTCTACAGGTAAGAAAGAGAGAAGCCCCAGGCTTCTCAGAACTTATACATAATTAGGCAGAAAGTGGGTGGAATTTTTCATCAGGGATGGATATATATGTGTATATATATATACACATATTTTTTTTAGATGTTTTCCTTTATTTTCCTTTTTAAATGAACTGTAGTGAGACCTCGATGGAAAAGGTTTCTTTCTCCATGATGGCTTTCTCCATAAGCTCTTCAAAACTATGAAGATTTGTGTCTATCTCTACTGAACTGAGGGAAAATTAATCATCTAAATACCCTTTCACATCTAAGCTTTAGTGCTTACACTAAAGTCAGAAGTAGGTCATACTTTTCCAATCATTTGGCATTCTTACTGAGTAGTAGCTGAAAATAAAACCCTTCTATCCCTCAAAAATTAAAATTGTTTTGAACATCTTCTTTAGTTACATGATCAATACCTCTGATAAGGAGTGTATGGAAAGAATCATATCTGAGGATCACAATATGGAAAGTGGCCACAGTCACTGTGGGGGAACCTGCACTGCAGGGGACAGGAAAGGCCAGAAGTAGAGCTATGGAAATATCTGATTTAACCCAAACTCAGAGCCAGGTTTAGAAAATCACCCATTTGCCAAACACTGAGCAAACCCCAGTGGCCACGGGGACCTCACTGTCATCTGTCACAATATTGAGGTTGATGACACAGTCAGAGGGAATATCTGCTCTCCATTTATCACAATGCAGCATAAATGTACTCCAGCTGGCTTCAATTGACTTGGCAGAATTGTTGTTGTAGCTGGCTTAATGCAGACAAAGTGGCATGTGTATCTTGCAGCCTGTGTTAATCTCTATAGACACAAGAAGATCACTACTAGATCCTTAGCTATCTAATTTTACACTAGCAGAGAAATCTCCATGTTACACCTCTGCCACATAAAGGAGAAAGAGGTACCAGCATGGAAAAACATCAACACTGTTGTATTTAGGCAGATGTGGAGGGACTCTGCCTCTGTCCTGCAGTCTAAGGAATCATCTCTTAATCCCTGGAAGCAGCTTTTTTACTCTTTAGCCCAATAAAATATTGGTGTTGGAATCATCAGATCATTTGAAAAAGGTATTAGGATACCTACCTTTCTTTAAGCAAAGCACTGGAAATGGGCTGCCCCTTTGTTTTTCCTGCCAATAACAGGAATAAGCATGTATGGACACAAGGCTCATACACACTTCCTGCAGAGCAGTGTCTTTCACGTTTCAGTTGTATTTTACACAGTTGTTTTCCAGTTACAATTATGAGAGGATAACTGTTAGTGTGGACAACTCCACCACGAGTGTATCAGCTTGTTCCCCAGCATCCTCTGAGGGCCACCCAGTCACAGACGCTATGGAAACACCCAGCACAATGGAAAATGTTGGTAAGCAAAAGCTCTGATGCTGGATTCCCTTCTTCTGCTTGTCCCATTTTGTACACCCTCTTTTACTGGAAAGCAGTAAAACCCCTGTAGAAACCATGATATATACAAACCCACCCAATAATGACTGTTAAACCCCATATTTTATGTAACTTTACTGTTGCAATAAAGTGTTGCCAGAACTATGCTCACAGAAATGTCAATGTTTATGGCCTGCAGAATGTGAGAAAACAACAAATTCCTATCTATGGCTCTTTGTGTTGATGGGGAACCTCTTACGTGGAATTGGGGAAGCACCAATTATGCCATTGGGAGTTTCATATCTTGATGATTTTTCTAAGGAAGAAAACTCAGCGTTTTACATAGGTAAGATACAAATCAGTGATTTTGATGCTAAACATTCTTTCTTTTAACATTTCTATAGCCAAGCAAATTAAAAAAAAAAAAAAATCTATCTGCTCTATTTGGATAATTTTGTATTGTACAGAGACAAAAAACAATGCCAAAGAGATCTCATGTTTATTTTCTAAGGGTATTTTCCAGATGGCCCTTTTGCTTTCCCCAAGTGGCTTCTGCTACATGTGTACCTGTTTTCTCTGTGATGAAGAGAGGCATAATCAAATACTCATTTCTCCAAAGTGCAAAGTCATATCTGCCTTATCTGGCATATCATCCTCAGCACCACAGCTTCAGAGGATAAAATTCTGCCTAATCACTGTTTCACAGATAAGGAAATGATCCTTAGTGTTAGGATCTGTAATGTGACCACACTAATGTAAACGTGTTTCAGAAGCTCTTACCTGACTTTTTGAGTTTTACAGGCAGCACAACTCTTTTTGAAAGCTTTCTAAAGTCACTAGTTACCAAAGGGAAAACACCACCTTACCAGGGTGTTGTAACAAATCCTTTCTAATTGGGATTTTGTTGTTCTTGTTTTTTATGGCAGATAACCTATTGCCCAAGACAGAAAGACTTACACCCACGCTGATTAATTTGTTGGCAAACTGCTTTGAGAGCATGGGGTGTTTGTGTGGCTGAGGGAGGTCAAAACTGTGGCCTGAAGTAAACTTGGTGAAATTGAGCTGGTCATAAAGAGAGTAAGACACAGTTTCAGGAGGTGCTCAGTATGTAATGCTGCAGGGTAAGGCCATGGTAAACGTCTTCATCTGGGGATAAGGAAATCTGCATTTTGAAGAAATTAGGGGGCTAGCTGTCAAAAGCAAGTGTTCGACTCAGAAGTTATCCAAAATATTTGTAATCGCCTCTGAGCTTCTGATTAGAGGTATTTTTAAAAGTTCAGCTGAATTTTTTACATGTCAGAGTCTGATCTGGGAGAGATTGACACAGGTTGAGGACTGTTGAGGAAGTGAGATAAAAAATATGAACTAGACACAGAGAATAGCATGGCTTCAGCCAAAATGAAAATTTGTTCGGATTATGCAAGTGTAATAGAGTATTTAATTTACAGAGTATTAAAATATTTCATTTTTACATTCAGAATAACAATTTTCGGTCTCTTATTCCATTTTTGTGGATGAACCTATTTGCAAAAACATGAATGTTGAAATAATCTTTGTCACAGAGCTGGAATTTCTTTTCTTAACTAACTTTAATTTTTTTCATTGTCTTATTTTTTACCAGATGCATGAATCAATTTAGGATCAGTGTTTTTGTAAAACACACAAAAATAAAACTGTCCTATAGTAAAAAAGTCAGTCAAGACTTGTTGATAAATTTTTACCATTGGTCTCATTATTTGACCCTAAACAAGAAGTTTGTTTCCTGTCTCTCCTTTTTATTTTGCCCTTAGATATTGAGTAAAAGCATAAGCTACTTTGAGGCAGAGACAGCATTTTCTTAATGAAATGCATTAGAACCTTTTTGATAGAGTTGTTGTGTCATAATAGTACCAGAGTCGCCACGGGAAGGAACAGAAAAGAAAAAGTTAGCACAGTTGTTAAGCTGTAAGAATTTACTGCAGAAGTTCTTGATGATTAGCCGAGTAATCACCAGATTCAGAAGAGAGTTTGCAAAACCAATTTTCTCTCTCAGGAGGAAAAACTCTTCAGTAGAACAACGCAGCAGGATTTACAGAGCACAGTACTGAATATGGGCGAGAAGTGACAGGCATTTGGTCAATAATTCCTTCTTTTCTAATAGAATTAAACCTTCTCTAACTTTAAGCAGCTCCCAGGTGGCAGTTCCACACTAGAATTTCAGAAATCCAAATCACTGAACTTTTTTTTTTGAACCTGTTGCCTCCTCACAACTAAACTTCAATTGATCGAAACAGGTGGCAAGGGAATGTGAGGACCTACACTTCAATTATTTTGAGGATATTTTAATTTTGTGTTGATTGCCAGCAGTGGTAACCAAAATCACACTGTGCTGTTATTTGCATAGCCAGCCAGCAGAATGCAGCCTGGCTTCCTAGGTTTCTGCTAGTCTTCCTAGCTTATTCATTTGCTTCTAGAGGCATCCCACCTTCTTCTGATCCCATATTATCTCCTTCCTAAGCAGAAACAGGGCAGAAAATGGGAGGCCCAGAGAAGGCAGTAGCAAAACTGAAATCTGATTTTAAAGATGGCACTACTTAATCACTAAATTTCTTGATTTGGTTTTTACAGCCACGTCAGTACGTATTGACACAACAGTTCACTGATTTGCTTGTTCTGGTGCTGAATGAATCAACAAAGATTCTGTCTAATGAACTTTGATCACACACAGGGATGCTTATATCTCCTTATTGCCCACTGAAAGTATTCTCAGGGTCCTGTACCTAAGTCCATGTCTGCACACTTTTATTGTCCCTGCCATCCCAAACTGCAAAGATGTGCCTTCTTACAAGTACATCATCAGATGAACTACTGCTCTTAGAATTAAGGGACCTAAACATGTAGTACAGGGAAAAACCCTAGCTTGTACAATCACAGAACATTCTGCAAGCTGGAAATAGAGTCCCTGTCGGACCTGTGGCACCTCCAGCAGGCCTAGAGTTGGATGGTCATTAATTAACTGGCACAAGCTGAACAATGCAACTACAAAAACTGAAAAGTAGGGAGGGGCAGAGATAAAAGCCATTGCAATGCTATTCTCTTTCTTCCTATTCCTTCCAAGACAAGAATCTTGCCAATGAATTGCACACAGTGGTCCACGTGAGACCTTCTACGTCGCAGCTTATGGCAGCTTATGGCTTATATTCCTGCTGCTCAGGAGCTTCCCATTAGACATTCCCTAATGGTCAGTGCCCCTATTCTGTCTCCTCCTTCCTCTCTCCTTTCCTTGCCCTCAGAGAAGGCGGCTTGCCTTGTCCTCCCAGTGTTTTGCTCACTCTCATGTGCTGACTCTCTTCTCTCACAGGCCTGGTGAGATCCTCGGGCATGTTTGGGCCGACCCTGGGCTTCCTGCTTGGCTCTTTCTGTGCCAGCCTCTGGGTTGACATTGGTGTTGTGGATACTGGTAAGAGGCTGTGGGGTGGTGTGTTAATCAAGAAGGTGGCTGGATGTAAGAACCTGCATGCCGAGAAGTACCTTCCCAGTTTACTGCTTCAAAAAGAGAGGCTCTCAGAGAGTTTTTCCTACTCAAAAGGTGGTGGTGTTTACATTTTAATATCTGCCATGTTGTAGTGTGACTGGAATAGTCCTTGATGGAAGAGCCCTATTCCCACTGCACCTCTTTTATGCTTGCAAACACAATTGCTGCACCCTTGCTGTGCAGCAGAGAAAATATTAGTGAATGAAAGACCATCCTCATGTTGAGGGAACAGTGAAAGGCTCATGGAAGCCTTTAAACACTTGGCAAAAATTAGGTTCTCTTAAGAAGGATGCACCAAAGATTCATATAAAAATTTATTTAGTTGTTCAAATCACTTACAAGTCTCTAATCCCAGGGAACATTTAAGGAAATTTGGGGAAAAAATGTTTGGGGATCAAAGAAGAGCTTGACAGTGGGAAATTGAGAAAGGGAAGTTCTTTTTGGGTGGTGAATGGCTTTATTGCCATCACTCATTCCCACTGAAAGTATTGGAAGATTAGGGCAATAAAATGCCACCACAGGCTTAAATAGAGATATCTATTTGCACTTGCATAGGACTGATTCACTTCCAGGGACGGGTCATTCACAAGTTGCCAAGAGAAGCTGAGGGTGCCCCATCCCGGGAAGTCTCAAGGCCATATTCGATGGATCTCTGAACAACCTGGTCTAGTGGAAGGTGTCTCTGCCTATGGTAGTGGAGTTGGAACTAAATGATCTTTAAAGGTCCCTTCCAACCCAAATGATTCTATGATTTGAAACAAACCGCATTTCAATTCTTTGTATGGAACATAAATCACCTTTGTTCTGGTCTTTAAATCACATATATATAAGGATATCTATAGTAATTGCTCTGCATGATATTTAATATCTTTTCCTGGCTTTCTGTATTTTACAGATGCCATCAGCATAAATCCTAAGGATACCCGTTGGGTTGGTGCCTGGTGGCTTGGATTGCTTATCTGTGGATCAGTCAACTTCATTGCTTCATTGCCTTTCTGGTTTTTGCCTTACTCTGTACCAAAAGAAGGAGAGAATCAAACCCAGAAGATTAGTAATTTATCTGTCCAAGGAGATCACTGTAAAATAGACTCCCCAGCTCAGCCACAGTTAAAGTTCTCAGAGGCAGTAAAAGGTGAAAGATTATCACCCAAATGTTTGCATGCAAATTCTAGTTCATGAGTTCATTCTGAGCTGAGCAGGGACTTGCACAACCTTCAGCAAAATGCGTGTTTCTGCAGTGCAAATGATGATGTCAAAGACAACAAAAAAGTTGTCTTTAATTTGCACTATTATAATTACGTGCAAGGGCAGGTTTCAGTCCTCTCCTTATGTCTGACAGCTGGAAAAAGCCTGTGCTGTTGCTCTGATCAGAGATCCTCAGTTCATAGTTGATCCATAGCTGGCAGGCCAGTGTTTCCCTGTGGCCTACAAATGGTAAGGAAACCTGGGGCTAAGTACTGCGTTGGTTCTTGGAGGGATTTCTCTGGATTTGCAACTCCTGTGTGAGAGCTCAGGGATGCTGAGTTAACCTTGTATAGGCAATGTCAGACCCAATGACCCCTTGCTTTTCTTTTTATATTTTTATGGTAAGACCTAAGATCTTATTTGCATGTATGTATGTATGTGCAACCCTACAGCAGGGGTGTTTTGACCTGTCATCTTTCAGGCAAGTGTGCCAAGAGCCAGGCTGCAGTCCAAATGTGGGTTTTTGCGTTCACTTTAATTTAGTGGACTTCAGGTATTCTCATCAAGTGTCTCAGGAATGATTCCAGCCTTTTTCTGGGTCAGGTGCTCTCTTTCTCTGAATGTCACACTCATATGGGACTCTTGTGTGGTTTGTGAAGGCTCCTGCTTTAGGCACCAAATTTTACATTACAGAGGGTCTTAATGCTCTGTACAGGCATCGAGAAGCCGTGCTGGTGCCTGTAATGAAGAGTCCTGTGTCACACACAAGACAATGTAGGATTTCTGATTCCCACCTCAGTATCCTCTGTGCCATTTGGCCTTGCTGCTCCTGTAAGGCATGTGTGGGCAATGAGGAAAACTCTCACTTGAGCAAGGATGTGTTTTGGTAGGCACAGAATTATAACCTGCAATACAACCAGTAATTAAATCAAAATTGATTTTACTATCTTAAGGATGTCAAAACAACTCTTCTCTGTGTTTAGCAGGGTGTACAGCATATACCTCTCCATTGCAGATTTCTTGCCAGCTCTGAGGAAACTGTTTGGGAATTCAATTTTCCTGGTGTACATCTTCCTTACTATTCTGCAGTACAATGCTCTTGTTGGGATTATAACCTACGAGACAAAGTTTATGGAGCAACAATTTAATGTGTCTGTGGCAAGAGCCATCTTTCTAATTGGTGGGTACCTGTTGTCCTTTCAAATTCCAGTGTCAAAAAGGAAGCTTTTCTTTTGTTATTTTGCCTTCATTTTTAGGAGGAGCTTCTGTGAACTTTTTTGGTTAAAAAGAAAGTATTTAGTGGTTTATTAATTTTCCTACCATATTTTGAAAATGGAGGTTAATTTTAGTGTTAATTTTCCTGGTGTTCCCAATTCAGTGAGCTAGAGGATTATTAGAACAGCTTTTTTCATAGTGAGTTTTGGGTTATGAGTCTGCTTCTGTGACACATAAGCTACAACAAAGTAACAACTAAAAGAGAAAAAATAATTTTAAAAGTCTAATGAAATGTGTGATTTTTTTTTTCCTTTTCAGAATAACACTTAGGTATAAATGTTCTTCCATTTTGATTACAAATGCAAATTTCGTAACCAAGAAGAAACCAAAATGTCAAATTTTGAGTCACTTCATTCATTTCAAAGCTCTTTTTCTATTTACCAGTTCCCTCAAAAAATAAGTCCTTTGTAGTGTTCAGAAAAAAAGAAATGCTGAAATTATATTAATCTTACAGTGATTGTCTCATAATTTGAAGGGAAAACCAGAATATTCCAGGTCATTGCAGAACTGATATTGCATTAGTTTGACCTGAAGGCACCGGGCTTTGGTCGGGTACAAATGTGGGAAGAACATTCTTTTTCCTATCTTTTTTTTCTGGATGTAGAGAAAGTTTCACCCAAAAAAAGTGCCCCAAAAACACAACCAACTGAAAAAAACACACAGAGAAAAGCAAACCCCTCCCAGTAAAAGCCTGTTAGAGATCTCTGTTCAGCACATAAATGTTAGGGTTGGTGCTTGTGAAATACTGAAGAGATTAAATCTAAATACAAATCTTCTTGTGATTCACTCTCAGATCTAAATGGAATCTAGCCCAGAACCTGATGTAGCATCCTTTTATGTTCCATTTTGGAGACCTTTTTGCATCTTTCACAGAGTTAAATATTTTATTTTAGATGAAGGAGTGCCTGTGAGCTAAGGCATTTATCTCATTTACTCCAGTTTCCAACAGGCAACTGTATAGGTTTTATTATATCAGGATACATATAAAAAACAGTACAGTAAAAAGGTAGGGAATATTGAGGACCTAAGCTTTTAAAGTCATAATATGACTCATAAAAGAAAATGGGAAAGTAAGTAAAATTACTAAAAGGTAATAACAAGTCTCAGAACCTCAAAGGATCAACTGGAAAACAGGTGAGTATCTGATATTTTGAAAATACTAGAACAAGACATTTTTTCTTGAAAGAGTCAATGCAAGCTAGAGCCGTTAACATTTTCATTATCTTCTCTTTGCAGGTGTGATACTTTTACCCATCACGATCCTGGGGATGTTTCTGGGGGGCTTTCTGATCAAGAAATTCAAACTTCACATAACAGCAATGGCGAAGTTCGCCTGCATCACCTTTGTAGCGGCGTATTTGTTAAACCTCCTGTACTTCACGTGCAGCTGTGAGGTGCTCCAGGTGGCCGGTTTGACAACCCCCTACTCTGGGTTTGTATCCCCCTGGGTTTGTGCTGGTTGTGTCATTTGTCACAGCTGCTTTCTGCCCCGTGCAGGACGTGGTGCATCACCTGGGTTCTCTACTCCCACAACCTCTACTGGGTTTGTAACCTCTTCTGAGCTACAAAGCTTCCACTCTAGAAAACATTTAAATTTGGATTTGGATGACTTCTAAGATGTGTCTTGTCTGTTGATTTACTGTAGCATATTGCTGTATCCATTCAAATATGTATCTCTTTAAATACAACAGATTTTTGTTGCAGTTGGCCTGTGTTAGGCCATTTGCTGGTATCAATCAGTGGGATTTCATCTGGAGTGGAGCTGCTGTGGTTGTATCATTTTACCACTTCTTTGAGAGTTATGCACACAAGAAAATTCTAGGTTAGCACAGACTTGTCAGGCTGAAATGATACCTAGTGTGGGGGATGGGCAGAATATACTGATTTTGTTTTTCAAATTTCAAACCAGACATTTCTTATTTTTCTAAAGTATCTATTTCTATTTTTTCTAGATTCTACATTGCAAGGATATTGATGATATACCTCTATATTCTGGCCGATTACTAATCAGGGTGAAATTTATCAGAGGAAAAATAAATTTTTATATTCTATTTCAAAACTTTAATTTAAAGCCAGTCTCCTCCTATCATGTAGGGAGTGAGATGTAAGAAAAATGTTGAAAGTGGCTTCCCCATAGTCCACACTGCCTCTAGAAGGGACCATCCACTAGATCAGTAGTTATCAGCCTGCATGGGGAGTTGCCAGCCCCCTGTGGTACCTGGAGCTGTTGACCTGCCTGTGACACTTTTCTCAGCTGGGAGTCAGAAAGTAGTCATGGATTGTGTGCTGCACACAGATGTAAGCCATGACCATGGCCATGCTTTCTTGAGAACATTTTCCCAACTCTAGCATCCTGCCACAATTGCCTACTGTTTAAATTTAGCTCAGTCTGGTCCAAATTTCAAGGGATTTTAAAGGATTAAACTGAATCCAGCAGGGCTTGCTACATTTTCAGTTCAGAGAGAAACTCAGCCCTGGTTTTTTTGAAACCAAGCCTATATTTGGGGAAAACCTAAGTTCTCTTAGCAAACCTAACATCCAGTTCAACTTTGAACTTAGTTACATAAAAGGTGTCAGAGGTTTGTGCAGTGGAGATAACTCTGATTGAGTACATCTGATACTGTAGAGTCAACTAAAAATAAGCAGAAACAACCAGACAACATATAGTGAAAGACCAAATACAGTTTCTCCAGGAGAACTGAGACTGCAGAATTTAGCATGTGTTAAGCAACTCATTTATTGTTTTACCTGTTTAACAATTTGTATTTTGAAGACAAGCAACTGCCTAATGAGGGAAAAATACCTCGGTTATTTTTTCTTTCTAAAAGGCTTAGCAGAAATGTAGCCTACTTAATGTGTGGTTTTGATTGAGGGGTACGGGGTAAGGAGGAAGAAAAGGCAAATTTTGGACACTTTTTCCTTTACATTGTGAGTGACTTGGAAGCAGGGGCAATTTGTAGATGGTTGACTCCTAACACTTTCTGAAAACTGAGCCCTGTCAACATGCCTGCAGAGTCACTACCCACTTTTTAATTTCTCAAATCTGGTTGTCACCTACTTAGTTTAACTCTTTGGGGCCTGGTTTTGATTTCTCTTACAGGAATTTTGGTAAAAGTGAAAGCTATAAAAGTCCATGATAGAACACAAGAAATGGGATCTGATAATAAATGGGTCTCAAGCCTGTCCCAAGTCCCAGTGCAGGGCTGCTGCTGTTGGATACGGTCAGAGCTGAGAGAGAAGCAGCACTTCTCACTCAGACTCACACAGATTTTATTGCCACTTGTTGATCCAGTGAAAAAAATGTAAAGGACATCTTGCTGCTGCAGTTTCATGTGGTTTTATATCACCATTTCTAGCACCCAGATATTCTGTGATATCCTACTGCTAAGGAAAAGCATGGCCTTTTCTTTGACCACATCCTAGGGATGATTTTCTTTTTCTTGGAGTTAGCTTTTGAATGGAAAAATAATACCAAATATTCCCTCCCAGCCAAGACTACCCATACCTTTTCAGTTCCATGCCTTTTCCATAAAATCCATAAAAATGTTAATGCTTGATGAAAAACCTCAAGAGACTTTTGGTTTACCTGAAATTACCTTAGTCTCCATATGACAACTTCACAGTCCACGGGATGGTAGCAGACACTTGTTCATGTTCATCACTTTACTTTCTCCATGTTTTTCCTGCCTATTCCCTGATATTTTTTAAGCTATATAATTTGACTAAATAATTCTCTTATTTCTTTCTGTTGCCCTCCAGAATAGAGCATCTTTCCTCCACCAAGAACATCTACATGGCCAGTTGCAACGCTGACTGCAGCTGCAACCTGGATCAGTGGGACCCTGTATGTGGGGATGATGGGATCACATACATGACAGCCTGCTTTGCAGGATGTAAATCATCAACTGGGACAGGAAAGAATATGGTAAATACATTTACAGGCCTATTTACTATGACCTGTTGCAATTAGACAGGGGGTAATGGTTTTAAATTAAAAGAGGGTAGATTTAGACTAGATATAGGGAAGACATCTTTTATGTTGAGGGTGATGAAACACTGGCACAGGTTACCCAGAGAGGTGGTGAATGCCCCATCCCTGGATACATGCAAGTTCAGGTTGGATGGGCCTTTGAGCAACCTAATCTAAATGAAGTTGTCCCTGCTTGTTGCAGGGTGTTGGACTAGATGGCTTCTAAAGGTTCTTTCCAACCCGAACTATTCCATTATTCCACAATTATAGATATAGCCCGATTTCTCCAGCTATTAATTTTTTGGCTTTGTGATTCAGAAATCTTGTAGACACAAGTGTCCATTCTGTATGGTTTAACTTTACAGAAACTGAGTGCAAGACTGCAGGGAGGGTTTTTAAAATATTTGGGGTGAGGTAAGCGAGCTATTCAGAAAAGACATGAAAACTTCAGACTCTAAACTTATATTTCTTGAATCCTTTTATTTAGATTTTTTAAAATTTTTTGTCTTCTCTGAAGGATGACCATAAACTTTATGCTTTATGTTTCTCAGTAGATCTCTTTAATGTGTGTCTACAACACAGCTAAGAGGAGTTTGCTTTAGGTGCCCATTGCTAGTCTGGTTGTTATAGTAGCAAAATCCTGTGGTGTCAACTGACCTGCAGCAGACCTGTATAAACTTTTCAGTGCTGGTTTCACAAACTGTTACAGATCATACTGGAACCGTGTGCTCTCCTGAGCTGCCATAGCTCAGAAAAGCAAGTCATAATACCAAATTGTACAGCTAAGAGATCCTGTAAATATGCAACTGGACATTTTGGTCAATGTATCAGCAGTAAAGCCATTTCCAGGATTTAAAGCAATCCTACCTGGACAAGACCATTAAAATCAGTAGGTTTGCAGAAGTGTCTGCAAATGGCTATGTCTTCTGGCAGAATCAAAATTGTCTTCATGTAACAATATTGAAAAAGATGAGCAACATTTTCAGGCTTATATCCATTTATTCCAGCAATATTCTCTTGCTTCACTTCAGGAAAATTGGTTTCCAAACCCATGTCTCCTGCTAACTTCGTAGTTCACTCTCAGTTGAGCACCAAATGCTGTTTTAGATACAGAATAGGTGTGATTGCATCATTGAGTCCACATCTTTATTTTTTTGTTGTTACTCATCTGCTTCATAGGGTACCTGAGCAGAATGGCTGGATAATAGTTTCATGTCTGATTTTTTTTAGCTTTAGCCCATTTTAAGCACACACAGAGGACCTTCTGTTCTAGCAATGACATGGCTGAAACTAGAGTCACAGTTGCTTTGTGTCTCTGGAGCAGGTCAGAGTGGTTGGAGCATACCAATGAACCTGGCCATCAGTCTGCAAAGATGATTAGGGGGGTTCTTTCAGCATAAACAACAGGCTGGATGTTATGGGGAATGAAAAATCTAGCTACTAAAATTGTTTTCTGCCACTGAATTCTGAATAAATAAATTATTCTTCTCATCATCTCCTTTCAGGTGTTTCACAATTGCAGCTGTGTGGAAGGACAAGGGCACAGGCTTGGCAATTCCTCTGCAGTGTTGGGACAATGCCAAAGAGAAAGCTGTACCAAAGCCTTTCCCTATTTTTTAGCATTACAGACTGCATGTGCATTTATGTTAGCCTTAGGAGGCACTCCTACATACATGATTATGTTTAGGTAAAATACTTCAACTTACCTTGACCATAAAACTTGGGGAAAGAGAAACAGAATATGGAATCTACTATTTCATTCCTGTTCTGAGATATGGCTGGCTGACAAAATAAGGCTCCTGAGGATTTGCCTGTACTCTGAAATCCACCTCTGTTCAGAGGCACAGCAAAATGTCTATCCAACAATTTAATTCCAGTATGAGGCTGAGTAGATACTTTGGTGATGAAATGGGTGGGCATTATGCTGATCCTGAAAGTTAGTTTTCATTTCTAGTGATAGAGATATTCTTAACAGTGCATTGAACTTGAAATAAGATGCAGTGCTAAGCCGTGTCCAAGGTGACCATGCTGTTCATATTACTCAGGAGAAAAACATTCACCTTTGTTAAGCTCAGTGGCCTCACAATGTCTTCTGTGTTGTGAGAAGTCTGATACTCCCATTTTTTTCCTTCAGCTGGTATAAACAGAACTACGTCTGCGGGAATACCTTTTAAATTTTGATTCCTTCTGTTGGAAAGCAGCACTGCTATTTTACACTCAGAAGAAAAGATGGTGTTCTGTGTCTTTCACATGGAAGTTTCTCTCCCCTCGTGCTCATGGGTGAATTGCAATCAGTGCACAAGACCAGATAACTTGTCTAAGCTGCTGATTCCTCTGCAGTATTTCTAAGGGTATAAGTAATTTTCAGCACATGCCTGGGTTCTGGACAAGGCTCACTTTGCTGGCCAGTTTTCAGAACACCAATGTGCACAATGAGAAGCCTTTCATGTTAATGCTGAAGAGACCATACACTAATGTATAAACTCAAGCTCAGGGAGCAGGCTGGACACAGCAAAGCCCCCTCCTGCCCCTGTACCAGCTCAGCACTCCTGTCAGTTCTTCTAGTTCACCTGAAGGACACAGGCTGCTTTCCACTGGTAGGAATGAGGTGCTTTTGTAGGCAGATAACTCACATTTGCTGTCTCTGTGTAAAATGCTAGAGGCAGGGGTGTGCTCAACCTGAATGCAGAACTGCACACTCTTGTTCTCTCTGATCATCACTGCATATCTAAAGCCCCTTCTAAAGCAAGACAGCTTCTTGGAGCTTAACTTATTTACATGAACTGTCTGGTTTTAGTTGGTTCACTATAATTTTCCTGTGCATCGTCTCCCAAAAGCATTTGCAACCTGTTTTCCTTGGGCTCAAGATCAATTTCTGTAAATTGTCCCATTTATTTCAATGACAGTTCACCCTTGGAAGGAGACTCTGCATCTGAGAATTAACTTTGGTAAATGTTTTTGATTAGGTTTTGAGTGGGCTGTGTTAGGTGAGCCACAGCACTCTTGCGTGGGGCAGGTACAGATGTTCACTGCATGACTTTAGCTATGTTACTCTGTTGTTCCTCAAAACCATTTTTATTTCCTTTCCAGATCTGTTTCACCAGACCTGAAATCCTTTGCTGTTGGGATTGAAACTTTGGGTGGTAGAGTACTAGGTAAGACTTCAATTGTTTGTGGGATTCAAGTGGGAAATCAAAGGGGTAGACCAAAGTCAGGCAGTGCAATGCCTTTTCTCCAGATGAGAAAAACAAATTTTCCAGAATTTTTCCTTGTAAGCAGACTGCATTTCAAAGTGTTTGGAGAAGCTTGCTGAATGTTTTCTGATATGTAATTACATATTATGATTATCTCTTTAGAAATTTTATTCTATACAGCAAAGTAATCAGGCAAAGGAAGGAAATTTCATTGTACTTTTGGAGTGAGTTTTTTGATTCTTGGACATACCTACCTGAGTTTGGTCAGCCTGCATATCCTTAACAACCTATGCTCTCTTTTATTGACCATTATTCACTTAAAGCTCCTGTGTACTCTGACAAATATTTTGTTTCTTTAGTTTATCTGCAATAAATAACCATTCAAGTATTCAGATATGTAGTCTACCCTGCCTCAAGCAAATCTTTTTTCATCTTCCCTTGTTTGCTGCTTTTTGAAATCTAACCCAAGTAGTCATTTGGATCTCTTTTCTAATGTCCATATTTTAGCTGAATGCTGCAGAGAATCAATCTTCTGCTTTTATGAAGTAGTTTTCTCCACAAAATTGCACATTATCCCTCAAACAGCTTCCAGATCATATTAAAGCATTATGACTGTCTAAAAGGAATTCTTTCAATACTACATAAGTAATACACCTGCTGTCTACTGGCTAATTTCAGACTTTTGTACTCCACTGAGCATTTTTAAGAGCAACTTGTTGTGTGATACCTGAACAGATGCATTAGTATACACAAATATTAATATGTCATGGCACGTAAATCCACACAGGGTACTGCCAAAGAGATGTTGGTTATATTATTTGTTTAAACAACAGAAGTTATACTTCTAATAAAAATGCCATTAAAGTGAATTGCTAACATTTTCCTGGCTGAATACAGTTAAGGGATAGTCTTCCATCATTTCATCTCCCTCTAAGTAGATGTTTAAATATTTTCACAAATCTTGGTTTCTCAAAGCTGGAGCTGGATGTTTAATCCCATTTTATGCAGCCATAATTCAGAAACTCTGAGATTCATTTCCTTATTTCTTTACATGATGCCACATGATGACATCTTCATACCTGAGATCATACAATAAATATCTTCCTTGCAGGAGGACTCCCAGCCCCTATTTATTTTGGTGCCTTGATAGATGAGACCTGCTTGAAATGGGGGACAAAAAGTTGTGGGGGATCTGGATCTTGCCGGGTATATGACACAAAAGAATTCAGGTAAGTTGAATCTTTATTAAGGGGTTGGGAATTTGGTTTCTGAGGCAGCTTTGGGCACTGAGGACCAATGTATTATTTCCTTGTGTCTATTGTCTACAGACTGATTAGGATACTAACAGCATCAAAGCTCCTTATTTGACTAGACCTTAATAGATCAAATAAGCCAAATAATTTTGATTCAATCTGACATATAAAATTGCAATACACTTCCTTAAGTTGCTAGAACTAGTTCTTTTTTTGAAGCTTGTGCTGAATAATGTAAGTGCACTGAGTAACTCTGTGACACTTTGGCTTTTTGGAAGCCTCAAAAACTGTGGAGTAAGTGTAGCACTGAAGAATGCTCTTCCACATCCCTCATTTATTTCCTTCATATTGTATGAGGCACGTCACAAAATCCACTTGGAGAGGACCCAAATGACTGATGGTGCATGGAGAACTGTGACCAGGAGCACTAAGTGTGCCAGTGAGGAGCTGGGGGAAGAGGGGGACCACAGGCAGAAAGCCCCAGCTGGTGCAACTCCTCTTGTCTCAGCCCTACAGTATAGTCTGCTGAATGGGAGCACACTCCAGACATTTCTGCTAGAAGCAGAACCAGATGAGGGCCTGCCTGGGGCTAATATTATGAGGTCATTTGTTCTGCCCGTTAACTTCTTATTTTAAAATATGAAGCAATACCTGGCTGAGAATAAATGGTTTTGTCAAACCACACTTTATATCTTACTTGCTTCCACTCAGAATTGGCAAGCTTTTTTAATACAAACATATTTTGTCCCTTTTTTCCCCCCCTAGAAATGTCTACCTTGGCCTCATTGCAGGACTACGGGCAGGATGCTGTGTCTTGTACATAGTGCTCTCTGTTTTAATAATGAAACGCTTCAAACAGGAAGGCAAAGAGGTGACAGATATTAAAAATACAGAGAGATCAACCAGCAAAGAACTAGATGCTGCCAACAAAAAAGACATTCTTCCTGGTGCAAGAACCTCGGAGGAGAGTGAGGAAACTTGTATGTAAAAAAGAAACAAGATCTTTTCTCCCTGTGCTTCAAAAGGACAAAAGGAGTCTGACTACTGACTTCAACAGCTAGTTTACTTTTTGGGAGTTCAAAAAATATCTTTGAAACATTGACTTTTTATTTGCTTTACCCTGTCCTCTTCCTTTCCTCATCTGAATCAACAATAAGGGGAAAAAATGTTCAAAATGTTGGTGAACTCTCCCATCCTCTTGCTCTCATCCCTTTCCAGACCAACAGTAAGACAAACCAAAATTTTGCAAGTGTCATGAATTTGATTATGATTGGAAAATTAGAAAGAAGAAATCCACAATAAGCTCTTTTGACATTTTTCACCGACTTGCTCTGTAGTCCTACAGCTCTAAATGACCAATAAAATCCCACTTGCCCGGTTGCTCTGACGGCCTTTGCTGTGGGGTTTGTGACCAGAGCTAGTTGTTCCAGGCTGGATACCATGTCCCACAGTCAGGTGGGAGTCCCAGGGCTGTCACTGAGCACCCCCTGAACTCAAATTACTCAACAACTCCAGAGTTTGACTTGAAAATGGTAAACAGTCAAAAATGGGAAGCAAATTAAGAAAGTGGTAAATTAATTTTGCAGCACATCTCAGTAATGGGTTTAAGCAAAATTACTCTGAACTGATGCAATAAAGTGATAGGTGTTTAAGTTTCTTTGATTATTTTGTGTGTGTGTGTGTGTTTGTGGAGGGAAGGGAGGCATTTCTATCTTAATGACAACTGTATTTATATACCATTTTCTTCCTTGTTTAAGTAACCTTCAGTAGAACTTGAAATATGGTACTGAAAACTTGCAAATACATGGCTTTCCACAGGCAGCATAGTCCAGAGAGAAACTTCACTAACAGATGCTTCCAACAGTTATTACTAAGAAAAGTCTTTAAAAATACTTGAAGTGTCATATTTTGTTGCAGCCCTCATGATGTACCTTTGCAATAGGAAGAAACCTGCCTGGTAAGATCACTGTGGGTTTTGCCTCCAATAACACAGCCACTTTGCTTTATTTTCTGGAGAGTGTCTCTGCTCCCTGCAGTCCTGTGCATAAATCTGAAACCAGGAAACAAGCTTTCTTTCCTAATCTTAAACTTCCTTGGGACATGGAATAGAGCACTGCAGTAATGTAAAGAAGATCTACCACACTTTATCTGAGAAAGGAGCAGATCAGAGGGCTAAAGAGAGGGATTCTCCATATCAAATACTTTTCTGACCCTTCTTCCATCTGTCCCATGTAAGTGCAGAAACAAGGATGGGGAAAAGGGTTGATGTGATACTCACTGAAAGAAAGTTCTTCATATCCTGGCAGTAGGGTTGGAGTTGTTTGCATTTTATTACTTCAGGGTAAGTTGTTTGCATTTTATTACTTCAGGGTAATGACCAGCACATTTAGATGTTGCCTTTTACAATTGCAGCTCTGATTATAAACTGCCAGCAGATATGGGAAAACTGTGTGTATTATAAGGGATGAAATGAAATTCCCTCTAATATATACAATATCAATATTGCATCTAGGTCTGGAAATAATTAAAGAAAAATCAAAGTTCTGGAAATTCTGGGAATTGTACACAGAGAAAATGGTGGTGCATCATTCTCCTTCTATAAACAGTGTTTTAACATTGAATAAATATATTGGCAGTTCTGGAAACACTCCTGATCTGTGCTAGACATATAGACTCAGTCAGCTGACTCATACTAACATCATTTTACCTTTTACTGCTGTTGTTTGGGTATTTATTTCTGCACACTGTTTTTTTATATTACTGGTGGTTGTTGGTTTTTTTTATGAGAGCAGTCTTGATTTTCCCAGAGGGTAATGTTTTATCAAAGGTGCTTTTATAATTGATGTCAGACTGGAAATGAGATTCTGGTCAGATCTGATGATTCATGTCCAAATATCTACCCCAGGTCCAACTTAGTAAAGCCAGCTTTTCCATACAAATAAGAATTAGTATCATTCTTCATAACAGTCCCAAATCAATAACAGCAAAAAGCACTGCCACAGGTGGTACTGAATGACTTTCTGGCTCAGGATACTGCCAACTCCAAAGCTGTATCATTTCCCTGTTTCCAACATATACTGTTTCCTGATTGCAAATCTAAGAACTCCCCTGTGAGCAGCAGGTAGAAGTTTATTCAAGGGAATAATTTTTTTTCAACAAGCAGTTAGCACAGAATATGCAAAAACTGAAATAAGTGGTCAACCGAGTGCCATTTTCCAGAAGCTTTTTATCCCCCCGCTTCTCACAATAGAGAAGAAGTAAAGACATTCTCCCTTCTAATTCCTCCTGCTCCAAAGGCAAGCTTTCACCAAACTGAGAGGCAGAGGGGATCTGGTCTGATTGCAAAGCCACATTACTGACTCAAGGATCAAAACTGGTGTCTTTGTCCTGGGTGATAGCGGTGCCAGCGTGCTCTGACATCTCTGAGCTCCACCACTGGGAAAATCCCCCAGGAAGGAAGAGAAACCTGTTGTCTTCTAAGCTGGTAAGTGAACTTGTTGACTAGGAAAGCTATTTTGGAGGCAAATTTGCAACTACACCAAGCCAGGCATGCCTTTGAATGCAGACAGCAAACCATGTAGTTTATGGGATCATTACAGACAACTTGGTGGGCCATAAATCATGGTAACTCCACTGGCATCACTGAACAAACAGGGAAAACAGTGGATTTTCATCAGACTGTGGGAGGTTTAAGGGCATGAGCCTTGTGTTTACCCAACTCTTGTTTGAGGCTATCAAAAAGACCTTTAATGGCATTATCAAAGTCCTTCTGTCAGAATAACTATAGAATACAAGAGACAGCTCAGCTATTTGGCATTTCTTTGCTTTTAGATATATAATCAAGCAGACATAATGACCTATGACTACCTGTTTTTATGATGTATTCTAGTTGTTTATAAAAAAGAAAAAAAAAAACAGCATTCCTAAACCCACAGTTTTCTGTATGGATTAGGATCATGTACCCTATAAAGAACAAACCCTCCTATGGGTTTTGTGTCCCCATCATCAACAATCCCTGTCTATCCTGGCACAAAAATAAGTTGGGAACAGAGCACTAACTGTTGCAGAATAAACAGAAAATACTTCAGGCTGTCATATTTAAAGCCTCTCAAATGTTTTTGTAATACAGGATAAAGGCAACATTAGATTTAGTCTACGAGTTTTCACTATGAAACGTGGTGTTGCTTTGCCTACCTATAGTTTGGAATGTGCTGAAAGTTCTTTCTAGATGAAGCTGTTAATACAGATCTAAATCACAGGGGTGGTTTGTTTGTTTGTTTGTTTGTTTGTTTCTCCAGTGTTACTTGTATCTCTTACTTTTAATTAATTCATCTTTTCATTCTGAACTACTGAAACATAACAAAAGCACAGTTCAAATTGGGCAAGAATTAAAAAACAAAAAAAATCTCGCACCTGAATTCTGAGCAAACCCATGAGACCCCTCTGCACTGATTTGAAAGTGGTCTGTAAGGGCAGAGACTGTTTTTTAGAGAAGGTAAATTATCTGTTTGTGCATAGCCATTGATACTAAGAGGGAAGAGTGGCCATGGGGAACATCTGTGCCTGCTCTACGTGTCCTGAGGTCTTTGCCCAGCTCTTTGGTCAGGTCTTCATTATGGACAGGGTGGACCCTTGAGCCTGAGCCCCACCTAATGCACCAGCAACCACCTGCAGGAGATGGCAGCCCTTACCTTAGGTCTGAAAGTCCTGTGTTACAGTCTCAGGTTAAGAAAGTTGGGACACAGTTTCTGCCTTGTGCAATCACGACCTTTTTAAGCCAACCAAACACACCACAGTAGAGTGGTAGTGTGGGTTCAGACAGGTTGTGCAGTGGATGTGTGGTAAATTTGGTCTCCTCTGAGACCAACTATGGTATCACTGCATTTATGGTCCAACTTCTATTCCTGGAGCTTGTCCCTCCTCCATAGAGTGAGTCCCTTCAGGCAGAGGGTTGTCCTCCACCAGAGTAGGTGGAACAGAGGAGACACCCATAAAGATTAGAATGTCTGAGAGGCTGAAGCTGATGGTTAAGCAAGAGCTTCCTACACAGCCACCCACCCCTGTCCTGTGCTGGGAAAGCTCCTGCCTGGCCTACCTGTGCCCAAAAGACTGCTTTTTGGGCACCTCTGGCAAATAGCTTAATGGTTTAGGTGTGGGTCTGGCAGCAGAAAGCTTGGGATTATTTTCCAGTGTTTTTTAGTTAGGTCTTCTAAACATGCTATAATGTGATTACCACTTTTAGTGAAAAACTAAGTAATAAGCCTTGAGTGATCAAGACTACCAGGAAGCAACAGGTCAGCAGATTTCAGCAGATCAGTGCAACAAACTTAAAAGTGTGGCAATGCAGTAATTGTTACAAGAGAAATACAGGTGGTCAGAAAAAGAATTACATGATACAGGAGAAAACACCTGAGAAGTATTTCTGAAATTATTATAACAGATCTGCATCTTAAACCAGAGCCATTCTGAGTCAGTGACTGTCAAACCTAAATAATTCATCTCCTCTGCTGTGTTGCACTATAAGGCATTTATTAAAAAACACAGCATTTTCTTCTCTAAAATCACCAGGTAAGAAATCATCAGAGGAATTTCATGTTTCTCAATAGGAGATATTGCTGCATAAATGAATGAGTGCTCTTGTTATCTGCAAAACCTATAAATGACTACGTGGAGTGTAGGGCCAATGATTCATGATGAACAGTGGGACACCACAACTCTGTACACATGTGCTGGTCCTCTTCCTTGAATCCCATGGGCTGCCACAGCTGTGAGTCACAGCTGGAGCTGGTTTGTCTGAATGGCCTTGCAGAGCAAAGCTTCAGGGTGAGCTGGTCCCATCCCTGCTGGCATTTCCTTCCCCAGAAGCCAGACACCCTCAGTCTCTCCTTAGAGCAAGGGACAACATGTGTTAGCAATGTACATAATCACAGAGCTTGTGCTCCAGTCCTGGCTTAACTGACAAGGCCAGTGAAACCTGAAATATTACTCCAGTGTTAATAACAGGTCATAATAATGATAAAGATAATGTGGTCTGAAATATCTAAGAGGTCTTGCCAGGTTTTCTGTATCGATTGCTCCTGCAATTTTTTAAAAGCTGCAGGTGCATGAATGAGAAAACCATTTCCTAAACATAACAGGTAGATTGATTTCTATACAGAATTTTACTCTTCATAGCCAGAAGAAGGTATGAATCATATATATGATTCAAATATAATATTATATCAGTTGGAGAATGGCTCATCACGATACCTGGTTTTCAGAGAGAAGCACATCAGCACATGAATAAAATTGCAAATGAAGAGGAGAATTCAGTAAATATGGCTTTAGGAGACTGTGAAAAAGTTTCCCATCAATACTTAAAAATATAGATCTGCATATTCAAAAGATGATAATGAGTTTAGAGGAAGAGTTTCATTTTTGGGTATCCTACTTTAGATGATTTGGGTAACAATTTTGAGTTTAAAAGCACTGGCACTCATCAGTCTCAAAAACTCTAGCACAAGGCTCACCAAATAAAGCTTTTTTAAAAAAATATAAAATAAATCAGGACAACTCAAAAACCATTTTAACTTTTAATTTCCAGGATTTTTTGAAGTGTCATTTCAGACCCAGCACACAAATAGGTTCAACATCTCTGAAGACAATAATTATGTTTACTGATCCCTGACCATTCCAATCTCATTTTTGCTTTAGGCTGCGAATACATGACCTTATTTTGGTTGGACAAATGGTTTGGTTATAAAGTTATAAATCAATATAGAAAAAAGAGGAAGTTTCTACTGCAGTCAAAGGTATGATCCCAGCTGAGTGAGCTGTGATCCTACTGAATCCACCTGCCACCTGTTATGGTACTGAAGACACTTTAACACGGTCTGTACAAAGTTGCTACAGTTTCTGGGAAAACGTGTGGACCAAAAGCCAAAGTCCTGTGGTGAAAACTGGAAGGCAAAGATGTGTTCATAACTACTGTTGTTTGAAGCTAAATGAATTAAAGCTAAACTTGCAGTGGCACAATGGTTATCTCCAGACAAAGATTACTCTTGTATCAAGAAATGAAAGCACGGTAACTTCAGATAAAATAATGTTTCCAAAGTACTCATAAACAATGATTTCATTTTCCAGGCATGGGAAGCTTGTCCAGAATGAGGGAAAAACTTCACTGTTAGTAAAGAACATAACATCCTGTTTTTTGAAGCTATATCTCTAAAACATGAAAGATCTCCCGAATCTCTTCCTTTCTTGTGTGTTTACTGCCATCCAGCTCATTCAAATGGAAGTTTTCAAAGCACTTTCATGGTCCTGTTTCATTATTGAACATGATTTAAATTTTTTGGAACTTGCACCTGTTGATGTGCAATTGTAGAGTAAAGTGAGAGACAAAATTTTGACTTAGAAGTTTGGCTTGTAAACTTGGTTTGTAAGTGCTTGTGAAAACGCTATTTTTCTTAGGATTCCCAATCTTGTATTTCTTGACTAAAGAAATAAGACTGTAACAGAGCAAGGAAGTGAATGCAGACATCCTAAGCTCCAAGATAGTCTGTTCTACTTTAGTGTGACAAAAAATTACTCCTTTGAGTTCATGTGTGAGGATAACAGATTCTCTAGCAAAATTTTGGAAGGTGAGGAACACTTCTTCTCCTGTCAGATAATTCAGTTGTTCATGTGTAATATAATGTTACTTCCAGCTCAGTTTTCCTCTGTTCTCCTCTGCCTCCATAATGTTGATGGAGACCAACCTAAAACCTGCAGATACTAATGGAAAGTGTGGTGCAAATACCATGATTTCCATTTATTTCTGTGGACTCCAGAAGACTTCATCGGAGAGAAAATCTGAGGTGCCAGAAAGGAACAAAAATAGTTAATGCTGGGCCTTGAGCTCTCACTGTAGAGGGTAAGTTACAGCAACTTGGAAAGAGGTGATTGCAAGAAGGGGAGTAATTCCTTAACAGGATTTTCTCTTTTGATTTCAAACTGTACAGTGCAGGGACTCACTCCAGCACCAACACAAACAACCCTAGCCCTGCATGTGGTCCCAAGCCAGAGGTCCCCCTTTTTGGATCAGCTGGGCTGGATTATTTGCAGATTTTTGTTGTTGATACCAGATGTTGGACCAATTTGGCCTGGTTACTGTAATCAATCCTGTTCCTTGTATTTGTGTCTTTTTTCTTTTTTTCTTTTCCCTCTTAATTCAACTTTCAATATAACAAATCTTGCAAAGACTTCCCATGTGTACTCTCTGCTCTGTATTCTGATAACTTTTCACCAATTCAGGCGGTTTAGGAGATAAAATCATTTAGGTAGTACATTAATTTGACACATTTTTCCATAAGTACCTGCTACTAAGGTAACTTTGTTCTGCAATTTTTCATTCATTTGAACCTTCAGCTCTCTCAAAGCTTCATAGGATCAGCAGGAGCATATTTGTTTAATACACTGTCTGCTGCTGCTTTCCAGTGAATGTCAATATTGACATCTATTCCAAGTTCAAATTGACTGCAAAGTGCATCCCATTCTCCAGTAGCATCACAGATATAATGACAACTCACCCAATGGCAGGACTTCCAGACCTGTTAATGCTTGGATGACCTTAAGGACTAGCTGTTGAATTCCTTATATCCCTGGTGGATTTGTCAAACAGGACTGGAAAAACAGCATTTATGAGACCTGGATGGCAAAAGCATTTCTTACCCTCCATAATGTTTCTTTTTAACCAACCAAATGCATTCCTGAAGTCAATGAAAACAATAAACAACTTTAAATCCCGTGTGTTAAATTGAGGATTAAAAAAAGACTAGTGGGCTGAAATTAATGATGATTCAGAAATGAGTCAGCTATTGAATTCTCCTTCAAAATCTGTTTTCAAGAGGAAAGAAAAAAAAAGAAGAATAGTATGAATAATTGGAAACTAAGAAGCTTTTGCAAGTAAATACTTGCAGGTACTTAATGTGCATGTAAGTAAGGAATTCCAGAAAGCAGGCATGAGAAGGAGCACTAAAACAACTAACTAGTGCTATTACTGCAGGTATCTTTAAAATAATTGATAACAAAGTTTTTAGATGAATGCAACTAAAAATTTTGTCATTTACCTTTTGAAAGACTAGAGAGATCTGACTCCAGACAAGACATTTACCCTTGAAGTAAGTTGAACATGGTGGTCCACCCCTGTTCAGGTTTGCAACCCTAATCTGACAGGGCACTCAGGGTGGGCTTGCACAGAACTCTAGGGTGTTCTAAGTGTTTCATATTTCACACTGATACACTAAATTAATGGTATTTTTTAAATTATAAGAATTTTATGAGAAGGGAAACATGTATGTTCAAAAGTGAAATCAGGTCTGTTGTTATGCTTCATTGAATACAATGAGTGACAGATGGCCACTTTACCAAGAAATTAATTTTATAAATTCTTAAATTAAGAAAGAAGAGCTAATCTTTAAAATTGTTTCAGATGAACACTAATGAGCTTGAACAGGTAAGTCAAGTTATTCACAGTTGATGGATTTGCACTAGTGGATGACCTGTCTGAGATTTTTTTTGTCTCTGTGTCATATGTCTGTGACACATTTTATTGCCTGTAGTCCTGCTCCAGAATAAAACTTCAGTAACATTCATGGGGTAGCATACACTGCATAAAAACTGATTAAGCTTTGCATTGACTCAGATAAAGCTCATGGTACTACACAGACTTAGAAAAACACATTTTTTTAATGTTTTTCAACTTTGCCTTGAAGCGG
Organism: Manacus vitellinus; assembly: GCF_001715985.3. NCBI lineage: Eukaryota > Metazoa > Chordata > Aves > Passeriformes > Pipridae > Manacus > Manacus vitellinus. Next base: position 3,072,039 of record NW_021940682.1, on the reverse strand, counting down.
AGATAAAAAAAAAAAGAAAAAAGAAAAAAAGAAACACCTTAAGCAAAGCATACTTAGCTCCAGAAGTATTCCTGTACTGATTTTGGACATCAAGTACTTTTTACTAAGTGGGAAAGATTCAATATAGTTATTTTCCTGTGCACCAATAGAAAAGACAAAAATAATTCCCTGGCCTGCCTTAGACACAGAAAGTAGCAAAGGAGGAAAGGCTTGTCTTCTCTTTGCATGCTTTTTCTCTCACCCATGGTGCAAGCCCTGAACATAGTACATTTATTTTGCAGTTCATAGCATGCCACCCTCTCTGTGTTTCTTTTGGGGGAGGGAAAGATAATTTCTTAAAATTCTTGTCAAAGTTTTGATTCATTCCTGCTCTCCCAGAGCTTATCATGCAGATGATTCCAGCTTTACTTTTAGCTTGTTTGCATCCATTCTAGTCTGAAAGAGCATTTCAAACCCACCCAGTTTCCCATCCTTTTCATGCTATTATATGAAAGAGTTTAATGTTTGCAAGAAACTCCTGATGATGGTAAACTCCCATTCTGGGTGTCTGTTCCACAGTTTCCTGTGTTGCTGCTGAGTCCTCTCTGCAGGGTTCTCACCTGGCCTGGGCCAAAACCAGCAATGAAAAGGAGCCAGGTTGAGGTATTTTAAGTGTGAAAAATTAAACCTTTTTTCTGACACTGTTTGCCAAGAACCCTCACTTATCCATGAAAAAAACCCCACAAACACAAACACGAAAGCACATAAAGAAAACCAACACACACACACACAGTTGTTACAACAAATTCCAGCTTTCTGAGTTGGAAACTGCCTCTCAGGGCTTAGAGGCATTGCTCCTAATATTAAAAACTCTAATGTATTAATGAAGGCACCTGAATAAACATGTCCTGCTTTTCCAAAGAGTTAAGCAAAGGGATATGTTTCAAGCAGGTGGATAAAACAGTAGATATAGATTTTTATTTTTACTTACTCAATATGTAAAAATTGTGGCTGCAGTGACGGATTGTTGCTGAAACACATTCAGGCACATCTTTCCACTGAGTAATTGTTCTCTTCTCAAAAACAACAATGAAAAAAGTATCTAAGATTTCCTCCCAGGACTGTAAAGGCGTTCAAAATTCTCTCTGTAGTTTATTTTAAATCTCTCCTGAACATGTGTCGCACCAGTCATGGTTATTTCTTGCTGTTTTTCCACAAGAAAGGGGAAAATCCCCTTGATAAGCCAAAGAGGCCAGTATATTAATCTCATTAGCCTGGAGTAACAACTTTCTAAATCTGCTACAGGACATAACACCTTTTTTCTGACATTGTTGAGTCCTTATGCATAATTCTCATAGTCTGTCATCTGGAATTAGCTCATTTTCAGTTAAAACTGGTATATTTTGTCATATAAAACATGTTTTTGAAGGTTACAGATTTTGGATTACAAATATCTCATTCAAACCCCTGTCTTTCCTTCCCCATAGGAAATTATATATGCAGCAAGATGTGTTAATAAAATGTAATCTGAACAAAGCATCTGGAATAGAACCAGAAGTACAGAGTTGCAATTACTTTCCCTGCCAAACTCACTCTCAAGTTCAGCAGTTAGATAAGGTTGTTCATTTCGTTATGTCCCACAGGTCTTTCCTATGGCTGTATCTGAATATGTCAAAGCAAACACAATTGTAGGACAAGACCAGATCAGTTTTAGAATTACAGAATCACAGAATCATTTAGGTTGTAAAAGACCTCCAAGATCATCAAGTCCAACCTTTGACCAATCACCACCTTGTCAACTAAAGGCACTAAGTGCCATGTCCAGTTGTTTCTTGAATACATTCAGGGATGGCAATTCCACCACCTCCCTTGGGAGCCCATTTCAGTGCCTGACCACTCTTTCCATGAAGAAATTCTTCCTAATGTCCAGTCTGAAGCTCTTCTGGCACAGCTTGAGGCTATTTCCTCTTGTTCTGTCACTTGTTGCCTGGGAGAAGAGGCCGATCCCCACCTTGCTACAACCTCCTTTTAGGTAGTTGAAGAAAACTATTAATAGTCTCCCCTGAGCCTCCTTTTCTCCAGGCTAAAGAAAAATAAAGAACTTCTCTAGTTTTGCTACATGGAGAATCTCTGCCTTGGAAAAACATCCCATTCTTCTCCCTTCAGCTGCTGCAATCACTGCTAAGTGACTGTCATGACAGACAACACTTATTTCAGAACAATTCAGTGTTTTCCTCAATGTACTTTTTCTTATCTAGCATGTCTATTAACCACATCCCACTGAGCCCTGAGCATCCATTTTAGAGTATTAACCACCCAATTCAATCCCTGTCGTGAAATGGTACACATATACACATCTTTTTATTTAAAGTAATAACAGGTTGTCAAGCTCCAAGTGACATGATGAATGCAAGCCAACAAATACACAAAATCAGCTTTGAATACACGAGGTAAAGGCTCGTGCTGAGGAAAATTTCAAGGTGTATGGAACCACATATGGGTGTTTTGCCTGCCTGATGATTAATTTCTCCCAGAATAACCGAGACTGAACACGACAGACGTATCGATAGTCGCAATAATCACTGTCGTTTGAGTTCCCTCTGCCGGACACTGCCTGGCATAGCAGTGCAACCACGAGTGCGTGGATGTGCTTTCCTTGGAAAAAAAAAACAGCGCCGCGAAATTCAGAGTATTTCTTACGTTTCGTGAAATTTAGGTAAAAAAAAAATAGCTCTTAATAAAATTCTACGACTCTGAGATTTTTTAAAAAAATTATTTCCTTTATGACAACCTATTTGCAGTTTTAAGTAGGCATAGCATTTTCAGCTGAGCTAAGACAAAATGCTTCTTGGAAAAATAGTGCTTTTGCCAATCTGGCGATGGGAAAGGATTGCAATGACTCCTTTAGATGAGCTGGAAACGTTTTGCTTGAATGCTTTGGTTTTACTGTGAATTCTGATTGAATTCAATGGAATCAGAAAGCTGCTCTTGGTCTTGAGCTTGTCATTCCTGTGTCAGTCCACTGCACGGATCTGCATGCAGGATCAGCATCACCTCTTGTGGGCCTTGGCATATGGATGTTTTGGCAGCAGTCCTCTTTGATCCCACTAAAAATACCTGACTGGCTCTATCAGAATTACTAAGGGAGGTTTTTCTTTATCTGTTGAGAACTTGGTTCAGTTTGTGTAACTTTGTCTGTCACTGGTAGCCGGGTACACGTAAGGCACTTCCACGCTTGTTTGTTAGTTTTATTGCTCTTGATCACAGGTTTGCTATTACTTATACTTTCTGAACAGTGTTATTATTTATTATTTAGTTACTCATAACATTGCAAAGGTTGTTTCTAAAAGAAGCTGACCTGATTATGCGTCACTGGTCTAAATTTCTTTCTAAATAGAAGATTCATTCTCCCCATCAGGAGAACCTGGCAAACATTGCTTGATCTTGCAATTTTCTTCTTTATTCATAGAAGCATCTTCTTGTCCATTCTCTATAGGCTTGGAGTTCTTATTTTGAAAGTGCTTCTTTATCAGTATATAAAATATGATTGCAATGAAGAAGGAAGGACCTCTTAACACTGCTGCTAAACCAAGGAAGACATACCTGTGGGACAGAGCACAGAAGACAGTGCAAGGCATTGAACTTTTCAAAGACACTAAAATAAATCAATTTCATGGCTTTTAAGGATCACATCAAAACATCAATATCAAAACATCTTAGGGAAAAACATTGAAACTCATTATTAGTGAGTGGTACCACAAATTGGACATTTTTGCTTGCAAAAACTTCTCTTAAAGAATTGATATTATTCTTTTTGCTTGTGAAGATAGTTGCAAAGCTGAACTTTCATCATCTTCCCTTTGTTTTGGAAGACTTTTGAATCACTTTAAGGCTTTAGGCCTTTTAGGGTAGAAATATATTGAGCTATAAATAAAAATAAAAAACACTTTAGAAATGGCCAAGGTTTGAGTGAAACTAAAAAAAAAAAAATCTGTGCAATATTCCTCCTGAAGTCTGATAGTGTTTAAGTTTAATCAACACCTACAGTACAATATTTTTTCATCAACTTTTTTCTCAAATGTGGCCGATGTACAAAATTAAAGTTCTTGCCAGTATGAGCAAACTATCTGGAAATAAAGTAAAATTGGGTAATTTTCCTCTTGACGGTAAATCCTAAAGTCTCAGGTCTTTTTAATTGGCTCAAAGGGTATTAAAAATACAAAATTAATTCAGACACCTCCGTCATGGCTATTAAATCTCTTTTGCAGAACATAAGCACTGACTAAAAACTGAGAGCTTAACATCTGATCTTGAGATTTTTCAGCTTTAGGAACTCTGAGTCCAGTCAGTCTGACTGAAATTTGAGTCCAGAGTCAGTATTTGACCATAATTTTTTATCAATGGTCTCACACACTACAGTGTAAAAGAATAAAACACGTTTTTTTCTGTAGGGAGGAAATGCTTGAGGGTTTTTGTGCCCTGATTTGCCTTACCTGTTAGCAATGGAGTCATAGAGCCTGCAAGCCCCTCTCTGCCCACAGCTTGTGCTTCCCCACTTCAAGCACGTCCTGTCGATCACTGCGCCAAAGTAAACTGGTGCTGGAACCCCGGCTGCGAGGAGACAAGCCAAAGCATCATGAGATTTCACAGGAAAGGACATCTTTTTAGAAATCAGCTCTATATTTTTTATTAGTGGTGACTTACACGCTGCAATGGGTGGGTCAGATTGTGTGGAGCTTTTCTTTCCCTTTGTCAGAATATCTGTAAACTGGGACAATGACTCTGTACCTTGAGGAAAATCAGTCCCTGTGCAATGTGGACTGATGGTTTTTGGCCAGGCTTGCAGTCATGCACGATGGTTTCTCATGCATGGCTCTGAGACCCAACACTGGCTTCCTGTGCAGCATAAGATCCTGCAAGGAAGAGCTGTTGTGCCTTTGGAGCACTGAACTGATGCATAATTCCCTCTTCTATGCAGATCCTAAATTACACACACTGGTTGATAGTTCCTTCTGCTTGAATTAGGGAAAAGTGACTGAAATTCTTGTGTGGTCAGATATTAGCTTTTGCTTTACTGCAAAACATGACAGACATGGGACAAAATCCCAGCCTTTCTGAAGTAAAGGTGAGTTTTAACCTCAGAGATATCCAGGTTTCCACGTGTAAAGGACCATATGTTACATTAGTTTTGTTCCTACAGGAGCATTCTTACATAGGAAATAATTTATAGTGTGAAAGCAGGTACTCTCTCAACCTGTTCTCTCAGGGCTCTTGTGAGAGTCTGAGCTCAGTAATCTGTCTTAAAGGCCTGGGTGTTACAATCCTCTGTGCTGTAGTCAGGGTACAATGAAAAAAAATGCTCATTTTGGAGGTTCTTTAGTGAAAGAAGATGGGAGCATATCATATTTGATCTCTGAGTCAGTGAAGAGAAATGCCACCTTTTTTGAATCAGCGACAGTGGCTCTCCCCCTGCCTGCAGTGGAAGGAGCAGGCTGGCTCAATGTGCTAAAGCAGAAGCCTGTAGAAAGGGGGCAGTTCTTCTTACATGATGCTTCTTTTAATTTTCCTATGTCTGAAATTGCTCTGAGAATTCCACTGATGTTGCTTATCCTGGGAGCTGGGGAAGAAATTCTGCACCTCCAAATTGTGATGATAAAAGTAGAAGAGGACAAAATACAGAAACACCTTCCTAACTCAAAATGTCCCGTCACAATCCTGACTAGACACCACAGCCATAAACAGCTCTGATTGTAGACATTTGTAAGTGGCTGTTGATTTTCTTAATTTCATAGCAAACTCTTGTGGCTTGTCTCTTCACACAAGTTTCTCTCCATTTCTGAAATGCAGGCACTCATATTCCATTGATAAAGAGAACTAAAGGAAATAAAAATGTGTTTTCTTGTATACCTAGGCATCTTAATCAACCACCTCATTAGCCTCAAATAAAAAAGGGGAAAAAAGTGCTTTGCAGGAAGCTTTAAAGCGAATTGAAATCTAAGTTGTCATCTATCAGGAAAGTGAAAATTCAACATGGAGGAAACACTGTGATATGAGCAGAGTTGTATTAGTGTTGAATTAAGTCCTACTGGAGCACTCTTTTTGATTTTACCTGCAGCATTGTGTCTCAGTGAGCCACTGACTGAGACAGAACTTTGAAACCTTACAGTGCTGTTTGGAAATGCAACCTAATACTTCAATTTTGCCTAAAAACTCTTCCCATTTTGGAACATCAGGCTTCCAAACTGCATTTAGCTAACACTAATTGTGTTGGCTGGTTTACCAGCGGACTCTGGACTGAACATTGGACCTTCAGGAAGAAACAGGATATTCAGGAACAGCCCAGGATCTAAGAGCTGTTTCAAGGACACATCTGGTTTGCAAATGGTGGTTACATTGGTGTAATTTAAAGCCATGTGAACCAACATCTCAGTCAGAATGATTTCTCTTACCTAACGTTCTCATAACGAGCGTGTATAGACCAACTGCAAGAGCTTTGAACTGTGGCTGAACACATCTGAAAGAAAGAGGGATAAGTATGAAGTGTTGGCCTATCTAGTGCTTAGACCTGTCTATTAAACTGCTGTTAATTACCCTGAATTTAACACTCCTATCGACAGAAAGCCAGGATTTGGAAGAAGGGTCCTTCCTACACCTTCTGAAAACATATTAAGTGTTATGAAAAACCTACCGGTTTCCCACTCCCATACCTCTTGGGAAATCCATTCATTAGGCATAATTAAAGAAGTGAAATTTTAAATAATCACAGCCTATCTTGGTCTTATTGAAATAGGCTTTCCAACTGCTTTATCTCCCAGACAATACATTTCACTCATTTGATGGAAATTTTTATTGCTCTAAGACAAAAGAGTTGCAAGTATTAGGATTATGCAGCATCTTTGCGTGCTTGAATCATATCCCTCTGTACAATGACATATCTTGGACTGCATAAAGCCACCTGGCAAAATGCCCCTCTGTTCCATGGGGAACCACACTCCAAGCATCAGATATGGGACTGATTTTGCATCCATTATATATCCAGACTTTGCCATGACCTTACACATTCAGAAATCCTGACAAATGCATGGCATTTTCAAAATCCATATAGTAAGAAAATCCAAGCAGAGAAAAAGGACATGTTCTGGAAAACCTGAACCTAGAATTGAAGAATGGTTTGGGTTGGAAGGGACCCTAAACATCATTTTGCTCCAACACCCCCTGTAATGGGAAAGGACACGTTCCACTAGACCAGGTTGCTCAGAGCCACATCCAACCTGACCTTGAACACTTCCACAGCTTCTCTGGGCAACCTGTTCCAGTGACTCACCATTCTCATAGTAATGAATTTCTTCTGTAAATCTAACCTAAACCTCCCTTCTTTCAGTTTGAACCCATTACTCCTTCTCCTGCCACTACAGTTCCTGACGACCAAAACAGAAACTGTTCTGAAGGAGTTGGAGGTAACACACTGAACTGACTTGCAGGCAGCAGCAAAGTAAGGTTTGGTACTAACAGCTGCCAACAAATGGGAAATGACAAAACTCATTAGAGTAAGCATGTTATACTGCAAGAAACCCTTTTCTTTCCTAAGGGAAAGGAACATAAACATGATTTTGAAAGCCTCTTTGGAAAGCCTGCACCTTTGGTACCCAGTTAGTCGTACTTACCTAAACACAAGCATGTATGCTGGAGTGCCTCCCAATGCGTAACAAAAGCCACCTATGACTTGTATTACTGTGTAATAAATAAAATTCATTGAACAAGCTTCACTTTTTGGACACTGCCCCAAGGTGGCAGTGTTGTTTCCTGTCCATGAGCTGCTGATTTCAAGACATCTGCAGTTATGGAAGACCTGGAAGACACAAAGCAGGTTTGGTAGGACACTGCTCATGCAATGGGGATTCTGTTGGAGAGAAAACTGAGTATAAGATACAACTCCAGACCATGTGTCTTCTGGAGTGATCACCTGACATCAGAAAACATGGGAGTGGCATAATCCAGTGAAGGTTTACATCCATGAACTGGAGCTTCTCTGGGACTCTGGGCATTATCCCCAGCACTCTGTGCCAAGAAGAAATCAATCACCCAGAAAAATAAGCAGTATCCTGACATGCCAGAGTCTCACATGAAGGAAACAAGCTACCTTACCTCAAATAATTTTTCATACTTAAACATTACTGATCAGTATCAGGGAAGACATCACCCTATCTTAGTGTACTTCAACTGTTGGTTAAAACCTCAAGGCAGCCAAAATGAGACTTATGAAAGTCAAACCACGGACAAGCTTCAGACAACATGGAACCAATTTGATTTGTCTATTTCTGCCTCTTGTGGTCAACCTGCAAAAGGTGAAAGTAAATATCTACAACAAAGAGACTTTCTGCTTAATGTGCAAAAAAATCTCTCACTCCTGTGCTGTTTGTAGCCAGAAATCATAAATACTTTACTGACTGGTCCCCAGCAACATTTGTTTTCCTTAAATGCTTAAATACTATGAAACACCTGTTACATGGAAAATAAGCTGGTAGAAAACCTCAGAAACTGATGCAGGGTCTTACCGTGTTCTTTCCATGTCCCACCGAGGACTCGCACCCGGCCAGACACGCCGAAACGTATGTGATTCCATTGGCTCCACACACGGGATCCCACACGTTGGAGTCACATTTGCAGTGAGAGTTGCAGTCAGAAAACACGGCATTTTCGTCAAACGGAATGGGTGCACTTGGAAGTTAAGTTCAGACAAGCGTAAGAAATTTTTATTTCAGTGTAATCCCTTCCATGTGGCAATATTGCTGTCCTGAAACCCAGCTCATATGCCCAGGACATAAGTTTTCACAGCTGAGTCTCTACAGTATTGATCTGTTTGAGATTCTGTCCTACTTGCACTGATATTAAAGTGATTACTAAATTATAAAGAATTTTAAAACAAATAAAACATTGCTACTGGTTTTACTGGCAGGTGTAGGCAGGAAAGAAAAAGGAGTGAGAGGTCAATTAGACCCCCCCAATGGAAATTAGATCCAAGAACAGTTATCACAGTCTTATCAAATATATCTTTAGCTGTTGGTAAAAATTCACCAGTGATAGAAAATAGATTTCCTGGTCTCCATAATTAGAAAATGCTCCCCCCTAAAGTTGAGCCTAACTCTTCCTAGAGAATGCTGAGAATACTGTATTTCCTTTTAATTTTAGACATCCTTTGGGGATTGAGGTCTGTGAAAAAGAGGGATGTCTTTCCTCATCTTCTTCTTTCTGGGTTAATTAAGCTTATGTGTGTGCCTTTCCTTTCATCTCAGTGCTTACTAAGCATATTCCCTGGTCCACCAGTTACATTTTAATGAAAACATTGCAGAGCACATGTCAAGCCATGAGTAGGCCTCCGGTTCCCAAAAATATAAACATCTTTCCTGTCCAGTTCCACGTTTTCAGCTCTGAACCAGCATGGTTTGATAAATGAACTGCAGTGCCAAACTACTGAACTGCAGGTAAGTCTTCAGTGAGATGCAGACAGGATAACAGTAGCCATGAGGTACTCTGGACATGAGCAGTACAACCCATATCCTCATGTGTTTCTGGGTGCCCCTGGACAGGCAGATCCTAGTACACATTCCCTATTCTGGTGTCTTTACTCCAAGAAAAAATAGAAGTCTGTAACTTTCAAATCCACACTATCCTGAGAGGAGAGAGGATCTTCAGTAGGCATTAAAGCTTTATTAATTTTACAGCAGGCTGAGAGTCTAGCATGTTGTAGTTTTTCCTTCTCTCTGCAGGATATGCTATCCATGCCCTCTGTTACACATGCTTCATCTTTTTACTGAATAGGCTTTGGTAGAAAACTGCTTCTGGTACAGAGATAGCACTGTGTGAAGCAGCAATATCACCCCACACACAGTCTAACAAGCTACACTGGGAATGATGCAATTCCTAGTTAGTCTTTGACCAGTGTTGGGCTTTGGCAGGGTGATGCTCTGCTGACCAACAAATCTATCCCAATGACATGTGGCAGTGTTACCTTTCTCTAAAGCATTGCAAAGGCATGTTGCTCCTTCAGGCTTGATGTTATGGTACTTTTTTTTTTTTTTAACTATTGCTGCCATGCAGAAAAAGCCACTCTTCTTCATTTTGTACTCACCCTTCATAGGACACTGTCATTCCTGCCACCGCATAGTTCTCACAGCCAACAAAAAAGTGCAAAAAACTGATGGCATAGGACAAAAATGACATGATAAATGAAAACTTGGTTGCTGCAACGATGCCCATTTTGTACTTTTTCATTATAACCCCCCCTAGGAAAATTCCAATACCAACAGGAGGTAAGGATGTTACTCCTGAAAGAGATAATAGAAGGGGAATGTTAAAATTAAAGAACTACAATGGGTTTAAAAGCCAAAGCCAGTCCTCAGATTGATGTCCCTGGAAACTTTATGGTCTATTATGATGACTGTAGGTGGTTTTGTGTTCAGTCTAATCCCCGGGTTGCATATACTGTTTTTGAAGTGCCTAGCCCTCAAAACCCAATTCCATTGCAAGGCATTTGTCAGATGCTTCAGCAATTAAGACTCTCACACCACAGTCATTGCATATTTGGAATGCCCCTGCTATAAAGTAAATATAATATGATATGATATAATATAAAATAAAAATTTCTTGTAGTCCCATAGGCACAAAACCATTGACATCAACATGTTTTGCAAGGAATTCAGTCCTAGATAAAGCACTGTTTATATCACAAAGCAGTCCTTACATGGTGTAACTCACCTATTAGAAAGTTAGATTTGGATGTAGATTGTCCATACTGCTGTTCCATGTACTTTGGTTTGTAAGTTATGAAACCAACAAAACTACTGAACTGTAACAGTGAGCAACACAAAAGTGTGAAGTACATTCGATTACTCAATACTTTTTTCAGGGAGGTACAGAAATCTGAAAGAAAGGGACATATGAGTTGGCTTTGAAAGATGCATGGCACAAGTACTGGTGAGTAACCTACAAATCTTAGGGCAAAATCCTGCTCTCAGCTGTCCAAGTGCAGGTTGTACTGATCTTCATCTGCATGAAAGTATGTGAAAGCAAAATCAGGTTCTTGAAGAACACCAAAGGTGTTCTTCTCTTCATACAGGAAGAGACTCCTAGAAGAAGACAGAAGTGTGGGTTAAGGCCTGGATGCTCTGTTGAATTCTGCACATGAAGACTAAAGGGCTCCACACAGCAAAGACTTCATTCAGCTCACAATATTCACAATGAATATTATCACAGGTTCAAGTGCAAGTGAGATCTGCCTTTGTGGAGATGCCCAGTGTCTCCTACTGGGACCTAAATGGCAGGAGAATTTGACTAATGAAGCAAAACCACCTCTTTCCATCACCTTTCCACCCCTTTCTTGACCTAAGGACTGCACAACCAGGGCTGTTATTCAAGCCTGATTGTATTTTCATCAGGTAACAACTATGTGCTTCAGAGTCTCCAGGAGCTGCATCAGATGAATAATTTACCTTTCCATACTGCAAAAGGAGCCTTCTAGTATTTTCTTTAGGTCCTGGTACAGAAACACTTCAAATTTCTTCTAGCACAAAATTTTAGAGGTAGATGCCACTCAGGTGATGATTTATTGCAGGTGATACAGGCAGAAGCTCAGAGTCTTGAGCAAGATCTTTCACTTCTAATAATTTTTAGAGGACCTCTCCTTTTCTGGGAATGCCTGACTGGTTTAGACAGAAGTGCAGGGGAGGCAAAATGCTTTGCAGAACTACTACATTTTCCCTGTATGTTGTACCTAATGCTTTTCACATTTTTACAGCATGGGAAACACTTGCCTTTCAGTATTACTGACCCCTTCCTTGGCTTGGGGTTTTCAGGATTAAGTTTCTTCCTTTTGGCACCCTTGTTTTCCAAGAGACCCCATGAAGTTCTGCCATTATTGGCTTCCTCTGGCTTTTTCAGACTCTTTGGCAGGAAGCAAAATGGAATAGCAGACAGGAGATTGGTTGTTCCAGCTATTAAAAAGCCAAGCCACCACGCACCCACCCAGCGGGAGTCCTGGGGGGTGATAGTGATGCTTCCTAGAATTGAGGGAAACAGGCACAAGTTACCCAAATGAAGAAGCTGAACCTTCCCACCCTTTGTCTGCTACAACAGCTACATTTTAGTGTCTGACTTCCAGTGGTAACGATACTCATCTAATGAGGGACCATCCATGCATTGAAGGCATCAGGAATCATACCCTGAATGGTGTTATAGAACCATAAAACCGTAGAGTGGTTTGGGTCAGGAAGGACCTTAAAGACCACTTAGTTCCAACCCTCCAGGTGGAAGGGACACCTTTCATTAGATCAGGTTGCTCAGAGCTCCATCCAACCTGGCCTTGAACACTTCCAGGGAAGAGGCATCCGCGATTTCTCTGGGTCACATGTTCCAGTGCCTCACCACCCTCACAGTAAAGAATTTCTTCCTAACATCTGATCTAAACCTGCACCCTGTCAGTTTGAATCCATTCCCCCTTGTCCTGTCACTACGGTGTTGTTTCATCTGCCTTCCAGCACCTTACACTGACTTGTGTTTTGTGGCAGATATGGCAACACCGAGGCCCTTGCCCAACACAGGGGAACACCAAAAGGGGTGGCAGACAAGCCTCAAGCATCTGGTGCTTTCAGGGCTGATACATTTCACCTGAGACCATCCTCTGCTCACCTGAATTGTGGAAGCTGCTGCTAAGCGTAGGGGAATTCTCTGTGGTATCAGTGAGATCAGCCATGGCTTAAACGTTGTATGGCAAGGAAGATGAGAGTAGCAGGTTGTGTTCATATGATTGTTACATTCTGGAATGTTTTGTGTGGGACTAAGACTATAAGGCTTCACACTGCATTACCAGAATTGGCTCATTGTCCTTGTGCAAGTTAAATCAAACATTGGTTTAATAAAGGGCAAAGACAAAACAGTTAATCTATCAAACTACAGGATCCTTAAGATCTGAAAATATCTTAATACTAGGCCTACTAGAAAAACAAGATCAGTGAAAGGCAACGGCATCAAGGACCACAGCCACCACTTACAGGCATTGCTCTGCCCCCTCTGGCATTTTGCAAATGTTTTCATTTCATCTGAATAAGCAAAGGCTGGCAAAACGTGTACAATGTACTGCAAACATTACATGGAATGTAAATAATGTAAAATGCTCAGTTGAAAGAGTGGATAATTTCTCAAAACTAAAACTGCTATACTAGCAGAACCCTTTTCTTGAGATCTCGGTTTAGTAAAACATCTTGGGTTTGTGGGAGTTCTTGGTACTAATTCTTAAACATGTATTGTAATCCTTTAATCCTAAAAATCAATTCTAAAATATACTACCTGTCTAATTCTGCCTTTATCCTTAAGGCTTTCAGTAATTTAATATAATTGTAATAAAGAATATAATAAAATTCACGAAATAAATATAAAGTAAATATAAATTATAGAAATATAATTAATATAATATAAACTTAGGCAACTGCTTAGAGGAATGTGTTATGAGCAAGTATTAGCCTACTTTCACTTTTCCTTTGTTTTGCTTTGTTTTGCTTACCTGGATCAACAAATCCAATATCCACATACAGTTTTGCACACAAAGATCCCAACAGGAAACCAAACATCGGGCCAAGCATGGCTATTGTGTGCAAACAGGCTGAAAATACAAAGAAGCAGATGCTTCATTTAGTGGCTGAACTTTTCCCTCTGCATAGGGTGATATTACACTGTGAATTTCTCAGTTTACTTCATGTTGAGATTACCTACATACACAGGAACATTCTCTTCTTTAGCAAAATCATCAAGATAAGAGATGCCCAATGGTGTTACTGGTGTCTCACCAATTCCACGTAACATGTTTCCCAGTAAGATATATATCCACATATTTGATGATGGTTCCTTCTCACAGCCTGCAGATGAGAGTTTGCACCTTTGTAATAAAACAGTTGAATGGGAAACAGTGACAAATCACAGGAAACTCAGCACATGAATTATTATTTAAGGTATTAACAGCATTTTCCTCATGGAAGATTAATGAAAGGCTGTCAATCTTATCAGAACTTTCGATAAAGTTTTAACAGCACTTTCTTCCATCTCCATTGTATTTGGTTTCTAAAAATAAGCATCACCCATCAGAAAAAAAACACTCATTTTAAAAAATGGCACATTTATATTGTCATATATTCCCTGGTATATAAAACATATGTGAGAAGTTTGGAGATAATTTCTGGGTCACAGCTTGGTACTTTCTCTACCTGTGTCCCATGCAAAGCAACAAATAAAACAACTGTATTCCATATTGTAAGGAAGGTAACAAGAATCTGCATTTATTTCCAGTAAACTCGGTGTAGTTTCATTTCCAGTAAACTCGGTGTAGTTTCATGTCCTGTCACACTATCTCTTCCACCTCTTCAGCTTCAGGTCCTGCGTAACTGAACCCATTCAAACAGAGTCTCAGCTTCCCTTTTAGTGTTAGGTGATTTATTGTAATTTGGAAGCGTGAACATGGAAAACTGGGGATCTGTATCCTTATGATTTGTGTTTGCTGGATGCTTCTTCTCCAAATGAGATGCACCAAGTGCATTTAGATGTTGGCGATGTTGCCAGACAGGTGGAGACAGGTAGAGAGAAGTTCTTCTTAACAGAGAAGGAATCTGAGCATCTTGCATGGGGAAATAACCTATTCCACTTGCAACCAAGGACAAAACCAGCTCCTGTGTTTGTACTTACAGTTCCTTACCTGAACGTGAGGCTTCCAATGTGGTGTCATTCACATCTTGATGTAGGGAACAGGGATTTATGCTAGAATTTGAGTTGGCTGAAGAAGCTCTATGTGATGCTGCCTCATACTTATAACTGAAAACACACAACAGTAGGTTTAGAAGCAGAGCTCAGTAGGGAAAAGCAGTGCAGTAGGGCAGGAAGCTCTGCTGCTGTTTTCCTGAAGAGAGAGGTACCATTGAATAAATATCAATTAACAGTGCTTCTGAAGGAGCAAATAAAAAGATTATTTAAGCACAGTTTGGAAAACTGAAACACTAAAATGAAAAAAAAACCAAATAAAATTCTGTCTGAAAGAAACAATATTTTAAGCTGGAAAATTTGAAAGGGCTTGTGAAAGTAACTCAATATTTAATTTTTGGTGTCAAAATTTAGGGTCAGGTCCAAGTGAGCTCCCTATGCTGACTCAAGGAGAAAGAGAGGAATCGTTTGAGTGTGAGTGTAGGTCCCTCTTTGCATCTTTGATATGTATTTTGATCTGTTCAGCTGCTTTAACATGATCCCTTTCCCAGATACGAGCACTGCTGAGGTGCAAAGTACAATTAGCTTTAGGAGAACAACATGGTAAAGCACACATTCTGCTTCTAGGAACTGGGCCGACTCTGTTAGACCAGGCAGGCTTATTTTTCAGGTTGAAACAAAGAGCAGTCATCAGGAGAGACAGTGCAGAATAGTTTCCTTACAAGTGAGTTGCCCAGTGTACATGAGTGTGATCCATGGTTTGTCTTAAGCAATGGAAAACTTATGAGAAGTCTGATGCTAGTGCAAGATCCACTAACATGAAAAAAAAAGCATTAATGGGTTTTCTCTTTACAGTAGTATGTCTAAAACTATTCTAATACTTTTAGGAGAAATATGCCAGACTCTATATGCTGTCACTGTGCCCAAGCTATGGCTAGAAGCACTATCACATATAAGTAACAAGCCTGGAACATGGAAAATATTGACAAAAATTAGCTTAACCAGATATGGAAAATAAGTTTAACCAGCCATGTGCATTTGGAACAGGAAAAACCCTGGTACTTGTTCTACAAGCACTGGTCCCTCTGCAGGTTTTGTGTGAAGCTGAGAGGCTGCTGTGTGAGGAGCAGCTGTTTGCCACAAAATGCACCATCTTTCACAATAAGGCTCTGGTTTGTTCCTTCAAGGAGGAGGATTTCTTTCAATGAGGATCTCTGTGTGTTGGTTTGTTCACTGAGTAAGCTCTGAATCCCTGATTTTACATGAGTTGCCTGTTACTGTAAATAAAGTCATACTGCAGGTTGAGACGTCTCTCAGTATGAAGTAACCTGCTCAGAGCTTGGAGATCCTATTGCAAACAGCACAAACTTATCTGGAAATCACATGTGTGCATTCTGTATTTCTCATACATTTACTGTGCTTCATAATGGTTTGATTTTCCTGGCTACATAATCGTAACATCTCTGTTAGCAACCAATGATGACACATTCTTGGGCTTTCTGATTGTCCTGATAAGGTGTTCTTACTGTTTGCCAAAATTCATTAAAGCAATAACACCAGCATAGTAGCCAGCTTGAAGATTTTCAAAGAATAATGTATTTTGTTTGAAACTCGAATTTTCCTAAGATTTTCATAGTTGCTTCCCCCTGAGAAAAAATTTTCTAGCATAATTTCCTTCTTTACCTCTTTTCTGAACACATATGAGTGACAACTAAAGCACTGTGATGTTCCCAGTTTTTGAGAAGTTGAGGTTTTGCTTCAGAGGAGCCATATTTTTACAACCAGATGTAATGAACATTCACCATCACAGTAGGGATGTGTGTGTCAAGCGTGGTTCATTGCACACTGAGGTGAGGTTCTTTAGGCCCTTGGATATCTAAGAATTAATATACACCAAGTTTCATTTAAAAACCAGAAAGCAGGATGCAATTCCAATCATAGGTTACTCAAATTAACCTTGATTAGTACTTACTATCCCATGAAGAAATGAGGCATTGCCGATAAAAAGCATCCCAAAGCCATAGTAATGCATCCCACAGCTATTACTTTGGGTCTATGAAGTTTGGCTCCAAAGTAGCTTACAAATGCAATCACCAGCAGGTTACCTGGGAGGCAATGAACCAAATTTAGTTCCAGATGCTGTGTCTCATGCTCCTCTGAGCAGTTTTCTGCATGTTACGGAAATCAATTACCTATCTCAAAGCTTCCATCGACAAAACCTGCGGTGGATGATGTCAGGTCAAACCTTCGCTCAATCTGAGTGATGGAGCTTTTCATGATCACACCAGACAACGCTTTACTGAAGTAGCTGAATGATAGAGCAGCCAGAAATGCCTGAGGAAAGATTAAGACACAAAATGGGAGGTAGAGGCAGGGAAACCAGTCACAGAGGGAATAAATGCATTTAAAACTATGTGGGACAATCACCACCATAACATAAGTTTGTTATTCAAATTGGAGTGGCAACGTTGTGGGTGAGTCTTCAAATACTCTAATGCTGCAGGGTGCCAGGGTGGCATCTCAGTACATTTTGCTCTATGCTCTGTTTTTCTCTGATGCAGAAGGGGTGCTAGGTGCTGCACTGAGAGCAGTTGCTTACTTTAGGGTTCAGGTTTGCAATAGCCATCTTAATTGCCAGAAAACCTGGTCTTCCCAGCTTCGCTGTCCAGAGATTTCTAAAGTGGAACTGAGGACCTTAAATTTGACAAAGAACTTACTGGGCACCACTCACCTTACTGGCATCTGTGGTTAAATTTATCACAAAGCTGAGTACCAAAGCTGGGCAGCCAAAATGGTGCCAAAGCTGTTGCAGAAACATAAAATTTGCCAGAGGTAAAATACCTGATCAGGATAGATTTACTGACACTAGTCCAAATCAAAGTTATTTGGGCTGCATGTAATTTATTTTAGGCCAGTTCATAACTGCTTCTAACTTAATCATATAGATAGCCATGGTATCAAAATAAAGGCTTTATGGAAGTTTTTATGTGGAAGGCGACATGTATGGACTGAGTTCATCTCTGTCTCAGGTGACATATTTTGAAATGTTGCCTGTATACCATATACCTCATAGGGAAAAGCTTAATACTCTTTGTAATTTTATAGTTGCTTCAACCAACACACGTTGTGGCTTTGGCAAATAAAGATTTATTTGCTAAAAAGTTAAACTAAGTTTGTTTAAATATTATCCAGCTATTTCCACATAGGCTAAAAAACAAACTGACTTATTGCTCGCTGGGCAAAAGTTCCAATACAACAGAAACTTGGGTAAGTAAACAAAGTAAATATGGATTTAGGCTTTGCAATATTATCTACCGTAAAAAACTAGGGCAATCCAGGAAACAAAAGCTTGAAAATAGACATATTTACTCTCTTTTCATCAGGAATGAAGAGAAAAATTTCCCAAATGTGGGCTTTGTCCTGACATGTTTTATATTTCCTGAGCTTGACTGGTAAAATTCTGAGAACCACCTTTTGTGCCTTATGCCAGTAGCACTCTCAGGGGGCTTTGGCTGGAATCACAAACTGCTGATAAGCACAAAAACACAAACAAAAATGACCTGAATATTTTGTGTCTGAAAATGCAATCCCCAGGTCAGCCATAAAACATTTGATAGGACGATGAGGGATAATAGCAGCTTATCTTTTATTCCTTCCACATTACAGTGTGTATTAAGCTCTAATTGCCATAGAGTTAGACTTATTGCCCACATATATGATGCAAAATTAGTCCTGTGAGTCTCCTAGAGAGGTCAAATTCTATTTCTGCAGGGGTATATCGATGGCAAATGTGAGTCAGCCAAAATAAGAAGTACGACAATCTTAGCCTGATACTTAAACCAAACTATTTTGGATGTTCGAGAAACTTGCAATAACATTTTTTTTCCCATTAATCTTTCATTTTACAGACCTCTTTATAGAGAGAAATGTGACCCTAATTGCAACTCCACTGAGTCTATGGAATTTACCTGGAGATGAAGCTGGCTCAAGATTTAGTCAAAACATAAACCCAAACACATCAGTGTCAGAAGAAATCTTGCCCTTGAGCTTGCTTTGCAGCTCAGCCAGAAGCAATAAATACTAAGGCCTTAACGTGGTACAGAATTTCTCATTAGTTTACTTGCTTTGATCAGTCCATTCTTCTCGTGCACTCCTGTGTGTTTGTGGGAATCACTGGACTGTTTGACCTACAGCACTGGATTAGATAAAAGTCCTGGAATACGATTCACCTCACACTATTTTGGCCCTACAGGAATGACTGGTGACAGAAACCTCCAGGTAACTGTATTGTAGGCACCTATTTCAGGCTGGTTCAAGTCTCCCACTGGAGTTTGCTGCCTCTCTCTAATGACCAAGAAGAGGAACCACCTATGAGTAACTTGTAAGTAAATATGGCAGATCAGGAATTTTTATTTTCTTTAGGACAAAGATAAGATCTGACTACCCCCTGTACCTCTAGTATATATCCAGCTCCAGAAAAGATAGGGGGAAGAGGAATGGAGGAATTTGGCATACCACACCTTGAATAACATTTCTTAACATACAGCAATAGTAATTCATGGTAATATTGATAGGGCATCACACCTTCAATCCAGTGCAACAGGAAGTCTTCTTTTTGACTGGTGGATTTTTGTTTTCTTCATCATCTAAAGGCTGTTTGGGTTCTGTTTCCTGATTTGAGCCACTGACATTGCTGGATTTGGTTTCCACTGTCATGGTTGATTTCTTTACTGAGTGATCTGAACCTGGGAGAAAATGAAAATAAATACAAAAGCGCATATGCCAAAATAGAGTTGCTTAAGGACTTTTCTGATGAAGCAGCAGTTACAGGAAAATGCTGAGATGTTGAAACTGAACCTTTCCATTGATAACAATTTGGCTCTCTGACTTGAGTGTTTCAAAGTGTATATTTCTTTAAATTCTGAAATATCTTATTTTGACCTCTTTTCAAGAGAAATGGAAACCACCACCCCACCCCCTCCAGTCTTTTAATGCTAAAGAGACAATTTCCATAAAAGAGTAAGAGACAGTCTCTGTCCAAAAATAAACTACGAGGGTCACCAAAGCATCAGTGTTGAAGAAGGAGTCCTAGGGAAGCTCTAAACTTGTAGTCCACGTGGCTTAGGACTCCATCAATTTAGTAAGACCTCTGTAGCAACACACAACTGATTTCTCTACACTGACCTGTTGGAAACAACTCCTAGTGACAAAAGAATTTGTTAGTTTAGTTAATTGACCTCCTATGAGTAAGTCAGTTTTTTATTCTTGCAATAATATACAGGGTATCCCTAATGCCCTTCTGTTTGCAGAGTGCTGTCTGTATGCCCTGATGAATACAGTCATCTGCAGCTCAACAGTTCAGCAGAACTGCTCCACTTCCCCCAGGAACAGCACATCCTGTAGCCATAGGCAATGATATACCCCTTGATATAACAATTTTTTTTATTGTTGAAAGCCTTTTGTTAATAAGTTGAATTTTGTTTTATTACAGTGAATAGTTCAATACTTCATTTTAAAATTTTTTTTGGTCTTTTTATCTTTTAAAAACCCAATTAAAAATAACACTTCAGGGAAAAGCTGTAAGTCTATATATCTGTTTGCAAAGTTTGTTTAAAGAATGAAAACACTTGCCCGTTTGTGCAACTCCAACTACAAACAGAATAGATTTCCGAAGGACGATCCAGATGCCACTGCAGAGCCCCTTGGAAAATAACAGCTCACTTGAAAGAAGCCATCTTCAGATCTGCAGGTGGGAATATTGCATTTTCTGTTAGAGCGTTGAAACTAATATCCCCAAATCAGAACTCAGAAATCATAACTCACATGATCTGCTTCACCTCTCACAATACTCCTCTCATTTGAGAAAAAGGTGAAGAAGACAGAGAGGGGAAACAAATAACATAAACAGAGGTTTTCTGTGCTTGAATGGAGCTGGAAAAGGTTGGATGAACTTTTCCAATGCTGGAAAAGGTCCATCTGCTTTCTCACTGCTAATATCTAATTCCCAAACTCTTCTGTGGCTATGCTCTAAATCTGGGTCAGCACATGTATCAGGACAAAAACCATATCTTTTCCTTCCCCTTGGCTATTCAGGTAGATAGGAAAAAGAAGTAGAAAAAGGATTTCTCCAAGTCTGCACAGCTACCAAGAGAAATACTATGAAATGAGATTCTTAGCGCTCAGGAAATGTTAGTACACAAATACTTTTGAGCATCTGGTCCTCTGAAATTCGTCTGTCCCTGTGTCATCTGAAAACATTATCTTCTCCTTGTTACTGTGATACACTGACAACCACCAAAAGATGCTGGAGGAGCCTATCATTGCAGGTCACAGGATTAAAGTGGCTTTTTTGAGAGTTTGAAGGTATAACTCGACTTAGCATCTCAGCATAAGGAGAGAAGGAGTGAAGACAGAGAGGAAAAGCAGATAGAAGAGAAAGACAGTCAGTTATCCATTTAAGTGAAGAAGTTTAGATATGAGGAGCCTATCCCATAAAAAATGTTTCTGAGAGAGGCTGTGAAGAAACAGGAAGGGAGGACAGTAAGACTGAAAAGTGTGAGCATAAATATTAAAGAGCAGGTTGAGCAGTCAGATGCAAATAGTGAAAAGGGCATCCAGAGAGAGGTTAGGGTACTGGGCAAGATAAGAAATTAAAAAAAAGAGAAGAAAGTAAAATAAAATGCATCTTCATGGGGCAAAAGCTTATTGATGTACACAGGAAAGTGTGAAGCCAGCTAGGAAGTGGAAATTAGTTGTCTCAGCACTGTCAGTGCTCAGCTCCTCCAGCAATCCAGGGGAAGGCCTTTCAGACAAGACACAGGTGACCAGCTCGTGTCAGTAGTGAATGACACGTCTTATGAATGCTTTGCAAAGATGCTGTCGGATGTGGTGTTACTTTTCCTTGTGAGGGCTAGGACAGAGGGGAATGAAGCAAAAAGATGATGCAACTGTGCTGGAGAAATATTAGAGGAGGTTATGTGCAGTGATCAACAGTTGGAGCTGCTGGCAGCGTCTCCTCCCATCCTCAGCTGACCTTGACCAACACAGATATCTGCTGGAGATGGAAGAGATCAGGGCTGGGGAAATTCCAGGTCACAGGAAAGTTAGAAAAAAAGAGAAAAGATTGATTCACAACTGATGTCCACATACAGCTGCTGAGCTTGACAATTTCAGGTATTGATAAAGTTGCTATTTTAGATTTATTTCACTATCATTTTTTTCATGTTTAATAAACTGAGCATCTGCTGCAAAGCAAAAATATGAAGCTTTTTGCAACAAATGTGCCCTTTCATTAATATGATTCTCTAAAAATACCATTCTTTGCCTGCACAAGCCACTCTGCTGTAGTAGTGACCTGAGAGATTTGCATTTGCAAAAAGACAGGTTTAGTCAAATAACCTATTCTTTAGGTAGTCAGTCAACCTGAACAAAAATTAGCCTGACTTTCTTCCTGGGAGAAGAAAACAATCCTCTCCCCAAAAACAAGCATAAAGAAAAAAAAAATCCACCAAAATCCCCTAAGCCATACTTTGACAATAAAATTCAACACACCTCCTGTTCATTTTTGCAACATACTCAGGGAACATTTGACAAATTGGTTTGATTTTATGCTCAGTTAAGTCTCTTCTGAGAAAGACTTTGGGTGGGGAAGATCAAGGGTCTTAACTAATAATCATCATGGATAATTTGTATTGGTGGGAGCTGACAACTTTCACAAAATCATGGGAAATCATGAAGCACCTTGCAATGCAATTTCAGAGTGAATGCAGCCAGCCCTGCAAAGGACAGCTGCAGACATCTTCAGTGCTTCAAGGTATATGACCTTATAGTGGCCATTGCTTAACTCTGAGCTTGTTAGGTAAATCTACTCCCTCGTGAATATATTAAAAAAATCAAACTTCATTTTATACTCTCGAATTATATGTAAATTATAATGAATAAGAGCAGCAATTAAAAAACCTTAGCATGAATAACAGGTATTCAGTTCACAAAGGTCAAGACAACAGTTCGCTACAGGTTTTTTAGATTATTACAAAAGAAAAGTATAGTGATGTTTGAGGAATATTAAGAATCCAGCAAAGTCCTTGGGCTGCTTGTCTCCACCCTCAGGTTGTACCCTCAGGGACCATGCCACCACCCAGTAGAATAAAAAAGTCACAAATCATGATCCACAGTTCCTCCAATAATTTACAGAAATGTAATGATTTACACTAACTGTAGTGCTAATACAATTGTCTTACTGACAAAAATCCCGTTGATTTTTAAGTAGAATTATAGTAAGACCTTTTAAGTTAACCTGATATGAAAAATGATTATCACAGCCCTGTGCAGATCCCAATGCTGCTCTTATTGTTCAAGACATAATTACTGTTCAGAGACATACATGAAAATATGTGATGCCATCATTAAAGCATTGACACTTTCAACAGGAACACTAATGGTGTTACTGGTTACAGGAAATGCAATTAGTAGGACACAGGTAATGTTCATTAGCTGCAAACAATGGCAACATTTTATGGTTAAGAAAAACAAAAAGAATATTAAAGAGGTTCCTACCTAGGTTCTGTGTCCACAACAACAGCAGTTATACTACCACATAAATGCTCAAAAGTCAGAGTATTCTCTCCTTAAGCAAAGCTGTGCTGGTACTTCGTAGAAGAATCATTAACTTCCAACACAAACTAAATTAAACATTTTAATCTCGTCTCCTCCCATTCTGCCCTCTGTTTAAGGTCCCAAAATACATGTTTATCCATGTTTATCTATGGTCAAAATTTAATTAGGAAGAAAACCTGCAAGTGTGTTCTTTTTGTACATTTTTGTAAAACATCTTTTTTATTCCTGAGCTTGTCTAGATTATAATGGTTCATACTTTCCTGACATTTAAAAGTAGGGTGTCCCAACTTCAGAAATGTTTCTGGTTCCAAAGCCTTTTGGTATGAAGTTTTATTTTCATAGTCTATGGCTGAAGACCACTGAGCTCAGACCTGCTTGAGCCAGCCAAGGACTTGCAGGAGGAGAAAATATTATGCCTTGGATGTATAGAACAAACTGGATATTCAAGAAACACTCATGCTTAGAAGAGTGTTTAAGTTTGTAGTTTAGTGCTGTTAACAGCACAGGCACACCAAATGTCAAAGTATATTGGGGCTATGTGTACTTTGGAGCAACCCTTTACATACTTACAGGCCTAGTTCAAGGAACTGGTTAATGAGAAATATTTTATTTGATTGTACCCCCTTGTGTATTCTGCCTGATTGTACCTAATTGTACTTAAAAGATAAGTCATTCTTAAAGCAGGTGAGCTACATCTACTCTTTGCCTAGATGTTACACCAAAATGTACCATTCCTGGTAGTTCATGCCCCCTTCCCTGCCACAGCTTTCACCACACCTATTCTTTTACTTGCTGTGAACAATTACAGCCTACTTAATTATGCTGGCCTTTGGAGAATCTTTCTGCACTCAGTACTGTTATTGGTTATACCTTGCACTGCTCATGGTGCTTCTGACTCTCAACCAGACAGTTCCCTTTAACTTCCTAGGGCAAGGGGCACCATCACCAACAAAATGGTAGTTACTTCAAAACTGTATGTCAGGACAGTTCAGCTGCAAGTGTTGGTGAAATTTTTAAATAAGAATGCGGGAGGAATCCAGACCACAAACCCAGCCTGTGAACTCAAAATGATCTTTTGTGAAAAGACCAGGCTCTGTCTTGAGAACAGTAAAGAGTTGCCTTCCCTTCCACTCCATCCATTTCTAAGGCTACTGCAAAAGATTCATCTTCTGATGCATAGGAACCTTCTTTTAATTCCCAGTCATGACCAAATTATATTCTGGTTTTGAAATGACAGGGTCCTTTAGCCTTAAAATTTTTGCTCTCCATCTGATACTTAGAACTCAACCTTGACCATAAATGAAGGCAGCACGTTTTTTTCAACGTGTTTTTCTAGGTCAACAAATTAATCATGCTTAATAATTTCTTGAAAAATAACCTTTCTTGATTCTACAGCACACCCTTGAAGCCTTTGGCCACAGTGGATCCATATTTTATCAATGCATATGGCTAAAGAGGTATAGAGTAGTTCAACTGTAATCTCAATGCCACATCTTGAAATATTAACTATTCCTTATCTCTAGCCTGGTCTAATATGCTCTAGGATTACATATAACCTTTTCAGAAAAGCATCTAGGTGTTTCATAGTTTTCTACAATTAATAAATACTCAAGTGGTCTTCTCAAAAATTTTCATCTAAGAAACAGAAATTCCTATTACTGGCCATCAGCTGTGCAACTTTCTATTTAACATCATGTTCCACTCCTATTTTGCCATTCTCAGGTTAATTCTTTTTTCCATCTATAATATCCAGCCTCTCTTCTGTTTAACCATTCCATCCAGCTTTGTGCCTTTGCTGTTATTTCAAAAAATGGAGCTGCAATGTTGAGCATAATATATTTAGAAATCTAGTAACAATGCTGAAAGCTGAAGAGACAGACTGGTGTCTAGCTGAGAAACCTAAAATAAATGTGTCTTGGGTCTTGGCTTCATCAAAGTTTGGATGCCTTTTAGAAGGAAGTAATCCTAGAGAAGATCTTAGAGAAAGCCTTAGAATCACAGCATGATTTAGACTGGAAGGAAATTGGAGCTCATTTGGCCCAATCCTCTTCAATTAAAGCAGGATTAACTTTCCAGTTTGTTGGTGTTGCTCAGGTCTCATCAAGTTGAATTTTGGATGGAAATTTCCACAGGAGGAAATTTTATCCTTGCAGAGAAAATCCGTGGTGTTACATTATGATTGTATCCATCAGATTTAAATCTGAATTAAAAAACCCAAACAATCAACATTGCTTTCCTTGCAATTTTTCTAAAAGGGTACAGTCAGGAATCACGTACTTAGCATTAACTACACACAAGAGATCAAAATTCGTGGTCCTATAACAGATGTGGGCCTCTTCTTCTCAGAGCTGGTGACTCTTCACGTCCCGTTGTGGCATGAAGCATCAACCATCCCCTTCAGGCAGGTTTCTTATACCATGACTGACATTTTCTAGTCACAAGACAGACATCTTGGCCCTTGTTTAGTGCTCTTTGTTCCAGAGTAACATACCATACTTCTGCTTATCTGTTGGTCCCAGGTGTTCCACCAAGGGCACCCACACCAACACCTGTGTACTCATCCCTCTCCAGAGGTGTGCCACAAGCTCCACTATTATGCATTGGCTATGTCAAGATAAGTATTCCCTGTTGTTTCACAAAGTTTTTTGATGGAGCTTTGCATTCCCAAGGTTTCATTTTCAGGTTATCTTCCGAAGTGTTAGCAGACCTACCCAATGCTTTTATTCCCTCTTAAACCTGAATATCTGAAAAGGGATGGAGCTAAATCTACTCTGTAATCTGAGAGTAGTAGAACCTGTAAAAAAAAGATGCCACTTTCTTTTTCCTGTAGTAAAAGGGGAAACAGTATTCCTTCGGTTTCTTCATTCTGACAAATGGATACACATAATTTTCTCTGTATTTTTCCTAATCCTGTATATACCATTAATTTGCAATTTTCCGGGAATTAAAATATCTTTTATATTTTACTTTCAGCACAGCTGAGAAGCATTTTTCTGTAATCAGACTGCTGCTGTTCAAGCTGCCTGTGGAAGCATTCACATTCAAAGCTGACTTCTTGAACCAAAAACTGTTGACCAAAATTAACAGGATGGGAAATGTGAAGT
This sequence comes from Manacus vitellinus, assembly GCF_001715985.3. NCBI lineage: Eukaryota > Metazoa > Chordata > Aves > Passeriformes > Pipridae > Manacus > Manacus vitellinus. The sequence goes on along the minus strand of NW_021940682.1, from coordinate 3,045,601 downwards.
CAAATCAAAGACTGTAGTCTCACAACTGGAAAAAAAAAAAAGACATATCTCTTTTTTTCATCCAAGGCCCCCCTCCATATGACTTACACTGGCAGGCAAAAAGTGGATTATGATAGTAAAAGTCTCCCTAATAAGAACATTGACATATCACTAACTTCTGATTACTCCTGAGATTAAAGACAATCCTCACAAAAACCTCAGTAAATCACCTTTACCACAGGAGCTGGTTGCAGACTCCTCCAGGCAGAGGGTGGCAGCAGACTCCCACCAGGAGAAGTGGCTGCCAAGGCCCCCGTTTGCAGGGGTGAGCCAGGAGTAGCAGGGAGCAGCCGGCCAGGCAGAGGCCAACAACTGCAGTGGGCAGCTTTGATTAGAGCCCTTCTTATTCTTAATCCCTAAATACAGAAAATCGATGTGTTTCGAAATTTAACTCTTCGTTAACAAACTAAGTAAAAGGGATGGTGTGTGGCTAAGCAAATGTTAAGCTACTACAGGAACCCTGAGAAGGTGAAAAACCTTTACAATACTGGAAAAGGCTTCTTGGTGCTCCTGTCTCAGTGTGTCTGGTTTCAGTCTGATGCTGTAGAGCTAACAGGAAAGAAAAGCAGGCTGAGAGGCCGATTTGTTGTCACTATTGTAGCTACTGTCTGGGACTTGATCTTTCCACTGCTACGTGGAGCTTTTGTCTTTCATAAGAACTCAATAATTTTGTCATTAATTTCCATCATGCACCTATCTGGGGGATAGTAGAACTATCATGAAAACAGGATGAGCTGTCTTAATGATAGTTCTTATTTTTCTACTTAAAATTTAAAAGGTAGGTATTAATGCTGATTGTACAGTTTCTCCTTGCATTCAGTCTTAACCAGAGACTTCAGTGAATTGGAGTTGTTATTATAGATGCAGAATTGAAGTGTAAGTCATTGTCAGTGTGAGTACTTTAGACCTTTGTAGGGCTAATCCAAATGTGTGCAGGATCATAGCATAACAGAAACAAAAAACATTCACCCCTCAGGTGAAATCCCAGGGCAAACCCCCCATCACCTTCACACAGTCTGGAATATTACCTGAAATAACAGAACTGAAAAAATTGTTATGATTCACATAATTAAACACCTGACATTATATACAACACCACTCCACTGAGCTGTTCAGCTGCCTTGTTAAACCAGAGCAGATCTTTTACAAGAATGGTCAAGTCTTGATTTAAAGATTACACACGACAGGAAAATCTATTAGATGTCAGAAATGTGCTGAAGACCTGTTGTTCTAATGAAAAAATGTATCTTATTTCTAACAGAGTTTTATCTTGTTGGATTTCCTGGCACTGGAATATAGTTTACCTTTGTGTGCAGAGTTAAATAAGCTGACTGCATAACACTATCACAGGGTTTTTTTCTAGACCAGTCCCCATTTTTCAGCACCTTGTTTTAGAAGGATCAACAAGAGGGTTCTGATACCACTGTGTACAACAACGACCTTTCAAAATTACCATGCCTGACAGCCCCGAGAGAGAGTTTCCTGACCTGGTCACCATCCAGCTGTGAGAATGTGCTCCACTTGCTCTCCACTAAATCCTTTCCTTATTTACTCTCTTCAAAATTCAATGAACTGTATTAATTTGGGACGAGCTGTTGGTTAACTAACCTCCTGATACTAACCACATGTTGGTTAAGTAAGGTCCTTTTAATGAGCACTTTAAATTACCATTAAATGATCCCACATTTAAACTGCTTTCATAATTTTTACAGCAACTATGAACTTTCTTTTTTTCTAGAGATTGATTAGCACTGGATGAAGAAATGCCTTAGGTAGCACTTGCTTAGTGATGCTCCAGGTTACAAAAAGAGACAACCAGGCCGGGTCAGACCTATGCAACAGCCTTAGGGCTACATTACTAATAATTATTAATAATGTTTATCCATTTGCAAATACTTTTAAAAAACCCTGTGACTTAGCTACTTGCAAGTCTATGTACTGTACCCTTCACAACTTTTGTAAGTTCTAGTGACTTGTTTTTCTTTCAATGTTATGCAGAATTAAGCTGCATCAACGGTCAAACAAGCCAAAGCAATACTGTCAATATTTTCTCTCAAATTATACCAATTGCTGTTATTTAAAAGATTACAGTAGTTTTCTCATATCTTCATCAGTCTTACTCATTATTTTTGAGCACTTCAAAGAGGCAATCTATCATTATTCGGCCTGTGCATTCTTTTTCATACATTCACACCCTTTGCTCCCTGTTTTTTTGCCAATGCCCTCAGATTAGAGGATCATATGTAGCAATGTCATAGTGGCACAAGGACGGGGTCGCTGCTCCACTCTCTGTGACCCAAAAATACTTCACCCTACACTGATGTTTCTTTTCCCTCACATGCTGGGAAGGCATGAGCTATAGACAAATCATCCTTTTGCCTCCTTTATTTCTTAGAAGTTCTTGATGATTCCCTCCTGACACGATTAGAAATGATGTGCCTATAAGTAAAACATACCATGTCATTGGAGAGTTGCATTTTTTGCCAGGAGGTAGAGGAGGAAATGTGCATTGGCTCATGAGCCCCAGGCCTGGTTGCACATCCCATCATATGACATGGCCTGACACCCTTGCCTTCTCCTGTTCCACAAGCCCATCAGGTTCCTTGCTATAATATACCATTTTTTACATGGCATACTGTCCAGGGGTACTTCTCAACAAGGTTGTGAGTCCCACTCTGGCCTCAAAGGCAGACATCAAAGATTGGGTAATCACCTCAGCCAGTTCTTTTAACAATTTCACCTTTAAAGATGAAAAGCATTTGCTTCTTTAGTCTCATAATCGTGGTTTAATACCTCTAACTCTAGAAATAAAAGACCTAAATTTGTTGATCTTTTTTGAGACAGCACCTGTTGCAGACATAGTTTATAATGAAAAATTCTGATAGGAAGATCCTGACAGATCCAAATCCCTTAATGTTGAGACTATTCCTTCATGTATTATGACAAATCCAGAATATGTATCTCTAGTCAGGCACTCCTCCATGCATCCACTTTACTACTTGAGGTACTAAAATAAAGTATCAGAGTGGAAAATATTCTGAAATGGGAATTACATATATCTGTTATTGCTGAATAGTGGCAGGAAAAAAGTAGTCATTTTCAAACCATAATGAAAATAAGACTTACTGAAACAAATTCTTGTATAGTATTACTATGTGTAAAAAAATGGGATACGGTAGGAAAACCCACGCTTTAAAAGAATTATTTACTAAATCCAGGCATATATAAGCATGGGTGATAACCCAAGAAGTTGATTTTTTTTCCTGTTTTTTTTTTTTTCCTGAACTAGGGTATGATATGTTTATTTCTTTAAAATTCTTTATTTGTCTGTTGTGGTTTAGCCCGAGCCAACAACTAAGTACCACACAGCTACTCATTCACCCTGTCCCCCACAGTAGCATGGAGACAAGAATTGAAAAAAAAAGTAAAACTCATGGATTAAGAACAGTTTAATAACTGAAATAAAATATAATCATAATAGAATAATAATAATTGCAATGAAAAGGAAGACAACCAAAAGAGAGAGAGAGAAATAAAACTCAAGAAAGAGAACTAATGCACAATATAGTTGCTGACCGATGCCCAGTCCAGTCCCTAGCAGTGATCAGCTCCTCCTGGCCAGTTCTCCCCAAGTTTATATACTGGAAGTGACATTCTAGGTTGGGGAATATCCCTTTGGCTAGTTTAGGTCAGCTGTCCTGGCCATGCTTCCTCCCAGATTCTTGTGCAGCTTCCCACTGGCAGAGCATGGGAAACTGGAAAGTCCTTGACTTACGATAAGCACAACTCAGCAACAACCAAAACATCACTGTGTTATCCACGTCATTCTCATACTAAATCCAAAACACAGCACTGCACCAGCTACTAAGAAGAAAATTTTCTCTATCCCAGGTGAAAGCAGTGGATTTTCCTGGCACATGCAGAACTGCCTCTGTGAAAGCTTCAGCATCGCTGAGCAGCAGTGTCCCTGCCTGAAAACTTGCCAGGAATGATTCAAAAATTAGGAATCATCCCCATTTATCTGACACATATACAGCATCAAGCATTGAGTGAAATGCAGATATCCCTCCTTTTTTATCCTGGTTTGTACTTAAGTTGGGTTCCTCCTTTCTCTCACAGGATCTGACAGCTCATTGCTATGAACAGTGCCCTCCCAAGGAGGCAGTGGAAAGCTCCAAGCATCACTCCTGCTCCTGGATGCTGATGTAGTTTGATATTTTTTGCTGTTTTTATGATGATGTAGTATGAATGAGACCTGAGACTGGAATGCCATTTTCTGTGATTCACCCTAGCCACAATTCTCCATTTAGTCTGATACTCATAAACCTTAAAATTATTTTAATTATGTTTGTTTAGTTCAATATCCAATAACTGGCAAAGTGAACAGCCACAGCTCTCCAGCACCCCATTACCTGCAGCCTCTGTCACTCTCCTGAGGGGGATGAATTGCTGGGACAGGAGACCAAGTCCCCCATATATCAGGCTACTGCCTAAACAATCACCCATGTGGCAAATGATGGGTCACATGTGGCCTTCCTCTGACAACTGCATTTGCTCAAGGGATGGGTTTAAAGCCTTACCTTCTGCAGATATTTGGTGCTCCTGTTGAACAGATCAGGTAGTTCCTAACGGCATAGTGTAAACAATTAGCATCTATAAAGGCCAGTGAAACCCATTCTTACACGTGTCCCTCCCCATGCATCCCACAGGAGAGGCTCCACACCTGCCTCTGACCTGCACACCCAGCTCAGCAGCAGGGACCTACAGTCACTGCTGAGACACAAGTGATGTGATATGGGTTTGTTTTGCCAATATCATGGTGAAGGATGAAGCCTGTTCTCTGAAATCCTGAAAGGATATCACAGTAGTGCCATAACTATCTTTTTCAGTGCACGCTTTCTTGAGATATTGTTTGGCATTAAACAGCTCTCCAGAACCCAAACATATTTAAAACCAAATATTGACAGACTGCAAAAATGATATGTAAAGGGATACTATAATACATATCTTAGTTTCACCTAGAAAATACAACAAATTAAAAAGAAAAACCCCAAATCACTTTTAATTAATTTTATTTTTCCCAAGCTCTCCTGTCATAGATTTTTAAAAAATAAATCATACGTATCTTTTATCATGGTGTTATTACATTGAATAAAGTGCATGGAATTATTTAGTACACTGAGTACTAGCAAGTAGCAAGAAAATGCTGAAAACCTAAAAAAGCTCTATTTTATTCCAGTTTCCTTTGGTCAATACTCTTGTGGTCTCTTTGCCTGCAACGACAGCTTTTATTGCTGTTACTGTTGTATTACAACAGAGTTACTTGAAAAAGGATCCCTAACCACAACATTTGATGCCCTAAGTGTTATGGGTTGAATTCATGAGATGCCCAGAGCCTGTAGCTGATTTCACCTTCCAGCAAACCACCTTCCTCCTGCCCCGTGCCACACTGTTTGCAAGGGCGGGCTACGTGCCGAAGATGCCTCCACCTTCCAGGCTGCCAAGTCAGGTTTTGTGCACCAGCTCCTCCTGGGCTGGCTCCACGGCAGAGAGAGATGCATGGCAGCCTCTCCACTACCCCTCACACACAGGAGGGCAGCAGCAGCAGCTGTTGCAGCTTGATGAGGAGGGAGGGAGATGAGGAGCAGCTGCAAAAAGGGTTTCTTGGTGAGGGAGGAAGCTGCCCCTCCCCAGCCATAAGTACTCCCCTCACTCGGCAGAAAAATTGGTGAGCAGTGTATTCAGAGCTGTACATGTGCTAAAAATGGTTGTCTTTTCTTTTGGCATTTACAGTGAAAATTACACGAAGTTTAACATTTTCAGGGTGGATATTAAGATACTGTTTCACTGATGATGAATTTTTGCCTGGAACACCACTCACTGGGTAAAATCATGGTGGAGACCTCAGTCTTCCTAAAGTCTAGTCTCCTTTTCTGGCCAGTAAGTTGACTGAATTAAACAGTCACTATTGACAAAGTTATCTTTTCTGCTCTTTGTCCCACAGGTGCCTCTCTCCCCGTTGGCTGAGAGGGTCTCATCTGGTGGAGAAGACCTTTTCCGGAGAACCCAAAGGACAGCAACACTGAAGAAAATGGACACCGTGCCCAACACCAAAGTCAGTCCCAGGTACACATACCTGAGAGAGAAATGATTGATCAGAGCCTATTTCAAAGGCAACATTTGACTAGAAGTCATCAAGAACACATTCATATTCTCATGTGGTAAGGCTGAGTAAGAACACTCTTCCATCAGGAGGAATGACCCTGGAGAGGGGAGTTTGTCAGCTCATCCAGGTCAGGTGGGTGTGGTCTGCGGCCAAGAAAGCATCTCAGGCATTGTCTGATCTCCTCCACTCAAATGTGCTTCAGTAAGAATAGCACTAAAATTTTTAGGGCAATTCCTCTATTTTATGCTTGCCTCATAAAAAGTACCAATGATATCAAAACCATTTGATGGCATTTTTTCTTTTACAGGCATAATGACAGCAACAACAAGAGCAGCAACAATACCATCATTATGTTTTATCAGCAAAAAGAGTCACAACTGAGCTTTTGTTCTTTCCTTCCAATTTTCAAAACATTTTTTCCTGGGGGTGGGGGGAAAGCACAACGTTTTCTCCCATTTTCCTCTTACCCTCGTTATTCCATTCTTCCTTTCTGGTGACACCTTTCATGAATGCATTTCAGATAATTATTGTCCTCTAGCAATAAATTGATAAAGACAACACTGCACTTAAGGCCCTAGATAAGACAAACATGCTTTGTAGTACCTTTCCCTTCTGTTTTGTGGTTCAGCTCCAACATGGAGAAACAATGAGTTTTAATAACCGTTCTACTTATTTGCACATTACCACAGCAGAGTCATTGAAAAATGGGGGAAGCTTTAGCATAAAATTGAGGTCTCAATAGAACCTCAGTATTTTTAGGTGAACAATTAAGTGACAAATATTTCCAGCTGATACTGAAACAAGATGATCCCCTCTCCCCCTAAAAAAAGATTAAATCAAAAGAGAATGCCGAAACCTGAACATTATTGTTAATATTGTTAGTCAGAGTCTTTAATTCAGTTTCAAATCTTTCCACTCCAATTTTCTAACAGAAATTCTTCTGCCAGTGCCAGGCACAGATGCACTTAAAGGGCACAAGTTAAAGAACGAATGGAGAAGAGCTGTTACCTGAGTGCACTGGAGTCATAGAGTCTGCACGCTCCTCTTCCCCCACATCTTTTGCTGCCCCATTTCAGGCAAGTGGTATCTATGGCTACTCCAAAATACACTGGGGCTGGAATTCCCGCTGGGTGTATTTAACAAATAAATAGAGGTAAGAAAGTTACTTTCCAGGGTGATCAGTTCTGATCTAGAGACATGCTCGGGTAGAACATTAAATCACACATTAGAAAAGCAGTGACACTTCCACGCTGTTTGCCTGGTTTGAGGAGACGTGCCTCGTGCTGCCCAGGCACACACCACCCTTTCCTCCCTGTGGGAAGCCAGGGAAGCGTAACAGAACATCAAAAAGCCTGTGGAAGCCAGCGGAAGGAGGGCTGGCCATGATTTGGTTTCCTCACCCTGCGGGACACCTCTGGAGAAAAAAAAAAAAAGGAGATAGTTCTCCTTTCTCAGGAGCAGTGGAGCCTTTTCAGCTTGGGTTTAGGGGGTGTCCTGTGTGTGGGTTGGAGGGGGTGAGAAGGGGGAGAGACAGCGAGGCTGGGAGCCTGTAGTGGGGTTACAAGTATCCTGCAAGTATCCTGAGATGCTGCTGTGGCAGGGACAAACCTGCCACAAAGTGCTTGTGGGTGATGGAAAGGATAGGCCTTTTTTCATACGCTAATGGGATATCCTGGACTCTGTGCCACCTGGGTTGCTGGAGAAGAAAGTAAGCCAGAAGGGAAAAATCTTGGCCTGCAAGGGTGTGAGAAAGCAGCCAACAGTGTTGATCTGCTCTATTTAAGTAGGTGACTTGCTATTATTTTTTTTCTGTGAAGACATAGAGGATTTCAGAATCTCCAGTTCATTGGCATCTCACGGTACCCTTGATTTCAGTGACAACTTAGAGGTGACTCTACCACAAGGCTGCAGCAAAACCTGACCCCAGGCACACCTGTACTCAGAGTAATTCCCTTAGAAACTAATGAAAATTTGCCTGAAAAACAATCACACATTCTCAGCCATAGCAGTTCTATTATGCTTGTTGCTGAGTAAGGAGAGATAAGATGTAATTTTTCATAGTCTGAAGGAACACTTGTCATCTCTATGGATATTGGCCATGTATATCTTAATTCTACCTAAGTCACAGTTATACAATTTAGGAAGCTATTTCATTTTTACAACCCTTTTCCTATTTTTTTTTAATTCATATGATAATTACTTCTCAGTTAGACATTGTTCTTTCCAACAATCAGAGCTTAATTCTAAGATAAATGATTAATGAGGAGGGTATTAAAACAGACTCAAGAGTTCAAATGGACTTACCAAGCACTCTTATTGCCAGGGTATAGATACCAAGTGCAAATGATTTCAAGTGGGGTTTAATGCATCTAAAAATAATAATAATAAAAAAGATGTTACGGACAAATAAAGAAGCAACTGTGAATAATTTGAACACAAATAGAAAGCAAGAGAAAGGAATGTGACTTTTTCCTCCTCGATGTCACTGACTAAACAAGTTACAGAAATACGTAAAAAATGTGATAAAATCAGAACAGAACCTAGGAATTCTGAATATCATATTTTATAATGGTTGTGGATTTTCAGATGATATCAGCACTTAGGACTTACCCACACAGGACAAGAAAATTGATTGTGAAATCATGCATCCATTGGATAGCCTTATTCAGCTAGATAATCTCTGAATTTCAGGATCATGATCCAGGCTAGCACAAGGTATTTAGGCACTCACTTCTCATTGCACTGTATCTAGGATCAGGATCACACCTCCTGTAAAGGCAAATCCTCCAAGCTGTTCTCTGACTTTTCTGAGCTTCCAGGGGAGTCTAACACACACATCAGTCCTTCCAGCTCCAGATCAGCCCTGCTCCAGCCTTCAATTATCACCCTGGCCCACCGAGGAAGACAGGGGTGGTTGGCAGGAGAACAGCTGCCTTTCACAACCATGGTACGAGCAGTGTGTGTATGGACCCACTCAAATTCGTAGGACTCACCTGCTGCTCCCTCACCAGCTGTCAAGTGTGCTGTTTTCCCCAGCAGGTACCAGACTGCCAATTACATCCAGCACGAATCTGAGTACACGCTTGGCTTTTAATGAGTAGTCCCAGTCACATAATTAAACGGGGACATGTTTGATATGTGGGGTAACATATGTGTGTCAATACAGTAACTGATAACATTCCCTGTTGTCACAGTCATTATCTTCATTAGAAAACAGAAAAAAAATTGGGTGGAAATTCAGTTGTCACTATGGATGAACGCAGCACTCTGGAGGTCCAGTCTGTGTGCTCTGAACTAGGATGGGCTCAGCTTCTGCAGAAATTAATGTAATTTGGAATATATTTTTTAAAAAATAATAAAGACATCACAGGACTAGCTCTTTTGTTCCCCACCAGTGATTTTTTAAAATTTCCCAGAACAGCATTAAGAACCCATACTGCAAACGATATTTGGATCATCTTCCTCTAATTTACTGAAAATAGAAAGGACATGAAGGACATTTAAGGAAGAAGGTAGCCTGGAGAAGAGATGATTGAGAGGAGATCTGATGCATACACACATCTGAAGGGCAGGTTTCAAGAGGATGTGGTCAGAATCTTTTCAGTGGTGCCCAGTTTCAGGGCAAAGGACAATGGGCACAAACTTAAACACAGGGAGTTCCATCTGAGTGTGAGGAAAAACTACTGTGAGGGTGACAGAGCACTGGAACAGGCTGCCCAGACAGGCTGTGGAGTCTCCTCTGGGCAGATTCAAAACCTGCCTATACACCAGCCCATGCAACCTGCTCTATGTGACTCTGCCTTGGCAGGAGGGTTGGACTAGGTGATCTCCAGAAGTCCTTACCAGCTCCAGTCATTCTGTGACTCTGTGAAAAGAACACTGAAGTATCATAGTAAAATAAAAAAATTAAAAAAAATCGTGTGCAGCAAATTTTATAATGTCAACACTTTATTCTCTAATGCCCTGGTCGTGAATTATCATCACACAGTCTGTTCCATTGTGGCTTATACAAGCACTGCCATCTATGTAGGCATGACTGTAATATTATTTTAAGCTGTAAGAACAGTGACTTGCTCTCCTATCAGACACACCTTACACAAGCAAGCCTCAGTCTGGAGTCCTTCTAAACAAATCTGAGGGCATAGAAAGGAAAATTGGAAAATAAAACCAATAACTGGATATTTATTATGTGTTCCATAGGATTTATATCCTGCAGAAAAAATCTTCACTTTCAGATGAAAAAAAAAAAGGAATTGTTTGAGCATTTGTATTGTGTTTGCACGGAAACAGGAGTTCTTTGTGATCCTGAGTGATAGCCAGAGCTCTCAGGGAGATCTGAGATTTCCTTTTCACTGCCTGATCACCTGCTATTAATAGCTGGTGCTTGAACAACAGGTATCTGAACTACACGGTGTTTTTCTACAAAACTTTAGGGCTTTCCCAAGTTCCTTGGTGATTGCAATTAGGTTAATACCACTAAAAAGACATTTCAGCAAATGACTCAGTCACTAGCTGTAAGCATATTTCAGTGGCTCCAGTCGTGTAAACCCTTAAAGAAAATGTCACTAAATAGAAAGGCTAAAGGGATTTAGTTGTGTTGGTGCTCCATGGCAGGTGCAATGATATCTGCCCATCAGAAAACATCAGATTGCTTAAGTGCTGGAACTTTAACAGAGCTGACTGAATATTGAATAATTTTAAAAACAGATCATTGGAAAAAGTACTTAATGAAGTCTGCAGCTTGACCTTGGGACTATTTGTTTTCAAAGGAAATTTATTTTCCTTCTGGTAACAGAAGCACACTTTCAATTCAGCCAGATTTTCAGGGAATGTCAGTCAGTGATGGATTACAGAAAAGAGAAAAGTAAGCATGAGCTTAAAGTGGAATTGTGCCCACAGGTCAGTTGCAGTGCAGGAAAAAAAAAAAACAAAAAAAACACCCAAAACCAAAAGGAAAAAAAAGGATTGAACTTACTGAAACACCTTTTATTTAGCTGCACATCAGAGGTGGATGCCCTCAATCCAGCAGGAAAACACATAACTTCTCAATTTCAGTTAAATGTCTCTCAAAATAAAATGATTTTCAACAGCAATAAAAGATTTGGAGCCGAACCAATAAAACTGTTTTGCTGATTTCATATATAAAGTGTTTCAGTATTGTAATTGAAAACCTTTCTAAGCTTTTCTAAATAAATCCATTAAGCAATAAGATTCCCAGGAGAAAGTTCTTAGGGCTGAGAAGTGATGGCAACTCTGTGATTTAAACTTGTAGGTGCTCATTTATGAACATCTCCTCCCAAACACTTAATTTTTTACACAGTGGAGACAAGAGGAAAAGCAGGAGGTTGAGCAATGGCTACAACGGTTTTGAGGCCCTGTGTGGTACAATATCCATACACCTTCCACTCTGTGTCTTATGGATAGGAAGGAGACATCATGTAGAGGGAAAGAGAAAGGAAACTGCCTCCCTGCATAGCCCTATGCCCATATTTATTCAGTGTGTCAGAAGCAACCACAGAGAGAAATCTGGCTTTGCTGCAAGCTCTCAGCTCATGAATCGTCCTCATCTTGGCACATGGACAGTTCAGTGGTGCATAAGCTTCAGTAAAAATTGTCCAAAATGGATTATAATGTGATTGTTCTTGGAGTGAGGCCTTGGGGAGAGAGAGATCAGTGGTAACCCTGCAAGGTCCATGAGGAAAGCTGTGTGGCTGCTGTGGTCTAAGGCGTACACCTCACTGGCAGTGTTTGTCTAGGGCAGTGGAGAAGGATTCTCACCCCAACCATTTCTGAAAGTCTCTGTGTGAATATTGATTTTGGTTCAAGGACTGTGATGGAACCACAGCTGAAGTCACATTCTTTATCCATTTTTTTTCCATATAGCCTATATTGAGCCAGTTCTAGCACTGGCTTTGTCCACGTGATATAAAGGCACCAACAATGAGACAGAGCCTGTTACAGAAAATTTCATTCAAAAACAAAGAGAATTTTGGGGTAAGAAAGCACAATTATAATACTAAAGATTGGTTAGCCTGGGTTTACTGTTGTTTTGTTTGAGAAGTAGAATGTGCTCATCTGGAAATAATTTGGAAAAAGGAACTGAATAAGAAAGCTTTCCAAAACAGAGTGGAGCAGCACTTGGAATCCAAAAATTGCAGAAAGTTGACAAAAATCCAGATTAAGTCCTGGTAGTATTACATGCCTTTTGCACTTTCTAAAATTAGTTTCAAAGCTTACACTCAGTGATGGACAAATAGTCCCAGCAGTTAAATATGTATTGGAACAATCCATTAGGAAAAGCATTTAATAAATCTGCAATTATCAGAACAGAAAAAAAAATCTCTTTCTAAATCAATCTTTGTTTTGAAGAGAAAAAATCTGGAACAGAACCATCATATGGGATAATAAAATGGGCTAGAGGAGAAGAGTTGAGGGTATATAGAAGGTTTGGGTTAGAGTAGCTCCATGCAGTTGTGCATCAGTATCCATAGGAATTGAGGAAAACTGGCTGCTCATATACATATATGTGCACATATTGACACGTACAGAGCTAATTTCCATTTGCAGGGAGGTCATACAACACCATTCTAGTAATGTAAAAGGCAATAAGGGAAGGGGATTTGGATATAAACTATAACTAGGCCTCTTATGTCATGTTTGAAATCAGAAAGATATTGCTGGTAAAGATTATCATAAACACATTGTTGCATTGATGGTAAAAAACTTGTTGCAAAATTTTGAGGATGCTTTTCCATTGTAAAAAAAAAATAAATTTAAAAGCCACCTTGCATAGCTGAAAACATTTCACAATACTAGGAATACTAGGAGGGGAGGGAGACCCAGTCACATACATCAAAACACCTTGAAAAAATTTGGCAATGCTGGCAGAAATTATTTCTTACCTTAGAAGCAGGATGTATCCGGGTGTGCCACCTACTGACAAAGTGTAGGAAGTGATAACCGATATTACTAGAAAATACAGAAACATTTTTGGACACTCATTTCCTTTTTGACACGGTCCCACCACAGCTGAGGAGCTTTGTGAAGATTCAAAGGTTCCCACACAGCTGCAGTTAAAAAATACCTAGAAGAGAGCAGGTGAAAATGTATGAAAACTTAAACGGTGGAGAAGTGGATGTTCAGGAATTGCACATCAAGCTTTTCTGGGTAGCTGAAGGTTTAAATCCAAAGTGGAAATGTTTTGCAAAAGGAAAAGGCTTATTTTTTGAAGGATAAAATTATAAATTATCTGCTGTTGATGAATGTGTTTATTACATTTTTTTTTTCCAAGAGTCTTGGTAGCCAACAGCTAAATAAAACCCCCTCCAAAACATTCTCTGCTTGTGATTTCTGCCAGAAAGATAACTCGAGAAAGTTTTAAATGTGGGTGGCAGATTGCTAAAAAACCCCGAGGAGTTTAGGGTTGAAGAGGACGTGCCTTAGTAAATTTTAATCCACTTACTCTGACAGACCTGGTTGCATTTGGAAAAAATATCACATCACATCACACATGGAAACAAGAGATTGCCTTACGGTGTTTTTCCCACTGCCGTTGGACGCCTGGCAGCCGGCGAGACAGGCAGAAATGTAGGTAACTCCATTTTCTCCACAGATGGGGTCCCAGTCGTTCTTGGAACACGAGCAGCCGGAATTGCACTCTGAAAACACGGCTTGCTCGTAATCAGTCGTCTGTTTGGTTCTGAGGAAAAAGAGAAATTGCGAAGACCTTTTCTAGCAGACGTGGAAGAAATCATTATCAAATCACGGGCTGTGCTCTCTGACAGGTGCTCCTGGCCAGTCCTCCCCTCTGTAGTCCATTAAAGGTTGTCCCTTTGCATCCATGCAGCACTGTAAATTCTTATTTCTCTGTTATCCAAATGTCTTAGCAATATCACACCATCTACTGTGACATGGTAGCTACTTTATTAAGGGTGACAGCTAACAATTTCTATTCATGAATTTGCTTATATTTTCTAAGATTTTAGTTATCTGAGGCTGGATGCAGTTTTAACAAAACTGGACAAACGGCAAAGGGGGGATTGAGTTCCTCGTGGGAAATGGTCTCTGTAGAAGTTAGTGAGGAGTTTATCAGATTGGGATTCAGTTTTGTTTAACCTCTGCTGTCCATTTGAGATTTGTACCAACTCAGTGGGGCACAAACTTGCATGCAGCTGTCAAACATCAGTGTGTCATATTCCACCCCCACACCTCCATGGCATTTTTTTTTGTTCTGACCAATCCTGCACACGAGGTGCAGTGGAGGAGGCTGTGCAGGCCCTCTGCACCTCTGCTGAACTGAGGTCCAATACCTTGCAATCCGCCAACTTCAGTCACCTGCTGCTAAAGACACTAGTGGAGCAGCTCCTGGAGCAGCTGTGCAGTCAGTGCTGGAAACTCCTACCAAAAAGTGAGCTTTACAGAGTAATAGAATGGGCAAAAGTGACCCAAAAGTGACCCTTAGGTGTACCTGATGGTTAACATTATGGCTTACTCATGGTTAATCCAGGAATTCTGAAGTTTTGGGTTCAAAGGCTATTAAACATTTGTTTTTCAGCACACGGAAGCAAGGAACAATTAATGGAATCCCCACTACTGAGCTCCTCACATTTCCAGAAATCCCTAGGCTCAAGGGATGGGTCCCATGGAAATAACAATTACAAAGTAATCAGAAAAATAATCTGCACTTGTGACATGAACCCCTCTGGTTTATGCCACCATCATGAAAGTGTTCTGACACGATGTCCTCTGCAATAGATGGAGTGGTTTCCACCGCTTTGAATCAAATTTCTGGGAAGCGTACTTGGGTCCATCACTCTCTTTTCAAAAATATATGCACTTTGTGGGATAAAATGAGGAAGGAGTTTGGTTTGCAATAGCACTTGGTGCCGTAGGATGCCCTTCCCAGCATACCCGTGGTACGACACGGTCAGTCCGGCCACTTCCGAGTTCTCACAGCCCATCGCAAACAGTGAGAGGAGCAAAAGGTAACCAAAGAAAGACGATCCCAGGGAAAGTTTTGCGGCCCCTAAAACACCAATTCTGAATTTTTTCATGACGAGTCCTCCAGAGAATATGCCAAAGGCCACAGCAGGAATGTTGATAAGACCTGAAATGGGACAGAAAAATCTGTATTAATGAAAACCCCAGCTCAATGGGCTAACTAACCTTCCCAGCCAAAAAAACAGCTGCAGCAATAAGATGAAGGAACAACTTGAACTGATCCTTGGACTGTTACCAAGGTGCTGGAGCTGCTTTTAAAAATTGCTCCCAGGGACATGCTTCAGTGCTAGTTCTTTGACAGAAATAAAGAATTGGATAAAGTTTAGCTAACAATCTTCCAATTTCTTAATTTCTTAATCTAGGTGGTTTTCTCCACTGTTAGTTGGTCAGTGGAGGGATCTGCTCATTCCTAGAGGACTAATTTAATTTTACCTACAGTGTTATGAAATCTGGAGCAACACTTGCTTTTTCTCTCTCTCTCCTTTTTTTTTTTTGTTTAAATGCTTCAAATTGCTCTAGCAATTTTGAAATCTCTCAGAGAGATTGTGATAGAATTTGTCAAAAAAAATAGCAAAAGAGAGGGGGAAAGTGAAATAAACACTGTAAGTTCTAGTCAGCCCTCAGCAAGGGGGGATTTGAAGAGAAAGGAAAAGAAGGAAGAAAAACTACCTTATTGCAGGGATAGCCACTCAGTAAGGATCCTTCCCTAGCCAAGTCATTGCATGCTTTCTGTTGCATGTATTCCCTATGCTCAGTGAAGTCAAACTGTTCTTAATCCCCACTCAGTTTGCACATACCTGAAAGCTTAGCTCCAAAAAAATCTTTAAATACAATTGGAAGTGCTCTACTGAATGTAGGGATTGTTTTCTGGGCTTTCTCTGGCCATCAACTATACTTCAAGATTTCTCCTTGCTTTGAGGAGCTTCGTGCCAGGAAATTCCAGCTTCTATCTTTAAGGAATTAGCACATAGCACAATGGATCAATACAGCTTTTCTGCATATATATACCTCTGTTGCTGTGCAACTAAAGCTGCCCTGAAACAAGGCAGTTCCCTCTGTATTGGGTAGATGTAAACCTCTTTGCTGTTTTAATGCTGTTGAATCCCTGGACTTTAGGAAGGGAACTCAAGCCTGTGTGCAGGTTCAGCAACTGGGCATTTGAGTTCATGATCCTGAAGTCATCTACAAAAATGGCCACCATGGTACCCAAAGGCAGAAGCAGCATCTCTCTTTCTTGTGCTGTAGAGAAGATTTTGGAATATGACTTGCCTTCCTTTTATTTAACCCCAGCCTCTTCAGAAAGTAAGAAATCACTGGCAATATGACATTGCTTTATGGTTAATCCTTTAGCACTCACTGACATGATCTTTATTTTGTTGAAATAAATGGGATGCCAGCAAGGAAACAGATCTGTCTGATGACAAATTTACATAAAGTACTTTAAAATCAATTCTCTTCTCAATTACTTTCTTGTGCTGTACATATATAGTATTTTTCAAATTTCCAGTTAAATGGGAATTAAGGTATCAAATAATGTGAACTTTCACAGTAACTCTTGCATAGATAAACTCAGAGTTAACTAGTGTTAAGGAAGAAATGAAAGAACTTACCTGCTATAAGCTACTACTTAACTAAGGAAGAAATGAAAGAACTTACCTGCTATAAGCTACTACTTAAAGTCAGACAAGGAAGGAGAAGAAATAAACATATCCTAAAAAAATACAATTTTCCCTATATGAGTGTACATGCCACTCCTAAAATGTCCACTTTAAAGATATCAAGAAGCAGATATAGCATTACCTATAACAAAGTTAGTTTTTGAAGATGTTTGCCCGTACTGTTGTTCAATATACTTTGGCTTATATGTCACCATGCCGATTAAAGAATTGAACTGAATGATACTTGCACACAAATACAGAATGTAAACTGGATTCCCAAAGAGGCACTTCAGTGATGGAAGGAAGTCTGCAAGACAAAACAGCAGAAATGACAAGCAGACCAGAGAGAGAATAACTGTTGTGAATAATGCTTTGTGATATGTTTGCACCTTCTAAAAAAAAGGACTGCAGAACGTTTCAGAAGGAATCCATGAAGTTCCATGATGCTCCTAAGAGCTCTCCCATTTCTGGATGGAGGAAAACACTAAGCATCAATATCCCAGAAGAGGTACCTTGTTTTCTATTCCTTCTTTCGATCATAAACCAGGACTGATTTGGTTTCTATGTGTTCTCAACAGCCACAGCACCTTTCAGCTTAATTTGGGGCAGAGACTGCTCAGCACAGCTGACAGTAAGCACAGACATATTGAGTTACAGATTCAAGTACTGAGGGGAAAATGCTTTTGGCAAAGTAAGGCCATGGAAATGCAACTGTGCAAACCAGCTCCTGCCTAAATCCAGACAGCCTCCAACAGTACTGTAGTGAGTCAGTGCCCATCCTTATTCTGATCAGATATTGCATGTGTTTTTCTAATGAATGAACTTACAGAAAAAGGTTTAGCAAAAACCAAAAGTCTTTTTTGATCACTGCTTCTGCAACAGTCACTATCTGTGAATGAAAAATTTTTGCAGGGTTTCATGGGATTTGCTGGCCCACTAGCATAATTTTACAAATCCCAGATGAAGAAATCCCACATGCAAGAGTAGGTCCAGGAAACAATGAGAAGACCCATTATATGTCTGTTATTTAGGTGGAGAGTGACACCTGGGGGGAAAAATCATAATTCTCAGCCCACTAAAATAGGGCCTCAGAAAGTATAAAATTTCAAAGTATAAAAGCCTTTGAGAGAAAAACAACAATCAGGAAAGAAACTCCAGTGATTTGCCTTTTGCCATCTCAGCAATCTTCGTTTGTTGCTGATAAGGTTTGTGTTGGTCCTTGTTATCCTCGATGATGAACTTGGACTGCTCAGAAGAGGTGCTGGAGTCCTTCCTGCTCTCCGGTTTTGGGAGGTGCTTGGGCAGGAACCAGAAGGGGATGCCGGCCAGAACGCTGATCACACCGGCTATCAGGTAACCCAGCCACCATGCTCCCACCCACTGCACGTCCTTGGGAGTTATTGTGATGCTGTCTGGAGAAAGCCAACAGAAAGAAGAAACAAACAGATGCTTTTCGAGAGTGCTGATAACAGGGAAGGTGGTTTTTCAGGGGCTTTCTCTGCAGGAGTCTGTTCCCACCTCACCAGGTTTAACTGTGAGTCTCTGAGGGTGTTACAAGAGCAGCTGTGGGGATGCAACAAGGACTTGTTGATTGCTGTGACACAGCAGCAGCCTGGCCCTGACACTGCTGTGCCTCTTGCACATCCCCAGAGATGCTGCAAGGCCCGGGAGGTGGGGTAGCCCAGGTGGTCACTCCCCGGCTCCCAGTCAGGCTGTTCTGTACAAAAGCCCCAAGGAAAAACAGGGTGGAAAACGTTTTCTCAGGCAGAAGGCAATCAGGAGACCTGGTGCCCACTGCCAAACTATGTTTCCAGGCAACAACAGGATACTAAAAAATGCACACACATAAATCCTGAGCCTCAGTCTTGCCTCCTCCTGGCACCTGCTGTCTCCCCTGAGCCTCCTCCCCAGGGCATCTCTTGGAGGCACCCGCTGCAGACTTGCTGGGACTGAGGAAGAGTCAGATCTTCTAATTCCTCCACAACCATCCTTTTTTGTCAGCCTTTTCTGCATGGACCACTCTATTGCTGTCATCCTTTTTATTTCATAATTACAGAATATGTTGAGCTGGAAGGGACCCATTAGGATCATCGAGCCCTGCACAGGACCATCCCCAAGAGTCACACCATGTGCCTGTTCTACTCCTGTTAGCCCCTTATGCATAACCAGATAGTTCTTGGTCCAAAATAGGAATTTTGGAGCCTGACTGAATTTTTGAAACCCGAGTTTTCTGACTTACCCAGATCTACGAAGCCTATGTCAACATAAAGTTTGGCACACAGGGATCCCAGAAGAAAGCCAAATATTGGCCCTATAATTGCCACTGTCTGTACACAGCCTGGAATAAAAAATAGGGGACTGTTACACTCCCAAGTCAAAAAGAGCACTGGTTCTTCTGCACCTAAAAGCAGAGTATGACATCTGTAAGTGCTAGAAACTCTTTAGCTAAATACATTAAAGTAACTGGAAAGCAAATGGCAATTATTTAAGTGATCACTTTAGGCTGAGTGGGACTCTGAATAGGCTGAAAAATACCATTATTTTGGTATCCAATAATATTTCCCTACACCCTCAGCCAAACTTTCTGAATACTGTGAATTTTCAAAATTCGTCTGGGAAGACTGAATCTTTTACAGAGAGAACCTGAGTTTTTGCCAGTTACCAGGCTGGAAACTTGTCAAGACAGGATGCTGATGGGGAAGGAATTTTTTGGTAATATTCCAGGTGAATGTGCAGAGGTCAGGCAATGAACACAAGAAAGCAGTGATACCAACTTTCTAAAGCCTCAGCACTATTGTTTATAATTCTGCTGGAATCTGGAGGCAATGTTTTGAGTGCCTGCTAAAATTCTATTTTAAGTGCTTGAAAGAGCATGTTTTTATCACCTTCCAGAGAACTGAATGTGCACAGAGGCTCAGCAGTCCACATCCAGAAGAATTAGGAAGATTAGGAGAACAGCAGGAACCTAAGGTCAAATTCTTTCATCAAATTAAGATAATGGAACTGCTGGTATAATTAAAGGGGAACTTGGTCCCTTGACTGTACATGACTTAAATAAATTTTAATATTGGAAATTATGCAAACAAAACAATCAGGGCAAGTTAATTCAATAACACTCCTTCCATTATTCAGAATGACTCCGTTTCCTCTGGGGAAAAATCCATTAGGAAAATAAGTAATATTTATTTTACCAATATATAAGGCAGCGTTCTCTTCTATGGCATAATCATCAATGTATGTAATTCCCAGAGGCTGGATAGGGGTTTCACCTATTCCACGCAAAAGATTTCCAAGTAAAACGTAGATCCACATGGAAGAGCCTGCTTCCTTTTCACATCCTGAATACATAACAAGAGACAGCAATTATATGCTTTTCATAACAGTTTGACACTGAATGCACAGGTTTTCTAAAATAATTCTAAAGTGGGAAAAACAGAAGGAAAACCGGGAAGTGTGGGGATGGCAATTTTAACCCAGTCAGCTTAAGTGGAAATATTTTTAGCACAAACTGCCTCAAAGATACTAGGAGTTCACTGATTTTATAAATTTGTCACCACGTCCCATTTTAGAAAACTTTTTCACTTTTTTCTAACCAAAACTGGGATCCCCTGATGGAAAGATTTGGGAAACATTGATGACAGTGAGTACTGCTGGCCACATTTAATCCACAGGTGTGGGGATGCAAACATACACACATTTTGGGACATATAGAGGGTCTGATTTGCCAGGCATAGGGGAGGAAAGTTCCTTCCCCACGAGGAACTCAATGCATCCAGCAGGGACACAGCTCTGTGGTGTGCAAAACAGGGTCAACAGGCAGGGAGAGAAACAAGAAGCAGAGTCTGCAGGCTGGGAGACCCAGTGGCTCTTTCCAGCAGGCTGAGGATCTGAAGACATATTTCCACTACTGTGTCCAGCTCTGGGCCCCTCAGTTCAGGAGGGATATTGAGGTGCTGGAGCAGGTCCAGAGAAGAGCAACAAGGCTGGTGAAGGGATTTGAACACAAGTCCTATGAGGAGAGGCCGAGGGAGCTGGGGTTGTTCAGCCTGAAGAAGAGGAGGCTCAGGGGAGACCTCATCACTCTCTACAACTCCCTGACAGGAGGTTGTAGCCAGGTGGGGGTTGGTCTCTTCTCCCACACAACCAGCAGTAGGACAAGAGGGCATGGTCTTAAGCTGTGCCAGGGGAGGTTTAGGCTGAACAGTAAAGAGAAATTCTTTACTGAGAGAGTAATCAGACATTGGAAGGGGCTGCCCAGGGAAGTGGTGGATTCACCATCTCCAGAGGTGTTTAAGATGAGACTGGATGTGGCACCAGTGCCATGGTCTGGGAACTAAGGCGGTGTTGGATCAAGGGTTGGACTTGATGATCTCAGAGGTCTTTGATTCTATGATTCTATGATTTCCCAGCAAAGGAAACACCATGACTTTCCATGGACCCCATGGGAGATTGGTGTTTCTGCAAAACACAGAGCTGCAGAAAGTGGCTGAAGGAGAAAGTAAACCTGGAGGAAAGGCTGCAGCCCGAAAAAACTCTTGGGCAGTTATACATTTATTTTGAATAAACTTGCCTCAGTCAGTAGATCTGTCTTTTCTGTGGGAAATATTCATCTGATTTTCTTTTTTTTCCTTTTTTTTTTTGCATTCTGATTAAGTAGTGCATGAGCCTTTTAGAGCCTTGTGATATATTTTAGGGTGCTTATCACAATATTTAACAGAGATCTCTCTCACCTTCATTTATTTTTGCTTGAGACTTTTCCAAGGATGTGAGTGGAGTTTGGCTTTTATCTTGCAGACATGGAGAGATGTTAACAGTCGAGTTGATGGTGGAAGGGAATCTTTCATAGCGATATCTGTTTAAAAAAACAAAGTTATATTTGTTTATAAGAACTGATAAGAAAAAGCAATCAGATCTGTTACTACCAGGTAGGCCTATAGCACTTAAGTGCAAATTTCATCCTGAGTTTAGTCATCACTTCTTCACTGATGCTTCAACAATTCCTAAACCGTGTCAAAATGTGGCCAGTCAAAATCACAGACTAATAAAACAACAAGCTGATTACAACTGAGAGAGCATATACGTTAAATTATTTGCTCCACAGGAATAAGCCCTTTCAGGAAAAATATCAGATTAAGTAACAACATCCACATATGCATATTTCTATGGGGATCTTCATAATCAGTGCCTGAATATTTTAGTGAGCTGCCATTCAGTGTGCACAGCCCAGCTGTAAAATGCTGATCACTTTGCACTTACCGTCCCATGAAGAACTGGGGCATCGCAATTAGGAATGTTCCAGCTGACATAATTAAGCAGCCTGCTCCAATTATTCTTGGCCTGTGAAGCTTTGCTCCAAAGTAGCTTACAAGAATTATGATTAGGAGGTTCCCTTCGAGAGTACAAAAGGAAAACTGAGTTTTACTGCTTGTTGATAAGAGATCCCCTAAAATAACCACTCCTAGTATGTGGTATAGGCAGTGTTTTCAGGGAGAGAGGGCTGATGGTCTGGGGTTGCTCTTTCTCCCTCTTTCCAGGCATTCTACAGGAACCCAATGCCTTCTGTGATAAGAAAACCATAAACTTTTGGATAAACAGCTGGAAAAGAGGAGAAGGACTGTGTCAGCTGAAGAGAGTAAATCACCAAAAAAGCAGGAAAAGGGGAAATCAGAATTTTATATACTTAGGCTAAGATTTCATTCCCATGAGTACCACACTCCAATGAGATAAATTCACTAATCTGAAATCGTAAGAGACAACGTCTTGCTGGAAACTTTAGTACACAGGGAAGGAGATGGACTGGAAAATAAATGTAGATTACAGTTAGAGGTTTGTACTCCTGCTGCTTAATAAATTATAACAGGTAAACACTTGCAGGGGAGGTAGATTACTGACAAAAGCAGAGAGAAAGTATAAATCTGTGCAGGCAAATTCTCATTTAACAGTCAAAATTTCTGTTAGTATTAATTAGCCAGACACTAAGCTTAACAAATCACAAGGACTATGCCTAATTTCTTGTGTTAGCAACCAACCCGATGCTATCCAATGTAATCATACTGACAGTCCCACTGATTTTTACTAGGGTAATCTTTTTCAGTTTTAATGGTTCAAGGAGATTTGTACAATCATTCTTCACAACAAATTGCATCATTCTTTTTTACTGAGAATAAAAATGGGTTTCTACAGCACGTACCAATTTCAAAACTTCCATCAATAACGCCAACCAAAGAGGAAGGGATATCAAATCTTCTTTCTATTTGTGTGATAGTACTTTTTAGATAACTTCCTGACAGTGCTTTAGCAAAATAAACAAAAGACAATGCACCGAGAAATATCTGTGGAAAAAAATTGACAGTGATTAGAATAGGCAGTACAGAAGATTTTACTTTGTGAATTATTTTTAAGCAATTTTTACATTTCCACCTCTCCTTTTCCCAAATAACCATGTCAATATTTCTCCTAATTTTTTATTAAATCCTATATTGCTGGTTTGTTCATTTCTTATGAGCAATATTGGTATATATTGAACTGAACTTGCTATCAACCACTGCTAATTTCAGGTAGGTGCCAAAGGTGCTGCTGCAACAGACAGAGACACAGATCTCCCTCATGATGTTCTAAGGAGGTGGTATCTTACACAGTAAACCATGAGGGTAAATGTTAAGTGTGGCTTGGTGGGGAGGTGAGTTATTTGGGCATTTTTAAACACAGGCTTTTGCAATGGTCTGGAATTGAGAGGCTCTAAGCTGTTCCCACTCAAGTCCAGGGTGACCAGGAGGGAGAAATCTTTGCTTTCTGTTACATGGCTCCATGAGTTGAACAGTGACCTGCCATGCAATTACCTTCTAGGCTCATCCTCTGCTCACCAAATATCTTGCAAGCTGCAACACATATGTTTTCTTTTGAAAAAGAAAACATTTTGCTGGGAACAACCTTCTCCCATCCTTTAGTTTTTCAAAGACAGTTATTTTTGCTTAGTTATCACTGTATCAGTTTTAGCCCATTGCTCTGGATCAGGAGCAAGCTTTGGGAATTAAACTCCCACCCCCTTCACTGTGCTTTGCTACGTACTGCAAATGTGCAGGCTGAAACCCTTCCACACAAAATTAAACTGGAAGATATGTTCCAGACAGGCATTACATTCACTTCAACAGTCAATGGCTCTTCAGTCTCTGGGACAAGATGAGGGCTGGTCTGAAGTATCTCCCCACTCTGAAATGCCTATAGTGGGAGTGCAGGGTCCTCAGCACCAACTGTTCTGCTCCTGCAGAGCTATTGCTTTAATTTGCCTTCACTGAATGCAGCCCTACTGAGTTATGAGCTCCATGGATACTCACACATCATGCAATTGGTCATAGAAATCACAACATTACTTTCTACCTTCAGATACTGGTTTTGTTGACTGAATATGAATACGGGTGTTCTTTGTAAACGGCGTTAAAAAAAGAAACCCAAACCCTAACCAAGAAATTAAAAGGCACAGTAATGTCTCATAAGAATAGAGGTCTAGAGCCTTGGCCTGCTCCTTAATCCTCTCTGAGCAAGTGAGTAGGTGCTCTGAAGTGATGTACTCACCTCCAGTACAAAACTCCTCACAACACCTCATTTGACAGGGCACAGTGGTAATAACACTGGTGCTACTACTACTGAACACAAATTCTTGTGTTAAGATTCAAATGTATCTCTGTGCCTCCCTCAGCATACTTTATCCAGTGCTGGTTATTCCTCCTTCAGAAAGAGTTGTGGGCAAATAAACATACACAACCACTGTCTAGTTCCTATTTCCTACAACGATGGCTCTCAAAGGACTCTCTTGTAAAAATATTGCCATAGTATTTTACATTTTCTGTGTGTTTATGCCCTTGGATTCTAAATAGTAATGTGAAAGTACACATTTTTTTTACAGGAAAGTCATATAGGTAAACTAGAACTTGAAATGTCTCTGTCTCTCTTTGACACAAGTTTATTTACTGGGGTTGCGACTGTCCCAGGTGTGCTCCTGATTTAGAGCTGGGACAGAAAGGTGCACATGATTTCAAATTCTGCTCTGGTTTGTCAATGCCTGTTAGTAAATATTTTACCACATCTTTCTGGTTTATAAAGGCAGTTTTAACACACAGAAAGGCTGATAATTGGTAAAAACAACTCGTTGAATCTACATATTGTTTTGCTAACATATTAGGCAAATACAGACCTGAAGTAGACTTTTTCATAACTTAGAAATTTTTTAATAATTTCGTTCTGACTAGAAATGCATGATCAGAACTGAAAAAGACTTAGTTCACAAAAAAAAAAAAAAGAAAGAGGTTTTCTAACTCCCTACTGGAATGGATTGGTTGTGTCTGTTTGGGTTCCCAGAAGACACAAATTCTTCGGACAGAAAGAAACTGAGCTGAAATATTATTGCTTTTCTATTTTTGGAGCTAATAAGCTGATTCTTGACTGGCTAAGCTGTGACTGAAGGTTTATTCATTGAGGGGATCGGATTATCATTGCAGCAAATGGATGAACAATGACAGAATTACTATTATGCTACAAGATTTAATTAATACAACTCATCTTCTATTTCAAAACCAGAAGATCCCAAATTCATAGACTTCAGGGCAATTATCAGTGATGTTATTGGCTGTATTGGGAGCTGGATTAATATCTGAAAGTAGATGTGTGTAAGAGAGAGAGATTAAAAACAAAAGAAATGAAGACTGTGCAAGATGAAAAGAACAGGGCAAGGCCAAAGACGCATTTTCTGTATAACTCAAATAATTTCATCTCGTCGTTGCATGGTGATTTTTGAGACCTCACCCAAGAGGGTGTCAGCATTTTACAGCCTGGCTTTGGAAAGCAGGCAGGGACAGTAGGCAAAGCACCATGCTGCCTCCTGCACCCAGTGTCCCATGCAGGGAGGAATGCTCCTCCGAGGTGCAGCGGTCCTACTGTCAGGTAGGTACAGCCACGCTATGAGGCTTAGAGCAGGGAGCTTCCATCACCTCGAGGAAGAACTGCTCTGGGGTGAGATAAAGGCAGATACAGTGGTGATACTTCTGCAGTTTCGTTTCAAAGTCATCTCATGCAGAGTTCTCTTGAACAAGGAATATTACAATAATACTTTAATAATATTGCACTCAAAACGCATGGACCGTAATACGAATAGTATTTTTGAAAGCCCAGAGAACTATCAAGGCTACAAACCTAAAAGAGAAATTTGTACTAACAGCTGCCTGTGGTACCTGTCTTCCAAAGCTTTGTTCTTAACTTCAGGTGGTGCAATAAGGAGGACTGAGTGACTTTTCAGGATGACCCTTGAAGATCTCCTAACAGGCAAGCCCCAACCGACAAGTTATACTGGAATATTGCCGAGTGTTAGGCAAACACAGATCTGAAGAAGACTTTCTTTGTGACTTGAAAATATCTTCAATAGTTTCATACTGACTCAGCAAGACATAATCGGAAGTGAAAAAGCGATTTTTCACCAAAAAGAAAAAAAAAGAGATTTTCTACATTCCTACTGGAATATTCAAAAACTCTTACTCTACCTTTATACCTCCACAACATGAGTGTTTTTCCCTGGATGCAGAAGATTCAGATTTGAATGAAGATCGGTCCACAGGCAGGATTGTGTTGTTTGAGAAAAAGCGGGTATTTTCTTTTGATGAAACCTCCATGATGGTATCCTCTGTCTCTAAAGCACAAAACATGGAGAACATTTTAAAAGGGCATCCTATTAGCTCAGCCTCAAAAGCTTGTCATGTGACAGCAACACCCCGCTGTACTGTTTTCCCTACAACAGCAATTATCAGACTTTACAACAGAATCTGACCAATGCACTGGATGTTTAATTATGGAAATTTGCAATCCACTTGCCCATAACAATGGAGATTAAATCATTCTCAGCAAACAGCCATTATCTTCACTCTCTAGCTATCATCAGCATGATTTCATTTAACATTTAACCAAGAACTACCAGCAGACTAAGCAAGGCTAGTTAGCGTTTTAAACAACATTTCATGAGTCTACATGTAAGTTCATGTTTCTAGATGTGACCATGTCTGCAGAGATTTCTCAGAGCTGATCTCTGAATTTCCCATATATCTGGGACATTAAGTAATTAGATCAAAGGAAATCTATCCCCGTTAATGAGGGACTTGAATTGTTTTAGATGGAAACATTAGCTCTAATCGTCTGACGTTAGCTAATGAGTTACACAAGAATAAAGAGGTTTAGTTCCCTTTACCATTTTACATAGAGTCTTAGGGCTCAGTGGTCAATTGTTTCAGGAAAAATGTGAATTTACTTCTTTGCAGGTAAATACAAAGAAGTAAAGAAAACCTAAATGCTGAACTTTGAGAACAAAAGATATCAGTAAT
The DNA here is from genome assembly GCF_001715985.3 of Manacus vitellinus. NCBI lineage: Eukaryota > Metazoa > Chordata > Aves > Passeriformes > Pipridae > Manacus > Manacus vitellinus. Next base: position 3,018,377 of record NW_021940682.1, on the reverse strand, counting down.
TCTTAAATCTCTGGTTACATACAGCAGTACTTTGTTCTTAATTTCAATCTCTAAATCAGATCTGAAAATATTTATGAAATCAGCTTCTGTGTTCACTTTTAAGAAGTACTATGTTTTACAGAACTGCTGCCTGAAAGTATAAATAGGAGAAGTTCCTATTCTTCTGTGTTTATCTAAAGACAAAGATCTTACCTAAGTTAAATATATACATGGTTTCATGTATATGTATATATACTGTGGATACATGTGTTTTCATGGTTTTCCAAGGGTCTGTGCAATAGATACTTGTGTTACCAGAAATGCAAAAAACCATAAGTATATCTAGATGCTAAGATTTACTCATGCAAATATTTTCCTAGGCTCTGTTCATATATGACTTTGGCACCAACATTTTTGCTGAAATCTCTCCATCAAATGAAATAAGAGCTCCTGACTACACATAAGAAACATATTCTCATTTGATACTGCCTTGACAGGGATGTTAATAAATTTCCTTGTCAACACTAGTGAGTATATAGATTTTTTTTTTTAACAACAATAACAAAATCAAAATGGTTTGTGCTTGCTGCACACCCATTGCACCTATTCCTGCTCTGCTTCTGACTTTCTTGTGATCTTGGGAAAAGTCACACATTGTCTCTCTCTGCCCCACTTCTGAACTTGTCCAATGGGTAATGAGAGCATGTACCTCAAATGTACCTCACAGCACTTGTGTGAGGATAAATTCCTTTAAACTTTTGAGCATGGGCATGACAATCACATAAGGTATGCTGCTACATACACACACCAAATACCCTTTAGGTTAAGGTTTTAAATGCTCTGCACATCTACAGCAATTTCAGAATAAAACAAAAAAAGCACAAAACCTGGAAAAGGAAAACATATGTACCACAGCTAAGTGAATTGTCCTTATCTCTGAGCAGAGCAACATCCAGCTAGAGGAAGTTCAGCAGAGGTGCAGAGGGCCTGCACAGTCTCCTCCACTGCACCTCGTGTGCAGGATTGGTCAGAACAAAAAAAAATGCCATGGAGGTGTGGGGGTGGAATATGACACACTGATGTTTGACAGCTGCATGCAAGCTTGTGCCTTGCTGAGTTGGTACAAATTTCGAATGGACAGCAGAGGTTAAACAAAACTTACGTCCAGAAGCATAAAAAACATTACAGTACAAATAACATTGGCATTTATTATCTTCCAAATGGAAGAGTGCAAGGAAAGACTGATAGCCATACAGGTTTTACAGGCTTTAATGTATCCCCAGTTGCTCTTGTGGCACAGCTTTAAGGAGGTGGGTAGTTTTCAGGCCCAGAGCCACCTGCAAAAACATATCTCAGAGCATCAGTTTGGTTGCCCTGACAATGCCTCTGATGGAAGCCCTTAACACATGACAGAGAGCAGAGAACTGTGCCCAGTGGTACTACAGCTGGCCACACTAGTGGCTTTGATCCTTCCTCTTTTCTGCAATCAGAATACATAGGAGTGTTCCACTGTAATCCCAAATTTGCCCTACGCCGCTCAAATACTTTTTGGTGGGAGTATTCATAATACACTGTCAACTGCAGTGAGAGGTCAAAGACAGCTCTGGTTTTAAACAAGCAGACACCTGGATGCCAAGGATGGTCTCTTACTGATTTGGGTATAGTGACAGCCTCAGGTTTTTGCCCTCCCTTTCTCCAGTGACACGAAACATGAGGACAGAGCTCATGTCAGCATTTCCTTTCCAAACATGGTAGATGTGCCAGAAGAATGTAATCATAGAAGCATTTGGGTTGGAAAAGACCTCTAAGATCATCAAGTCCAACTGTTGACCGGGCAAGTCCACCACTAAACTAAGTGCCACGTCCACCTGTCTTTTAAATACCTCTGGGGTGGTGACTCAAACACTTCACTGGCAGCCCGTTCCAGGACTTGACAATGTTTTCAGGAAAGAATTTTTTCCTAATATCCAATCTAAACCTCCCCTAATGCAACTTGAACCTGTTTTCTCTTGTCCTATAGCTTGTTACTCAGAAGAAGAGACCCACTCCCCCCTGGTTACTACCTCCTTTCAGGCAGTTTTAGAGGGTGATGAGGTCTCCCCTGAGCCTCCTTTTCTCCAAGGTAAATAACCCCAGCTCCCACAGCAGCTCCTCATCCGACTTGTGCTCCAGACCCTTCACCAACTTCCCTGCCCTTCTCTGGACACAGACCAACACCTCAATATCCTTCTCATAGTGAGAGGTCCAAAACTGAACACAGGACTCGAGGTAATGCCTCACCAGTGAAGAGTACAGGGGGGTGATCACTTCCCTAGTCCTGCTGGCCACACTATTTCCAATACAGGCCATGATGCCACTGGCCTGCTCCTGCACCTTTAAGATTTCTTTCTTGGAGAGCATCCAGCCTCCCTTGACCCTTTTGCCACTTACAACTACCTCCCAAGGGACTCTGTCAACCAGTCTCCTAAACAGGCCGAACTCTACCCTCCAGAAACCCAAAGTGGCATTTCTGCTGACCTACCTCTGTACTACTCCAAGAACCAAAAGTTCTCCCATTTCATGATCACTGTGCCCAAGACTGCCTCCAACCACCACATCACCCACAAGCCCTTCTCTGTTCACAAATAACAGGTTCAATGGAACACCTCCCCTCATTGTGCTCCCTCATCAGGTGTGTCAGGAAGTTATCTTCCACATGCTCCACAAACCTCCTAGGTTGTCTGGACCTCCTAGAACTCCCTTCCTCTCTGCTGTGTTGTATTTCTAGCAGACTTCCACCATGACATCTGCCTGGTTGCCCTTCCCGCTGACTCTTACCCATGAACATTCAGCCTTATCACCACCATCATTAAGGTCTAGTAATCAAAACACATTGTAACATATAGGACTACCCCATTGCCTCTACCTCCTTGCCTGTCCCTTCTGAAGAGTTTATAGCCATCCATTGCAATGCTGCAGTTGTTCTTCATCACACCTGCAGCGCCTGTTCAGGTGGGACAGCTGCTGGCCATGATCACACCTTATCCCTGGCTGTCACCTGGACCCACAGCCGAGGCTCTGACCCCTCCTTGCATCCCTGGCTCCAGCTGGATGGGGTGTGGGAGCCCTCTCTGGTGGCTGTGCTTCCTATCCCGCGGGAAGCACGGCCGGTCGCTCACCTGTGACACAGCTCTGGCGGCAGCGGCGCTCACCCTCCCGGGAGCCGGCATGTGGAGCTGAGCCTCATGGTCAGGTCCAGGGACGGACTCATCCCTCAACGTGCATGCAGCGGGCTGAGACAAGTCTAGGCAGTTCCTGAAGAGTCTCCCTTCACTCATTCAAACTCCAGGCAATGGAAAAATGTCCTTCCCCCCCCTGGAAACTCCCCCATTTGCAGTAAGCCTCCTTAGACATGCCTTTACTGCGTGTCAGCCCGCAGGCACAGGAGCTGCACTTGCTACAATGGGTGGACACAGAAGGCTGGTACAGAGACTGTTCACCCATGAACCCAGCTAAAGGACATTCTCTCTGAAAGGTGAATCAGCAAAGAGAAGAAGAAAAGCCAAATCTTACCTGGCAGCAGGGATCCCCAGAGATGGTGCCTACTAGTTTTCATAGGTAAGCTTCTTGTATAGCTTATGCATATACCTACATGCAGGCATGGGCACTGTTCCCAGCTTAGAAGGGGGCAAAACTGCAGGGGAAAACCACCTCTTAGAATTTACCCTGTCCAGGGATGTACATCTTACACTGGAGGTAGAGAAAGGAAAAAGCATAAGGGTGGGGGAACTTGTTTTGTCTCTTGTTTTGCCTGAGCATTTGCTATTTGTCTGCCCCCCATCCTCCTCCCCCACCTCCTCACTTTTTTCTTCCTCTATCCCCTCCTATGAATTCCAGGACTCAGGGCACACCAGCAAAGCAAAGATGCCGGGTGCCCCAGATGGAAATCATAAAGAGTATCTAAATGGCTCCCAGGGGGTATTTTTCTTTGCAAGTTGCTGTAAGTTTGATGGGGCACGTGACAAAGCTTTGTGGAGAGGAAAAAGCCCAAAACCCTGATCTTCTTAATTGCTCAGTGCCAGGAAACAAAAGACTTCAAGGGGGAACGGACTAGAAAAAAAAAAAAAAAAAAAAAAAAAAAGAAAAAAAGGGGAATGTGTGGGAAAAAAATAGGCTTCGGGGTGAACAGGTAATTCACATAGATTTCCTGTCCAGTCCCTGGTTGTTCCTGGTATGCCCAGTATGCCCTGCTCCTCCAAACCTGCAGGACAAAGTCCGTGTCAACATGACATAAAACCAGAATGAAAAGATCCATTAAAGGAGAAGACAGAATTGCATGGGAGAGTCAGTCAAGCCCTTTACCACAATGAAAGGAAAACTTTGCAGACTTCATTCCAACCCTGTGTTTTTCCTGTCACAAGGAAATGCTACTGCAACAGCATTTATTTGCAAGTTTGGGTAAAGGTGAAAAACGTGACTAGTTCCCAGTGTAGTTTCTTGAGCAGAGAACCCTGTCTTATGCTAACCTGTAGGCTTTAATTATACAAACAGAAAAGGTATTAAAGTTAGAAATTCTTCTTCCTCTTCCCTTCTTGCTCTCTCCCACCCTCTGCAGTATGGCAGGTTCCCATGGCAGCTAAACCCTCACTCACACAGCCAAACACGGCACCTTGGAGTAGGCTTCTGCTTTCCTAGATTTAATACAAAGTATTATCCAATCCTTCATTATATTATATTTTGGGTTCTTAATGCAGCTGGAATTTTATTACGCTACATGTAATTCACATTTTGTACTTTAAAGTGTCTTATATCCTTATTTGGTTTGGAAACTTGGAAATCTACTTTCCCCTTTTCTAAGAGATATCAGGGTGCCTAATAGTCCAGAGGCATTAATGATTAGGAGAATTAGTGATTATGAGTTCTTTCAGCTTCTTTCAGAGAACAGCTTCCAGCCCATTTCCTTCAATTATTAGGAAAACTGAGTTTACACAATAGGGGATCTGTACTAGTTTTGCCTGACCTTTAATCTTCGTTGCTGACCTTGCCTCTTTCAGTGATTTCTGACACAGACTCCAGTTATTCTGCCACTGGTAGACTTCACTATACTGTCCCTAAAAATAGGTGGGATTCATGTTTAGATTAATAAATTTGTTATATAAATCCCTTTCACAGGTCCCTCCAAGACCCCATTACGCTACAAATCTTATTGATGAATAGCAAGGCATTGTCCTCTACACTAAAAGAAAAATACCGAAAGACTGGTTTTGTGCAGTTTAAGAAGCAGTGCTTTGAAAAACAAGGCCCACAAGATTTAATGCAGTCTTCCCATCTTTTCTGGATTTTTGGTTCATTGTAAAATCTCAGTATCAGCTTTCTAACGCAGTTGGGCTTTTACTGGAATTTCTGTATAGAGTCTTCTCTGGCTTCTTTATAAGTGTGTATAATAGCTTAACTGGAACTTTAATAAAATCATTCTGGGGGAGATATTTTCCATTATGGGAAGTTTTCATACACCTTCCAGAAGAGTGTCACCATTCCTTTACGAACTAATTATAGCAGTTCCTCAGAAACAGCCATACTTGCAAAACTTTCAAGGTGCTCAGAGTAAATGAACACAAGATCCTCTCTACAATTGACTGAGTTCATCTGGCAGAAAAAAAAGTCTCATCCAGGTAGGAATTTATTAGTCTCCCAGGCCTTCAAGGCCATGGATATGACATGGAAAGTCAATGCAGTACCTCATTTATTACAATTCACTAACGAGAACTGAGACATGGGAAACAAATCACTACCAATTTCGATACAGGACATGACACCTCTTATGTGTCCCTTTTCAGTGCCTCCTGCAGCACAGCACTTCCCAAGCACAATGACACAAAACCCACTGGAAGCCTGCTAGACAATCAAACAGGCAAGAAAGGTTTTGCTTTCCCATAGTCCTAAAAGAAATTGCTTACTTATATATACTTATTCTATAATTGAAACAAAGCCATTAAAGCAGCTACAGGACAAAGAATAAGACTAAAGCTTGTTTCTTGCAGACTATTTTCTTTGCATTCCTACTTTGTATTAGTTACAGGAAATTAGAAGCCAGACCACCTTCATTTCTAAAGCACAGGTTAAATTAATTATGTTTACAAAGCCTAGTCTGGCCAGAATGAATAGCTGTGACAAGAGTAATCTTGATACATAAACCCACCAATACACTAACAACACAGGAGGTTTGTGGGCTAGTCTTACAAACCATCCAGCAGCCACAGATCTCTGATGCATAGCTCTGGACCCAGCTGCTGCTTCTTCAGGCACATTTCATGACAAAATGTCAATCTTGTAAAGTCTCAGAAAAAAAAACAAAAAACCAAAGCTCCCCCAAACCCCAACCTGGTGTTTAGAAGCATGACACATTTCCTTTCTAAAAGACATTTTTTAAAAAACATATTCCAAAAAATCTGCTAGAAGGAAAATACTGACTTGTTAAAAAAGAAACTCAGAATGTATAAATAGGATTAGGATATACCACTTCACCTTAAAACCTAAACTTATGTGATTCCTGTAGTCCAACAGAGCCCTAGTACATTCCCGAGTCTTAGTCCATTCCCAAGCCTTAATACTGTGCTGCAAAGCAAAGCTACATATGAATTGTTGGTAGAATGAGTCCTCAAACTACTCAGATTGACACTTGGCCAAATGCTCCTTTACTGTTTTATTTATGCCAGCACTTAAATAGTCCAACCCTGAGCTGCCCTGGATGGACCCACAGAGGAGAGCCAGTCATGGCAGCAACTGCTTGTGTCCCAGAGTGTTGCTGCAAAGGTCTCCTCAGATCCAGATCTCTTGCATCCTTGTCCAGAGAGCAGGAAGCTCAAGGCATCATGCCATTGTTGAGTCTGGAAACGCAGCTGCCAGAATAAAGGCAACTTAGAAAGCACGACAGCTTGGAAGCAGCTGTTTCTTTCAAAGAAACATCTCCAAATACCTAAATTTTAGTGCAATTTAGCTTTTAAGATTTATGAAAAAAGTAGTTTCTGCTAGCTGTGATTCCTAGGTAAATGGAGTCAATGACAGGTAGAAACAGTGAAGACATTTACAGTTAACTAACTGGGCAATCCAGTTTCACTGCCTATATAATTTTAATTGCTTTAGCTATGCTAGTCTATTACTCTGGATTATTCCTTGACATTAATTTTCCTCTTCTTTTTGCTTCCAGTCCTAAGAAAATACTTGGTATGAACATACAGGAGTAGGAAACCCACTGCCAGAATAAACCTTGCATACTCATTCCCCATCAGAGAACCAGAGACAAATAACACACTTCAGCTGCTAGAAGCTCTTGGGGATTGCCATGAGAATTTCTTACCAAAGGACAGCAAAAGCAATAGAAGAGAATTATATTTTGGACCATCTAACTTGTTATTAGGATATGAAGAGGTCCTTCTGAGAAGTCTCATTACCGTGAGGTGCTCATCAAATTATTCCTGACGTTCATATTTTCAGCCCCTTGAACGAGATATAAGGAAGAAGAATTAAAAAAAAAAATAGCAGTTGCACTAAATGTGTTTTCTGCACCCCAACCACAGATCACCTTTTCTATGTATGCTCTCTATTCTGGATGCTTGAGGGAACATATGGAAGCGTGGCCAATGGCTGTACATTACCTTGAAAGCACTTGCAGAAAATAATAGCTCAGAGGTTTTCCTTCCTGAATGATTAGTTAAAAAAAAAAACAACCCAAAGCCCCTCCCATGTTTTAACAATCATTTTCAGAAGAAGAGAAGTAGCAAGTATTTTTATACAGCACCACACTTTGCAAAGATCCCAATGGGCTCTCTGAAACCTGTCTCTGATGAGGGGTAACGAAAAGGACAAATGAGAGATCCGGTGACGTGACATGTCCCTTGGGAGCAGGAAGTGTTTGTACCCACTGGAGCTCAGGGGAGAACTTCTACATAGGAGAATGTAATAACTGAAACTGGAACTTGTCCAGCCACTAGAAATTAATACCATTAATCTTAAAAAAAATCCCATAGCACTTTTCTTAATGAAGACAAATTCTTTGAACTAGGTTTAAACACAAAGATTTTCGCTAGAAATGTGGGAAGGTGCAAAAAATTGAACAGAAGAGTTGATTACACAGAAGGTGTTGAATTTGTAGGATATGATGCCTTTGGCAAGCACAGTAATAAACAATCACCATGTGCAAAGGATTGTGAAAGGAAGTAATTTACCACCAACAAAAGTCACTGTAAACCAAGCCATTGTGCAGATCAAACAGGAACCCTCTGCTTTGTATTTCCTGGCTGCAGACAAGCAGATGTTGCAGCAACCTTTTATCTCCATCACATTTCCAAACCACTATGCCCAAGTCTACCCCAGATTATTTAGTGATTATAACTAGCAGTCTGCCTTGACTGTGGCATAAGCCATCAAAACATTCAGTAAAACTTTAAACTCACATTTTCTCATGAATTACACAACATCAGCATCACCTCTTGAGAGGGAGGCTGCTCAGCAAAGCAGTTAGCTTTCATAGCTTCCATCTCAGTGCGCCCAGGTTTTTAGGAACCCAGTGTGGAGTGGTTAAAATTCTCCCTCAGACTGTGTGAGAGGGCAACCCCAGAGCTACAGACCCCATCAGCCAGGGGAGCACCTGCAAGTTACACACCTGACTGTTATTGCCATTTGCTCTTCTGTCCCTACAGGAATTACCAATGATATCCAGGGAGTCCATGGTGGCACAAGGGATGATGTCGATTTCTATAGGTTTTTGGTAAGATAATTAAAGAAACATTAAAGAAAGCATTGCTAAACAAAGCACCAAGAGTTCGTCGAGAAGTCTATTTTTAGGGAAACATTTTAAGTGGTTTTTAGGCAAGTGGATTTAGCCTCTGAGAGTAATTTGAACACCTGGAAAATGCAACACTTAATTGAGCCACTACTGACTGTGTGTCATGGCCTGCTTTATGTTTCACCAGAGCCCCAGGAGAGGGCCGCTCATGTGTGGTCTCATTAGCAGATTGACTGATTCTGCTCCCTGTTTTATTGCTCATCTCTTCCCATGGGAACTTCTTGCTGTTTGAAGAGCTCCAGAGAGAGTTTGGTGATTTTCAAAGACAAGAGCATTCTTTACCTTGGTAGCCCCTACTCTTTGTGATGAGGAGTATTGAAGGAAAAGTTTTTCTTTGCAACTCCAGTCGTATGTTTCTCTGTGAATTTTAGGATCAATTAATTACATGCTATCGAGTTATTAAGTGTTTGGGACAGACCAGCTGCAGACTTATAAGCAGTTCCCTTAGAATAGGTATAAATACATTTTTAATTTCGTGCTGGCAAAGACCCCAACCAGTACCTTCCTAATCACTCTCTGGTGCAAATTGCCTCGGATGTTTGCTATTCAGAATTTTAGCCAGAGGACAAATAAACTGGTGGGACTTCAAAACTGACAGCCTGATATGTGTCTGATGCTCTTCTAGATTCTGAAATCTGTTAAGCTACGGGAAAAGAGGCTTTGAGTAACTGGTTGAGCCAGATAATTTTTATGCATCCGTTTCAAATCAGTTGGCTGAAGAGCTCTCCAGGGCTTTGGTGAAAGTAGGTAATAAAACTTTAAAAATGGGGAAAACTTTTGACAGATGTAAGATACATTTTTGAAATTATAAACAGTGAGCAAAGACAGCAGCCAGATGTCAATTCCAGTTCACCTAAAAGATTAGCAAAATTTTTCACTGAAGAACGACAGCACACTTACCAACAAAATCGCAAGAAAGTTGATTTCACTCGCTGATGTCTCACTTTACCAGATTACTTCTGTGATTAATACAGGAAACTGTTAATTTTCATTTTCTCTGGAAGCATTAGTCACTCTGCACTACTAAGGCTGAATGCTGCCATGTAATATAGACCACATTCAATCAGTATGGTCCATATTAATTGGATCGAACAGTACACAGATAATTGACGCTGAAATATTGGTCAACATTAAAGAAAGACGTTTATAACAAGGCCTTCCACAGATTGGCTGAGATGCAAAGCATTTAACATGGGATTTATTAGTGATCTGAACTAAAGTGCAGAATTCTGCAGGTAAATACTGCAGGTAGTCAGATACCAATAAACTGGGTCACTGACAAACACCAAGCAGGGCTGGCAGCTAAAATGGTAATTCAATATATGTGAGCTTTACTGGATTTCAGTCAGAATCTGAAGAGGGTACAGGTCATTTGCAGTCTGGTGCTTAAGCAGAAAGCTGGGCATCAAAAGCAAAATTGTTCAATAAAGGAAAAGAAACGCAGCAACAGGATACCACAGAATTATATTTATGTTGTACATTTGTCTTCACATTGCAACATCCACATTGTTCATTTTGTGACAAGTATTTCTAACAATTTTGAATACATATTTACTGTATAATACATTTTACCAAGAGGCACTTCCAGTAATTCTGGCAAAAAGGAGCTTCATTATAGTGTCTAACTTACAAAACAGTAAAAATAAATAATGTTTATCTAAAAGATTTTTTCCTGTACAGAATCTATTTTGTACAAAACATTTATCAGCCATTAACTAAATCACTTAACAAATACTTGTGAAGAGAATATATTAAGTATTGCTACATGTATCGAGTGCAAGATACTAGTGAAAGGAAAAGAATTATTCTGTTTATGAAAATCACTTAAAAATACAAGGCCTTGTTCCTGAAGTGTTTAGAAAGGAGAAGCTTGGTTACAACAATATTGACAATATATAAATATAAATTAACGTATGTAGTACTTAGTGAAAAGAACACTGTGTTAAAAACTGGTGTGTACAAATCCTAAACAAGATGGCACTTTTCTGCATTGCCACTTTGGCTGGCAGTTATTTTTTAAGATATTGCTTCAAAAGAATTATAAAGGTACACAAAACCCCTTTTCAAATAGAGCCGTATAAAATTACACTCCCCCCACCTTTTCCTCACCTTTTGAAGTGAAAAAAAAAAAAAAATCAAGGAGGGATTAAATTTGAAGAACATGGGTGATTTGTGGAAACTTGCTACTAGAGCTGAGTCTGAATAAATATCATTAAAACAATTTTGTCTGAGGTGCGGTGCCCAGGCCAGGAGTCAAACCTCACAGGATAAGATGTAAGGTGACCAAACTCCTCAGTGTTTTTCAAAGTAAAAAAACTTTGGCTGGCCTGTTGTCAATTTTAAACTACAAATTTTGTATTATTTGGACCTAAAGTCTGGTGGGGGTCAAGTGATTCAATTATATTGGCACACCCAAAATTTTCATTCAGAAAGGGTTTTGATCTTGCTAGTTTAATTTCTTGATTACTTTACCGAAATGGGATTTTGAAATTCTTTTTATCACATCTTCTTCATGATATACATACTTCATATTGTTACCCAGATGGTCAAACTGTATTGGAAAACAATCACTTTTGGAAGTTATTTCTTCCACAACTGGAAGCAAAGGTTACAAAATGTGTTTCTGTTGGAAAATGTCCAAGATGTTCTTTAATCAAAAGCACTAAAAAGAAAAAAAAAACTGCCACCCGTCAGTGAAAATGTTAATCTGTTAAACAAACATAACCTACAGTATGAATCACGGCTTTTTTAAAAGTGAACTTAAATTACTTTCCATCATGCAAACATCTTATATCGATTACTCAAGAAAAAAAGACTTAACTTTAGAAAAGTAATGACCAAATGTACGCTGACATGATTGAAATATTAAAAAGATTATCAACACCACATAGCAGTTATTAACGTTGTCTTTGATCTTTTGGGATACCATCTGCAGTATCGAGGTTTACAAACATCTAAAAATCAACATTTTGCATTCAAATACAGATTTTCATTGTGTGTCAGGATCAGGCAGGAATTTTGAAAAGGAAAGACAGCTTTAACAGACGGCAGGCTTTCTACCTAAAGCAGTATGTACACACATGGCAAACCCCTCACTGTTTTCTCTCTGATCAGATCACAGAGCCTTTTTATTTCTCTTTTAGGAAAGCATGGGGGCAAAATGACTAGTGTCAGGGGAGAAAAAAAACACCACCACCAAAACCCCCCAAAACTCAATCTCCTTTAAATAAATACTGAGAAGCAAAGAGCAATTGCTGATTCATATTAATTGTTTTTAAGTGTTCGCTGTGGTAAAGGAAGACCAGTTGAAAACTAGAGCATCCAAGCCTGAGAGCTGCAGCCGTGAGCAAACCACGGCAAGGTGGGTATAGAGAGGGATTACAGTTTTCTAAGGTATTTCTCAAGCTATTTTGACAACAACCTTACGAAATTCAGCATTTGTTCTTTACCTGCCCCCCCAGTTCCTCCCCCCCTGCCGGGCTGCCCCATTCCATCTGGGAACCCAGGCCATTTGCAAGCCAACAGTGCAAGGACAGCTCCCCCTGCAAGCCCAAGGAGAAGCCATCTAACACACACCTGCCTCACCAGGCCTGCAGCACACTCTGTGTTTTGCTCATTTGATCTGATTTCTGCGGTTTTTAATCAGGAGAAGAGAATCCAATCATAAAAGGACACGTGGTCTGCAGCTGTGGCAAAGGCCTTCATACCTGCTCTTATGCTTCCACACAGAAAACAGAATTATTTGGGTTTCTCATCTAATTTGCTGCTGGGATACATCCCTTTCCATACCTGCAGATTTCAGTGGTGCTCCTTGGTGCACACAGATCCCATATATCATCCATGGCAGAGCAAGTCTCATCTGTTGCCCCATTCCCACACCTTGGACGTACTACACGCATGGCTTTGGAAGTAAGAAACAACTGGCACAGACTAGCCATCTGAAAAGCTCAAATAAAAAAAATATGCTTTTTCTTCCTCCCCTAGCACGAAGCAAAGTTTTCCTTAATGAGGGAGAATTAAACAACTTCAGTCAAAAATTCTTCTTGGTTTACCATATCCTTGAGGTTGGCAGTCCACAACCAAGGCCAGTTGGCTTTACCCAAACTCATCAGCTCCCAGAAGCAGCAGTTTTACACATGCAAGCACTCAGGGGGAATTTGTGCATACCCCACAAGTCACATAGGCAAGGTTTCAAACTGCTTGTCATTATCAACAATTATCAACAATGCTTATCATTTCAATTTTATCACAGAAGTATTGTCATCTAGCTCAAGCTTTTGACCCTTTTCGTCATTGTGAAAACAGACTCTCCAGAAATACACCAGCACTCCTCTGCCACCAGGCTCCAGAATTGTCCTAAGAATTCAGGCAGGTGCTCACACAGGCAACATCTGCATCCTACTTGAGAAGGTGTGATGTATTTTTCACCAAAAGAACACCTGCCTGCCAGGAAAACCCCACTAATGGCCTCTGAACAAATCATAATTAGGATGTAAATGGTGGATAACTCAACACTGTTCCCTCCAACAATAGGATTCAATAACTACCACAGCAGGGGCTAAACCCTGCTTTGATTTACCTCCAGAGGAATGTTGTTTTGCTAAAAGAAAGTGATGAACTCCAAAAAAAGACTGGTCATATTAAGTTGTTCTCAAAAGCACTGGTGCTATTTTGCTCTAATTTAAAATTTGACTCCAATAATCAATATTTTTGCTAGTTATTCCAATGATTGCCTAAGAGAGCTGTCATCTAATTTCAATTATTCCCCCATATGTTCAAAACCACTTAACATGATTTTTCTCCAGGAGCCCTGGACATTCTTATTTGTTGATTCACCTAAAAATATGGAAAAATGTAAAAGATTCCCCCACTCTAGTTAATGGGAATAATTATCTTCTCTTTAATGCTGCCACCATTTTGACTAATGCTGCAACATCAAACAGTAATTAAATCTATGGTTACATAATTTCAGTGGGATTACATTTGATTTTGAAAGAAAAGGAAAATAAAGTGTGCTGCATAAAGTGTGTTTCATACTGGACTACAATTTCCTTTTCTCTTTCCCCCAAAAAGGCCACTTTGACTTCCTTCTTATATGTGTACAACACCATCAGCTCAAGGACTAATTACACCAGCCCTGTGCTGCCAGCTGAGGAATATTCAAGTTCTTAAGCCAACACCCAGGCTCAAGACTGGAAAGACCAAGCAATCCTTTGTGCCTGCCTCCCATCTGTGATGGCGTGTTCTCTGCTCTGGGCACTTGCTTCGATTTAATCTCTTGTCCATGAGGCCATGGGATGCTCAACAAATTCTTATACTCATTGTTAAATTGAAAACTTTCTTCCTTAAACACAGAACACTTCAATCATAACAATACTTGCAAAAGCAATAGCAAATATTGTATGTTGCTTTTATGAATTAGAGGTTTTCCAACAGTCAAAACCCTCTTCTTCAGGGAAAAAAAAACCCACAGACTGTCACTGTTGTCCTTCCAACCCACTGGACATTGTCTATCAGATGGATCAGCCTTTAGAATGAACCCCAGTGCATCTGCATTATGTCTCCCTCACTTGAATCATCCGGAGCATCTGCCTGGGGTATTTGTTGTTCAAGCACCTTGTGTCTTCTGTAGATCACAGTCTCAGGTGGACCCAGGTTTGCTGGGCTGCCCAGTCTCACACTGACTGGCACATCTGGCCATTGAAAGTCAGTGAGAGTGGACTAAGACTTGCAACCATCTTCATCAACAGCAAAGCCCTAACCCTCACAGTGTCACACCACACAGACCAAGCAGGATAAAGACTTAGCACAAGTGCTTCATTAACAACTGGGACCAACCACAAACCTTTTGCTGCATTGTACTTATGGTAAAATTTTCAAAAGCAACACAGGCATAGCACCGGGTGTGAACACATCCAGACTATGGTACAGTCTAGGCAGGTGTCATGGGCCCTAGCACTGACTGATGCTCAATTTGACAAAAACCTTTGCTTCTCCACACTGCATTCTACTCTCCAGGGCATTTCTAAAGAAAGATGGCACCAGAATTTCAGAAACAAAAAATTATATCTAAAAAGCATACAGGAATTTACAACTTTCTAAAGAAAACAAATGAAGTTCATGTCCAGCATGAAATGCATGGAAAGGGGGCTGGGAACTGAATTTGCCTAGATTCTAACTCTTACTTTTAGAAGTATATATTTGAGCCTTTTCAGACTTAACTTCCTTTCCAAAATCAGACCATCAAGATCTTAAGAACTAACAGTAGTACACTAAAGGTAAAAGACCTCTATGTCTTGCATCCACTCAAAAGGTATTGAGTAGTCGCAGTCTTGGATTTTAGATTGATGATGATGCAGAGAGAAGTTCACACATGATGCCAGGGTAAAAAATGATTAACAACTATCCTTACATTGATAATAAATGCATTCTCAAATTACACCTGCCCTGGGAACCATTTACTGCCAGAATGAGACCATCATTTGCTGTTGGAGGCAGCACCCTGCACAGTGTGACAGGAATTCCCCAGCCTTCTGTAAAGAATTTCAGTCACAGAGGAAGGCAATCCAAAATACTGCCAAGAGAACAGTAAAATACCTTTTCCCTATTTCTTGCAACTAATTTCTAATGCATGGCTCACAACATCGCATCAAACATCATCTTTCTACTGGAGAAGGTGATGATTTTCAGGGGTGAGCATCAACGTGCTCTGTACATCAGCTAAAAACAAATCCAGAAACACCAGATTCTAGAATTAGAGCATAAATAGTAAACTGTGGTCCTTTGAACATTTTTCTAGAGACAGCATTTTTGGGTTCTTGGAAGCTAAAGTCTCAGACTCCTCCTAAAAGAAAAGGTAATTAAATAGTTTGGGCCTTTCACAGTCTATTTGCATGTTTTCCATTGGCAACACAAGTGTAATAGGAGATGTTACATTCCATAGTAAACAGCATACGGCTATCCAGGAAACTCTCAAGATAGGGACAAAAGTGTTTCTACATGATTGTTACGTGAGGGGCAGAGTGCCTTTGTCACTGCACTGGGAGCTGCAATCACTGCAAAAACCCTCCAATTCCAGGGAACAGCAAACTTCTCCTAGACTAGAAGAGAACAGGATCAGTCACCAAGTGACATAACTGGAGAGAACAAAATATCCAAGAGGAAAAAAACAATCTAATCTTTCTCCTCCTCTTTTTAAAGAACTGAAAACTAAAATACGTCAATTTTTTTCTTTTGTTACTGCAAAATACTGTTTAAATGGGGGTTGCTTTCTCTAGTATCTAACACACTGTTTTACATACAGTATGTACCATAAACCCATATCAACATTGTAAACATCCCATCTAAATCCTGAGCATTTTGGTGATTGGATACACTTAGTTTTCTTTCCTTTTTTTTTTTTCCCCTAAACTATTGCACAGGCTGTGGTTTGGGGTTCACACCACCAAAGGACTACACTAAGTGGAAAACTATCAAGATCTAACCTCCAAAAGGTTTCTGTAACTGCAGGTCAAAAGTTTTGCCTCCTTTGGACTAGAAAATATTATAAACCCCCCTAAAAATTACCTGCTGTGTTATCTACTAACCCCAAAGCAAAAAGAAAAAATAAAATTGTTTTTCACATTCTTGACATAAAATATCTCTGTTATTTTCTTTTGTGTTACATGTAAGCCAACCTGGAAATTTCCTAATCATTGCCTGCCAGACATGCACTTCAAAGACTAAAAATCAGATTCATAAGGAATGGACACCAGCAGATATTGGATTTGATTAGTAACTATTTGGAGTGCAGAAAAAGGTCACCTCTTACCAAGTTAAACAATTGCAGCTATTTCACTAATACACTGGATAAAATCAATGATCATTCTCATTTTAAGCCTGTCAGCAATTTTTTTCACTCTAAAGACCCGAGTTAATCAGACTGTAGCCACAAACAGGCTTGGGTAGCAAAGGAGTATCAATTTCTGACAGCTGCATTGGCAATCTAGAAAGCAAGTTTAAATTAGAAGTTGACACTAATTTTACTTAATGGCAACCAAAAATGATGACTAGAAAAATATAATGATTCCATTTCAGCCATTTTTAGGATATTTTTTCTTAGTTCAACCCTGTATATGCCAGCTCAGAGGAATATGTGGAACTCCACTTACAGGATTTCGCCTCATTCTTGAACACTTCTTTGTAATTTTACCAACTGGGCACCCACCAACACCTGCTGCAATATAATTTTTTCATCTTCTAGAAAAGGCAATATAAAACCCAGTATTAAGATCCAGTTGTGGTGATTATGTACTGAAAAGCAAGAAAAAAAGTGCTTGGAGATGTGACATTTTAAAGCATCTCTGTAAGTTTAATTTTTAAAGGACAGAATGAGGAATAATAAACCCTTCCCATACTATAAGGTATGCATACCACTTGTACAAGAAAAACCCAAATAAAATGATCAATCAAAGTGACTAAAGAGGTGTGAAAACAGTGCAAGGTGGAATTGTTGGAGACTGGTTGAGGTCTTGGAGATATCATTTTTTCTTTTGAGTGAATTCTGCTATGTCCTTTGCCTTTAAAATAACAGTGCAATTTGCTTTTCTGATTTCAGTGGAAAGCACTTACTAAATAGTTCTGCCAATAAGAGCATTCAGAACTGTGCTCTAGTCACTCTCCTGAAAGGCAAACTTTCTACTGCTAAGAGTAGAAATCCAGAATGGGATCATATCAGGCAAATGCAACCAGTAAAAACCCCAAATCCTGTTTTGAGCGAAAGTTCACTCTGACAGAAATGCAAAGCTAAAAGAACCCCTGAAGTAATAACACACATGTTGATTGGCTTTGATAGAGAATGTTTTCCAATGTTTTTGGGGAGGTATCAATAGGATCATGAAATTTGAATGTGTAACAATGGCAAAAAGTGATGAGTGTAATGTCAGAAGTTTAATACAGAAAAGACTTCTACGAACTCTGCCTTTCACAAGCAAACCTCTTCTTAGTAAAGGGCTGCAGGATCAAAGTATAAAAAGTACATATAGTCAAATAATTATTGAGAGATACTGAGCTTTATGTATATAATTCCTTCTGTGGGAACAAGTCTCTAAATTGTGTGGTACTGGTTGGTGCGGCCAGTCCCCAAGAGCATTAATATTTTGAAGCCTTGATTCTATAGACCACTGGCTTCCCATAAGGGTCTATACAAATTACTCAAGACTTTGTGGGGTTTTGAAATGGCTACACTGTATAAAAATGTTTTTGTATTTATTTTTAAAAAAATTATCTTTACAAAACAACTTTTCCCTTTTTTTCTTTTTCTTTTTTTTTTTTCTTAAAGATATCATTATCTACAGGAACCCATAAAAATTTTTCCATATTTACATCTAGATAGCTAATCATTGACAAATATAATATCGTGAAATAAAATATTGAAAGTGAATATCCAACTTTTTAAATAGACATTTGGCTCACAGCATAAACAACAGAGAAAAACAAATGAACAGAACAAACAAACAAACAAAAAAAAGATCTGCTCTTCTTACAGGCCTGATCTTTTTCTTTCTCTTAAAAAAAAAAAAAAATGAAAAAAGGAAAAAAATGTATATCGGTGGGACCAAACATGCTGCTTCTAAGCAGAATGCCAGCAACAAACTGCTCCCATCCAGCACCTCACACTGAAAAACCGAGTTCTCTGAAGGTCATGTGAGTGGTTGCTGAGACACACGAGTGTCCAGTGGATGCAGGACTGGCATCTGTCCCCCACGCTGCTCCTAATGCATTGCCTGCATTGCTCTGAGGAGACAATGGCCTCCCCACTCCCCTTCTTTTGCTCTCCCAAGATGCAGTTTAGCTTTGTTCTTAAATGATATATTTGGTCATTGATGCATGGAGGTGTTAGGTTGCGGTAGGAACTGACAGTGCGCCTCTCGCTTCCAAGGACACGTTTGCTCTCTGTTCCCTCCTGCCCAAACACGCTGCCCCACACAGCCATTCACACAGAGGGCCAGGTCCTCTCCAGGGGAACAGAGCAGTGTGTCACACAGTCCCTCTCGACCCCCTTTGGAAAATACACCTTCCTGGCACATCCCTTTCGCCAGCAGTGCGGGAAGTGCTGAGGAAGAGGAGGAGGAGGAGCCCGCACAGCCGGACAGGGCAGGCTGGCAGCCTGGGCCAGCGTGGTCTCTGTTGAAAGGCTGCTGCCTGCAGCTGGAGTGCAAACTGGGACTTGGAGGCCTATGGGGAATGCAGAGCTCCTCAAAATGGGCTCCATTTCCCTGGTGGGCACAAATTCTCTAAAATCCGGGCCTTCTGTTTGTTGTCATGTACTGGGACACGTGCTACAGCTAGTGTAATAAGAACTCAAACTATGCTATATTTCCACACATCCACTCACACTTGCAAACACCCCCTCACACACACATATGTGTTGGCAGGATATATCAGCATTCATATAAAGCTTTGGAACTTTTATCCCTCAGCATTAAGAGCAAAAGCTACTTAACTGGTACCTTACTGTTAACTGCAAATGTTCTTCAGAAGCAGCATTTCCTTAGATAACTTTCTTCTGTAAATATCACAGTGACCATAATATATCACTAAATGTATTTTGCTGAAGTGTGCAGCCAATAACCCTGGCTATATATATATATTTATATAATTCCACCCACCCCCAAATCTCTTTAAAGAAAGTCTGTAAAAGCCGGTGTTGCAGTGTGAAAGCTTCCTTGAGCATAGGAGTTTAAACAATGTACCTCACCATAAAAAGGAAAGAGAAACAAATTAAACAGCTGTAGGCGCATTATCCCATACTTCTACAGTGTTGTGTCTAAATGCTGTGCTGGCTTGAGAAAGAGTCTGTGCACAAGTCAATCTGTCTTAAAATACTGCTGTAAATATTGTCATTGGTTTGGTTCTACAGTTGTGTTCTCCTCTTCATCCTTCTTGGGCTTCCCTTTCTCCTCCTCCTCTTCCCTGATGGCCTGGATTTGTTCTGAAGATTGGTGCAGTGGGGATTGCTCTGCACCTTGCTTCTCTGACCCAGCTAACCTCTCCTCGTCCTCAATTACTTTCTTCCACATTTTATGGTTCTGAAGCAGGTGCTGAGTGATCTGACAGTAGATTTTCCTCCTCTTGAACTTCTTCTTTCCTGTAAAACACCATGTGACATTAATGTACTGGTTTCTGCGAGAGAAGGAAAAGGGACTGAAGGTGTAGGAAGTAGACAGGGGGTACTATGACATATAGGAACTGGACCAACAGAATTTTAAAACCACAAATTTAAACAGTCTTAAAATTCAGAAAGCTACACCTCTCCAGACCTCTGGGAAAGCAAACTGGTTTCCTGCACAGTTTGAGCCCCAGCTTCATCCTATCCCAGGCTACATGTTGTGCCTGACTTTGCTGCTCACAGAGGCATCTAGTGCTTGAATGATTATGCATAAAGCATGTTGTTGAGCTGTTTCTGCTCATTTAATATCAAGTACTTAAAGACCCTGATCAGCCTCTTTCATAACACACATTATTAAATTCTGTGCCCTCCCCAAACCCAATGGATCCCTGCTGATTGTCTGAGGGAAAAAGAATTGTTTTCTCTACATTTTACCTCTGAGCTGAGCTGTAGAAGGATAATGAATGAAGGGTTACTAATGAAGCATTAGTGATCAAAGGAGGGAACCCACTCCTATGTTCCATTGTCAAATCAGAGATCTACTATTCTACCATTGCAGTGGAGGTGACCTTGAAGCTTTAGCACAATATTGCTTTGGCAGCAGTCTCACCACTGAAGAAGTATTCATATAGCCAAATACTATCAGGGAGCTCAATTGTCTTATTTTGAAGCATCAGTCCCCTGCTGTTAACCTATAAAGTGTTTTTGTCACTGGTGGCTCTCATGGCTCCTGACACAGCTGCACTACAAGTGTTTTGCTCTCTGAAGGGTGTTTTGTTCTGTCAATATAGTCTGTCCAACAGAGATTGTTAACTCCTTAACAGTACAAAGCTTGAAAATTTTCCCTGGTCATTAACAGTGCCACTGGCAGTCGCAGAACTGAAATAACAACCCCTCCAAAGACAACTGCTGATTTCTTTTTTAAAGAATGTGACGTAGGGGAATGTTTTGTACCAAATAAATTTGCGTGGATTAGTATTTGCAGGTTGCCTAAAGTATGTCTGTGTCAGGATCCAAAACGTTTAGCCCTTGAAGCTTTTGAACTGGAAACAAAGGGCTTTTCACTGAGCACAGACCAAATCCAACTCAATCCTTCATTAGAAAGCCCTTGGTTCCCTGTAGGAAACCTTCAGGTTTAGCACTAATAAGGAGCCCCTACCCTGCCAATGCCTCAAGCAGGACATTCTCTCCTGGGTTTCCTGAGTGACCCCACATCTTGTTGCTCTCTGCAGACACCAGTGAGCAGTTGCTGTGGTGTTAAAATTTGTCTGAATACCTGAAGACCGAGACTGTTTAATTCTTACACTTGCATCAGACCTTCAGTGAAAGTACATGCTCCTGTGCAGTAACAAATATTATTTCAAGCTACCTTGAGGTTTTATAACTCTTAAATTTATCTCAACTGCTTCAGTGAATTATCAGGACCTAGTTGAAGTGTTTTCTGCTGCAATTATATTTCTATCTGCCTGAAAGGCATTTCCATCAAGAAAAAGATCTTTACTAACATCTATACAACTCTTCATATCTATGCATCTGATAATTCAACCTCTTATTTTGTTTCACTGAGAAAGTTTAGAACATCCAAAATTTTGTTGATCATTATATAAATTTCTTATGACCTGTAAACCCCCTATATTGACACAAAATATGTCGTAGATTCCTGATTCAGACTCACAGTCACACAGAATTTAGGGAACCTGAAGAAAACAGTTTGTAACACATTGGCATGATTGTGAAGATTAGCAGCCCACATTTGGTAAGGAGGAAGTAGGAAGAATTTGTTGGATATTTCACAGCTTCTGATACATTCATTTTTAAAGTTTTGAAAACCGTAGCCTAAAAACACCAGGCTGACTAGTAAAGTTCTATAGCAGAGTAGAATGTGAAAAAGAAAACAGAAAAAAAACTAAAAAGGAAAACAGAAATCAACTAAAAATGGTCTGTTTTTAATGTGACAACAGTTAATAAAGATCAGTGCTTTTAACCTGAAAAAACCATTGTTGGACTCTGCTAGTGGTGATACAGAAGATAAGTATACAGAGATATGAGATGAAAGGAAACTGGGGATTTTAAAGGTGAGACAGTCCAGTGGATATATGAGAACATCCTTCATCTTTCTTTTTAATACAGCAATAAACATTTCAGACTTTGAAGTCTGGGTTGGTTACCTATCACATACACTTTCCTCCTGGTAGGCAATTCCATAAAGGCCAATCTGCCACAAACATGTGGCTCTGCCTGCTATTACAAAACTGAGGGATCCTAAGATGCTAAAATCAACCTGTGTGTGTGTTATATTACTTAATGTTTGCTGTTCTCAACAACATTTTTAATGCATGAGAACCTGCTAAACCTAACACACATGCAAGTGTGTGTGTGTGTGTGTGTGAACAACAGCAACGATTTCTTAAATACAAACCATATACCTCTGGATTTTACTAGAGATAAAAGGTTAATTCTGTACATCAGGAGACATAGGCTTTAGTCGCTCATGTGACTTATTGCAATCACCAACTCTTTCTGCTTCTCAGTTTCCTCAGCGGAAAACAGGGATGATACTCAGGTAATGGAGGGCATGAAAATGTGTGGGAAAGATCAGAAAAAGTGAGGCTGTTAAAAGAAAAAGCTCTTTATCGATATTTCACTAGCACACTTAAGGTTGGTGCTTCCTAGAAGGGGAGAGAGAGGAAGATGACCCAGAGGAAGGAAAAAAAAGAACTGTAGTAGAAAACTCAGAGGGAGAAAGAATGTGAAAGAAATAAAAAGGTAAAGCATACAGCATTAAACTGATAAAAGAAATAGGTCTACAGTTGCAGTCTTTTCTCTTAAAGATCACTTCCCATGAGTGTCTGGAATCTCCTTTCAAAGTAAAAAGCTTTCCTCTCAGTATGACAAGTACTGGCACTGTGTGCCTTCTGGAGGAGAGGCAGGAAACTATCAGCTTTAGTTACTGATTAGCCAGAAGGGCCAAGTGACACAGCTCCCAGCACACAACGCAGCCATGGTCAGAGCCAATTCTCTCATCACTCTTCTCCACACATTACCTTGGAGAGGCTTGCATTGAAATACTTCCCCTGTTAAAACCTCTTTTACTGCACCAGCACCTCAGACCCTCATTTCATGGTAATTCATGGAAACGAGGAGTGTTTGCCTTGAAAAATCTTCTCCAAATTGTCCTTTATTCAAGTGAAATTGTTGCAGTCTACTAACACCAGTCCTGAAAGAGTCTAGAAAGCCCTCATGCAGAGATGGGTGATCCACCACCAGAAACCTCAACTGAAGGTAGAAATGAGTAGTAGATATGAACTGCACAGTTCCTGAAATCATGGAGTATCTCCATTACCAACATAACTGGCTACATGCCAGCATCTCCAAGGACAGCACAGACTCACTGTCACTCTGGAGAGGCCTGTGTTAACCTGACCAGTTCACAGTCTCTGCTTAGTTTTTTGGCCACAATATGGAACTCGTTCTGTCGAAAAATATAAGCGTGAACAACTTACTGGATTCGGCATTTTCACAAGTTTCCATTTCTGCTGTTTCTTCCTCTTCTTGCTCATCAGTGTCTCCTGATTCATCACTATCTTCTATCCACTTTCCTGGCATCAGCCCCGCTGAGTCATAGGAGTTACATAGTGGTCCCACAATGTGAGTGATGAAAGATTCCTGGAGGTGTGCCAGCTGAGGGGCAGAGCGGTCCATGAAAGGACTGATGGGCAAGCCCAGGCTGGCCTCTTCATCACCCTGGAGATGGAAAATAGCAGTAACTTCTCTGAAGTAAACGAAACAAAACTGTGTCACAAAAAGGTAAAGCACATCCAACCAATTAAAAATGATGAAAGAAAAACAACTGAACTCCAATGCCACTTCCGTAGCACGCCAGCATGACATTGCCACAGCGCCATCGTGTCAAATGGTTAATCAAAGTTACAGCTCTTTTCTTGTGACAGTGCAAATTGATCAAGGATGTTTTTGATCAAGGATGAATTGATGGCTGGGTAGAATGTTGCCCATTGCCCTTGTCCTGTACTTTACATTGCGAGTGTGAAAATTTGGAAGTTTTTATTTTATTTGTTTCTTCACATTATTTAAAAAAACATCCCTTCTGATTTTGTGATTCTAAGTTCCCAGTAACCTTGTAGTCAGCCACCTGTTTACACAGAATGAGACTGAACTTCTACAAACAAAGGCTATCTCACTGAACTAGTTTTCTTACTAATCTTTTCCTTACTATACATAGCATGGAGATTTGGGGTTTGGGTCATAAGTATTGGTTTCCTGGGACTATTAGAATGATCCCTACAAAAGCAAAGATAGCTCAAAAGCAGTAAACCTTTCCCATGAAGCTTTTTGTTAGTTTTTCTTGGAGAGAGAGGGTAGAGGGAAGGTAGAGGAAGACTTTTTTCTTTCTCCTCTCATGATGTAAAATAAAGTAAAACTTTATTGCAGAACCAAATCTGACATACTCACAGCAAAGCTTCTGGTGACAACACTGAGTTGTCAGCTGAGTAGACATGACAAGACCAGATGTCATCTCCCCAAGAAAAAAATCTAATTTACCTAATCAAGCTTGATATATAAATTCATTTTTTAATACAATACAGAGTTCTATATTTGAGAATATAGTTTAGAATTTGGAGATACATTTTCAGTTTCCATCACTTTACAGATTGCCTATATTTATTTCCTTCTAAAGTAAATTTCCCAAAAGTCATGGACTTTGCATCTAGTCAAAACTGTGTCTGTATCTGTATTTGGTGAAGGCCTAAGAATGAGAGCTACATTTTGGAGCATGTACAGCAAATGGCTCACTTCCTTGTGTTTTGTTTGTTGCTTTTTTAATAACCCACCCCTAAACGTTATGTTCAATCATTAGACACAAAATACTATTGTTGACAAAACACTGAAACATGCCATCCATTCTTGAAAACAAATTAAGAAGAGGTGGCAGCTTGCTCTTCTTTACAGCAACATAATGTGAGATTTCCTGTTTTTGAGTTGTCAGTAGTGGGAAGAATGCTGACTGTTGAAATGTTTACAAGTTCTTTTTTCATATTCTGCTAAAACATTATTTATTATGTGAAAAGTCTTGCAGCGTGTTTTTTGTTTCTATTTAATATGTCTAACCTGTCTTCAAACAAGTATGTTGGGTATGTGAAGGGAAGAGAAGGAAACTTCCTGTAACAATATGACACTGGATTTTGGATATTTCCATACAACACATTTTTAACAGAGTTTTATTTATATGGGAGTGAAATTCTTCAAACAAACTGGAGTTTATTAAAAGAAAGATATTTTATGATTTTCACAGCATAGGTTGAATTTACATATGTATGCTTTTTGATAATAATTCCAGGGAAATTCAAACTTTCCATAATGTTCTCCCTTTTAGAAATGAGAATATGAAGACTTTTCCCTTCTCGGAAAAAAATCTGATGATCAAAAGCATGGTGACCATGGTTTGATACACCTCTCGTAGCACATCACATGACAGAAAAACAGATTTTAACCTAGGTTAAATGAACTGAGAATCTAACTTAGCCTTCTTAATGCCAAAAGTAAGTCCAAAAAAGAAAATGTTCTGAGTCCCATTTCTGAATGATGGAAAATAACCCAGATTCCTATTGTGGAACAGATAATGTGGTATCTTCCCACACATGTATCCTCCCAAGCTTAGTTCACTATCCAACACTTGGAGCAGTTACTTCCCTCTGACACTATTTATGTTGGATCAAAGGAAAGTCATATCATTATATCTGACTAACAGGTTTTGTCTGCATGCAGCAGTCACCCACATAAGGTGCGATCATCACCAGAAATGTGAAGTACGATTCATTTGGACAGTTGTAATGAAGAAGAAAAGAATTTCCTCAAAGAAAATTTGGGAGATGAAGGTTGTTTTGGGACACACTCCCTGTTTTTCAGAAAAAATGAAAAGAAAAATGGAACCAACTATATTTGTAATAGACGTAAGGTTCATTGGTTTTTTTGCTGGTTTTTTTTTTCCTCAGGAGATCTCAAATAAATGAAGGAGTTTCAGGTCAGTGTCTGAATTTTGTCCCTTTCCCCGCTTCTTTACATACTCCAGAAGACAGTAGTAAATCCTGTTTGGTTTTTTTCCAAACTGTAAGTGCAGGAAATTTAAAGGAAGCTGAAAAGGCTTGAAAAGGGATTAGTCTGTGACTACAAGTTACTGCACAGCCTCCCCAAGAAGTCTGTGGGATGTCTGGTTCAGTGATTTCGCCTGTTTGCTTCATCTGGAAAAGACAGGATGTGGAGTTTAATCTAACTAGCCCATTCAAAATATGTTCCCACTCAGGAAACAGAGGAATAGTGTGGGAACAGCCCTGACCCTTGCACTCAGCAGGGCTAAATAGGTTATAATGAGAAAAGGTTCAATTAAGGGCTCCCTTACACCTAGAAAGAGAGGACCAGTGCCTGGCTGTACTCCCAGGTCTTTGTAAATCAATCTGTGGTTGTCCTCCTTCCTTGTGCTACCATCAGCAGAGCCTTGTATAATTAGTGCAGTTGTACTGACAAACCTTCTGAAAGCTGGAAGTGTTGTCTTAAAAAATAACAAATGAGTCAGGATCAATGTGTGGGGAGTTTGTGATAAACTGAAAGTCAACGTTACAGTTGGGCTCAGCACCATAAAGGTTTTGTGCGTGTGTGAACACAGATGTGGCCCATGGGGAAGAGAACCTGCTCTGTTTAGATCATCTCAACAAGGATGTCGTGTCCACTTTTGGAGACCACGTGTCAATAAAAGTGTGAGACACCTGGAGTGACTGCAGAAGAGAGCCATGAGAACTGGTTGATATCTTGAAAGGACTTAGAAGTAAGGATGAAAAGACAGTTTGCATGAAAGAACACTGAAAGGGAGACATGATGACCAAAAACAACAAAAAAAGAGGAATGGAACACTTGTTCACCATGATCACTGTATGGATAGACTAAAACAGTTAAGCTCTGTACAAATATCATCATCAGAGGTCTTTGAGGACACACCAGAAGCTTCAGTGACAAGGGACTTTTACTGGTCCAGCAAAAGGATGGATTAGTGTAACTCTAGCCATCCTCTTCTCCCCTATCTCTATGATTTTTACTCATCACCAGCACTATCATGCTCCAGGGCTGTTTAACACCAGACATGCAACCAACAGATACCACTTTGGACACGCATTTATTTACCTGTTCATAAAACTCATTGACGATGCCTTCTGTCCACTGCAGATGCAAATCTTTGCATTTTGCAGGCCCGTTTATGTCGGCCAGTTTGATGCACATCTGGCAAACCAGCAAGCGGTCGTTCTCGTTAGTCCAGTCGATTCCAACATCATCATTCACCTGGTGGGCAGACAAAAGAAAACCATGACAGTAATCCTGGGCAAAAGGATGCATCCACAGAGGAAGTTCAGCCCTGGGATATTGCACAGTATATTTAGCTTTTGAACAAAATCACAAGCATAACCCCAGGCTGAAATTAACAATCAGCTGTAGGGTAATATGTTTAAAAAAATAGAAAAAAAAAAAAAGGTGAAAACCAAAGAGCAATGAGATTAATAATGGAAAATCAGTATTTGCTAGGGCAACAAAAAAATGCAATCTTTCCATGACATTTTCCAAGAAGCTAATATCTAATTGGTGTACAAAGATAAATTACCATCAAATGCCATGCTGATTCAATTGCAGTGTGAAGACACAGGTAACAAGTTTATTTCCCTATTTAATCTAGTATGGCTGAAATTATTTCATAGAATCACAGAATCAGCTGGGTTGGAAAGGACCTCTGAGATCATCAAGTCCAACACTTCATTTTTTTTTTAATTTTTTTTTTTTTTTTTTTTTTTGGAAATCCAGTCTAGGTTTCCCCCCATTCCGTACTCCCGACAAAATCCAGTCTGGGTTTTCCCCCATTCTGTACTCCAGATAAAATGCAGTCCAAGTTTTCCCCCTATTCTGTCCTCCAGGCAAAATCCAGTCCGGGTTTTCCCTGATTCTACACTCCACCAGAAATCCAGTCCCCCAGCCCCTCAAAGTGGTTCTGGGATGCCCCAACATAGGCACCACAAGGTGTGAACCCCCCAAGGTGACACCAGAACAGTGTTTTCTTTATTGCTGTCATACGAGACTGCTACTCAGTCTACAGCTCAAAAGATGTTGAGGGAGGTGGTTTTGCAAAGATAGTTCCATGTAAGTGTTTCATTAGCAGCACTTACCTCCTCAGCATGTTGGCTAAAGGACAAATTAAACAGCAACAAGGAAGTCAAAACTTATTTGTCTTCTGAAAGACCAGTATCTATATCCTAAATAAGACAAGTCATCTTACCAAAGGGTAGCTTAAGATTAGAGATTTCGAAACTCCCTCCATGGGTTCCTATGACCTGGGATGTTTATTTATGTATTTTATCTAGTGATTATGTGTATCCAAAACACATGGAACTGCCCAGAGAGTAGGGAGCAGAACCTGGGACTTTCTCTTGCTCGGAGATCACTAGGCAATAAATTGAAGGACTTCCACAAGCTCTCCATGAACTTTTCCTGAGACACCAGAATGCCCAGTGAGCACAGCTCCTTCTCCCAGAGTTTGTAATAAGCTGGAGGTTAAAAGTCCTGCTACAGGTGAAGAACTGACTGTGATTCTTCTCAAAGACAAGTGGTAATTATATTCCACACATTCTGGGGAAGTGCTCAGCCAAAGAGTTATTGTACAAAAACACTGCAGCAGCAATGCTTCCTCTGGCTGCATTTCAGAAGGGACAAAGCAGCAACTTCCCACTTGTTCAGAACTCTTCCCAGCTTTGTTTTCAAAATAAGATCTAATCCAAATGTTCCAAGAGTCCTAAAATTCCTGGATTAAATTTTATTTGGAGCCTCAAAGTTTTATACCAAACAATGCAGTGCCTAGGTCCCTCAGGTCTAATCCTTTACATATGGGCCTGTGAAAAAAATAAAAATACTAAGCAATATGCTATGAAAAACAAATTAATCTTCTGTGAGCAAAAGTTTGACTGGGCTAAGTGTAACTCCCAATCTAGTCCAGAAGGGAAAATGAAACAAGTGATCTTATTTAGTGCTCAGAACTAGTTACATTTTACTGATTATTCACACGTCTGATTCTGGACCAAGGTATGATCATAGAATCAAGTCACACCTCTTCAGAAGACATCAGGGAAACATCCCCAAAAGATGTCAGCCAACGAAACTGAAATCCATCTTTGCACATTTTTATACAGAGGAATCAGCTAGGAGGTCCTAGGCCTGGATAAGAAACACACTGTTCTTGGTGTGTTTCTCACAAGGAACAAGAAGGCAGTACCAGCTCCAAAGGCAGGTATCTAGTTAACATGCCAACAGCTTTGATGGGTGATGGAGTTTATTAAAGTAACTTGATAGGAGGTGGTTTCCAATAAGTTAGGTTGAAACTGTAAATGAATTTTAAGAATGGTTTCTCCCAGGGTTGTGATTTTATACTCACTGAATGGAGTGTGCAGGAAAGATCTTTAGTGACGCTTCTCTGGGGTTTACCCATTTGAAAGAAAGGAGGAAAGAAAGATCATGCTTCCCTGCATTTGAAATTATGATTTCACAATTGTTATGATCTCCATGCCTTGATGATATAGCAGTATGATTAAATCAATACAAATTCACTGGAAGTATTTAGCCATTAAGAAAACTTCGTAAAACCTTCGACTATTTTCCCCCGAGTCTTTTGCTAATAGGTCTTAAGTGCTGTTGAACAAGAAAACAACGTTGAAAAGGAGGATGTAAGTGGGATTTACACTCAAATAGTCCATAATATCTTTAGCCTTAAACCACTTTCTGAAAACACTAAACATATATAAGAAGAGAAGCTGTGCCACTAAATCTAAATAAGTAAAAAACAACAGAAAGGTCAGATTACTGTTCAACAGAATGTTTTACGGCAGCCAAAAGGACAATCAGAGGAAACAGCAGCACAGCAGCCTTTCTAGAATTTTCGCTGTGCTGTGGCCAAAACGACATTCTTTTCTGACCTTCCACCAGAAACCCCAACCCGAACCTTACCTTGGCATTGAATCTGGCGACAAAATCAAAGTGTTTCTTCAGGTCAGTAGCCAAAATTGCCTCGATGACGAGGAAGCGAAAATGCTTGAACTCCACGTGGTCGAGGTTGACCAGGAAGTTGTACTCTGGCCTCGACATGAAGAGGTTCCAGGCAGCAGCGGCGTGGTGGTTCTCCAGGACGGAGCGGTCGTTGTACAGCACTGCCTGTGGAAAGCAAGGCGGGCAATGGAAAGCTGAGAAACATCTCAGCAAAATCACAGCAGTGCAAAAACGGGACTGACATGGGGGTGGATGCTCGAGGGAGGTTCAGGTTTGGTCGTTTTGTTCGTTGAGGTTTTATTTTAAAAGAATTTCTCGAGGTCTGAGGATGTGATTTGGGCAGGACTAATAGCAGACACCAGAATTGTTCTGATGGTGATGATTTATTGAAAGATTGATTTGAAAAAAATCTGGGTCTTTTATGCGCCAGGGTTTTTGCTTCCTGACCAAACTGTATCATATGACAACAGATAATTCTGTTTCAGGCCACAGATTAATGACTAATATAACATAGGGTTGTGTGCTTGCCTGTTTCTTAGAGCTAACCTCAGTTAACAGGGATTATTGTCTTTGGTAATTGCACCTGACAATTGTGTCCATGTTGGATCAATTCCAAACACAGACACAAGCGAAATTCCAGTTTGCAATCTGACAACACACATTCAGCCTGACAGATTTCTCAGTGCTAAAATCCAAAACAGGTGAAATCTTTACTGAAACAAATTGCATAACTCTCATAAAGAGTGGCAATTTCACTCAGAAGCTAAAGAAGGATGTAGAAAATGGACTTAAGGGGACAACAACCATCCAGGAAACCTCTCCATCTTAGCAGCATTCAGTCTTTTGACAATTTGGTTTATAGAAAGAAAAGCTTTCAGAAATATGCTTCCATGTAAGATAGATATAAGTTTTTTAAGTTTCTACAGAAATATATACACATACATTCCAGTGCTTTCACTTTAATTATATTTTTATGTCACCTAGAGATGAAAGAATTCAATTCTATCCTAAAATATAGAATCTGTTCTTTATCCCAGAGTACACGTTGCTGAAGAAATTCAACTTCACAGACCTAACTGCACAGTAAGGATTTGAGATATTCTGCTACTCAGGCCCAACTCCTGAAGGCAGATTTTTAACACAGCAGTACTTTAACATTACTGGAAGTTGATATTGCTTGTCATGTAAAAGAAGAAAAAACCTAGATGCCAAATATAGGTTCATCAAATTTCAGGTGATATCAGGTTTTAAAAAAGCCCACAAAAACCCAACAAACCAAGCCCCCAAAAGATAATAGGAAGAATTTGATTTTCTTCTTATAAGAATTATTTAAAGCTAATCATCTAACTTCCTTTTTTTTTTTTTTTTATTTTTTACAACCACAAAGCACTCATTTCTTAAAATTAGATTTAAGGATAGTACACGTCTTCTATCAATTTATTTACCTGGCCAGAGTATCAAACTTCTCTATCACAGAAAACATTTTTGCAAGGATGAGAAGTATTACTATCAGTCTATAGACAGAAACTGATACAGAGCAAGTCTGGATGCCAGCTGGGGAGCAAATCTAGAATTTCTGCATCCCTACCCAATTGTCACCATTAAACTATCCTTTTCTCTTTCCTTGTCCATAGAAGTATTTTTCATTACAGTATGCTGAAGTCAGGCAGGTCAGCTATGCAAAGCAAGGAAAGATGATCTCATAATAAAAAGTGACTCAGAATTGCTGAATTCAACTCCCAGCATTGACAGTACCTTCTGTGTAACCCTAGGCAAGCCTCAATTCTACATTTATAAAACTGGGATTATTTTCCACACTCCCCTCCTCCTTAATAGATGCATAGTGAAAAAATACTTTCATAAAAGAGAGCAGCTGCTCATGTTCAATAGAAAGAACAGAAAATATGGTACGATCATGCACAGACTAACTTGCAAGGTGTGGTTAACTATACAAGTTTTTATTTTATTTTAATCTTTCTGTGCCTTGTTGGGTAGAATAATTCTTCCCTTACTTCACAGTTAGAGATTCTGTATCAGTCAGCAGAGCTTTAGCTTCTCCTGACAGAGTTTATCAGTACCTTCCTTAACAGCTCTGCTAACTGAAGGTGTGTAAGAAGACTCTTACTGGCAATCCCTAAGTGAAGCGATTATTTCTGTCACTTTGACAAGCTGTTTCAAAATATTTGGCAGACTTGTGCTTAATGGAAGCCACAGGTACCACTGGCAAGGAAAAGCTGTCATCAAGACCTTCCAAACTTAACAGCAACCCTGGTTGAGATCTATTTACCTGAGGAGCACTCGTTGCTACCAAAAAGGCATTGGTCCTTCCTGGGTGATCATAATCATGCATGGCTGCAGCTACATAAAGAGCCATCAGTTCAAGGGCAGGGATGTTGCCAGCCAGGCATCCATAGCTGTCATCTGTAGGTGTGTATGTCTTCGAAAACACATAACCCATGTGGCCGTGAGTGATTCCACTGTCAGAATCTGAGCAGAAATAAATAAATTAAACCAATAAAAACATCCTCATTGCTTTTTTTCAGTGACCTACTAAAACAGATAGAAGCAACGAAGCCGGGAGAGAAGGAGCAAAATTACAATACATAGCAGCAGAGTGAAAGCACCCTGGCCTCCAGGTTTTCTGACACAGTGTGCATGATCCAGTGCAATAAGGCAAACAACCAGAAAGGAACCGTTTCTGATCCCACCTGGGGATCTTCCAGCCATCCAGCAGAACCTGTTCTCAAACTCTGTAACCTACAATCATTAGGACATGGATTCACAGCCATGCTGGAGCTTTGTGGGTAACTTGATCTTCCCACTTCTTCCTCTAATTTTTTCACCTAGGCTAGTCAATACAAAGTCATCATATAGACTAGTCCAATACAAAGTTCTAGACTTTGAATCTCTGCTGATAATCCTCTTATCAGCCTGTTTTTCAAGCAGCTTGAATACACCTATCAGAGACAGATACTGAGTGAGATGCTTTGCTAATTTAATCTGCTTGAATAGATCTTGCATGCAGTCTAACAATGTCTTTCAAATAACAAACACCAAAAAGCCACAGGACTCAACCCCTGTTATTCCACCTATTTTAGCTCACCTACAAAGATATCAACAATCCTTGCAAATAAATTTTTCCTGGAATAAAAAGGTTTCCCACCCCACCGAAACATCATGAAGAGTTTCACAGATGGTATGTGTGTGCCACACAAACACCAAAACCAACCAAAAAAAGAAACTAACAAACAACAACAACAAAAGAGCAGAAATGGGAGTAGTTTCTGCAGAAAAAACTCTTGCTGTTATAGTAACTCTCTGAGAACTCCCATAAAACACAGACAATTCCAGCAGTTGCTACAGCTGACCTGGAGAAGTTAACATAGAGATGCAAAAAGAACAGTTTCCCATAATAAGCAATCATAAAGCAGCAGAAGATTGGTCTTGCAGGTTGGTTGCCAAATGGTAACAAGTCTTTCTGGAGGCAGTGGGGAAAGGCAAAAAACCACTTCATGACAGCCAAGCAGCAGCAAGTGCACGGCACTACCTGCATGTCCCAGCAATTTTGTAATAGCAAAACAATGCAGGGGTTAAGGATTTAAAATCCTTCTGAAGCAGCATTGAAAAGCACTATTAATACAGTTTGCCTAGAAAACCCCCCCAAATGTTAACAAAGATCTGCTGTTATACGTGACCACAAAGGCTTGCATTCCCACACCATTAAATGTAAATTATTAGGTTTTGGAGGACCAATTCCATTCTCTCCAAAGTTACACAAACATACTTGAACACCTTCAAAATCCATCGTGCTACTGAACTTAAAAGTCTATACAATAACAAGTACTGCAAGCAATCTTCAATTCTTGGCTTTCTCACAGCAAATTTTGTGACAGAAACTTCAAGAATACAACACAGACACTTGCACACATAAATATACCTGAGTCGCTTGCTGACCCGTGGTCATTAATCACAGTTGGGAGCCCCGGGATGGGCTGAGTTGTCAGGTACCACACGGCATGTAGAACATCAGTTGCATGGATTCGGTTGTGATCTGTGATGCAAAGAAAAGGACCGCGCTGTTAAACAGGAAGGATATTTCCGACAGAGGGATATCAGCACCATCTAGTGGGTATCTCGTGCCAGTCAAGAGAGCAGAGGCAAAACAGACTTTTATCAAGAGTATGACAGTTGTTTTGGGTTTTACCTCTTCATAGACAGGAAAAATGGGAAGGTAAATAAATCTTGTATTAGTCAAAATATTCCTCTCTATTAACAACAAAACACATGTAAGGAAAACAATTAAATAAAGGGCTAGATTCGCAAAAATTCCAGACACCAGTTAAATATTTTAAATGAAAAGAAATGGCTCCAGTAGGACAGACAGACAGTCAGATTTCTACCTATAATATCTTCAGGCTATAATCTGCTGCTTCAAGTCCCTGATCTGGTTCAAACACAAGGAAAGATTTGAAATTGGACTCTTGAAAGTCCAAAGCACCTGTCTGGGAGGCATTTCAGGGAGCTTTCCTCAAATCCTTCCCACTGTAGCTGTTCCAATTAGTATTTAATATTTTGACAGAGAGACTATATGACTTCTTAGACTGATGTTTCATATATTTTTCTGTGATCATAGAGAAAACAGCATGTCCTGTGTTCCTCAACACTGGGGTTATCTGCCAGCTAAAAAAGGAAGTAATAACTCCCTCTATTCCCTTGGAAAACAACTGCATTTTCCAGTTGAAGTAGTTTGGTAAATTGGATTTGAATTAGTAAATAATTTGAGGATCACTGAAAGCAGGTTTCTTGGTGAATGAATGGTTCCCACCGAAAAAAGTATCAATATGTAGTTGCAGAAGAACAGGATGCAATCATGTACTTGGTATACTTTGTTTTAGAAAGTTCATCTCCTTTGGTAGCTACTGTGTAAAAGTCCAAGTTGCTTTTGAGGGGTAAGTTTTCCAAGAAACTCCAGTTGGGACACGGGGCTACAATTTGTATCATCAGTAAACAGTTCTTTACCTGATGGCTTTATGTGGTTTCTGGTTTGGAGAGAATTTGCCATGAATTGTTATGAAACAACATGAAACACGAAATACATGAAAAAAACCCCAAACCATGAGAGGCTGCAGTTCAGCACCAGCCTCTTACTAGAGAACCATCCATTTGGTTGTGATGTAGCAGAAGAAAAAAAGTAGGTGCTATAATGAGAGAAGGAAGGCTTCAATACCAAAGTGTGTGGAAAATCCTCAAAACTTTAAGGAAGCATCATTACGTGTTGGGAATTTTTACTTACAAGGTATCTCTCGGTATCCACATTCCAAGGCATGAAAGTAATTCATAAATTCCCTCACTGGTATTTTAAAGGTTTCAAACAGTCCCATGTCTTCAAAAAGCCTGTATGATACCTAAAAAAAAACAACACAAAAGACCCCATGTTGCCAAATAGATCAGAAAACCTCTAAAAATTAGATATAAATCTCCTTCGGTCAAATAACCCCATGAAAACCTGCTTTCCTAGGAGTATTTTCTGAAGTTCACCTGATCCAGCTATAGCTGCAGCTATTTGCATTTCCATAGGAATGTGGCTACACAGCCAGACAGAAAAGCTATTAGTACCAAACAGTCCTCCTCATTCCTTCATTACACCCTTCCAGATGTTCTTCTCTTCCTTTCAGACATATGCCCTCCCTGAAATTTTGCAGGCACCTCAAAAACCTACACACACGATGTTCAGAGG
Source organism: Manacus vitellinus (assembly GCF_001715985.3). Lineage (NCBI taxonomy): Eukaryota > Metazoa > Chordata > Aves > Passeriformes > Pipridae > Manacus > Manacus vitellinus. The sequence continues at coordinate 2,982,602 of NW_021940682.1, read as the reverse complement.
TCTTTAGTGGCCTGGAAAAAATTTCCCCACAAACTTCTCCAAGGAGCATCCTTGACTTAATTCCCAGAAAAGTGAGAAACGAGTGAAGGACTGACAAAAGGGGCAACTATTTGGATTCTATGCATTATCTCCTTTCCTTTGCTCTCATTTTGGAAATGAAATGGAAAAAATGACTTAAACAGGATTCCAGAGGCAGCAAGTGGCTTAGGAAGCAGAGCTTCCTCAAGTCTTCCTGCATGGAAAGATGACTGCAAACATCCAGGAGAGGATATATGGGAAGGGAGAACGGGATGGATCAGTGAGGAGGTGTTCAGGAAAGATGAATGCTCGGAAATGCAGACAGCAGCTGCTGCAAAACGGGCACCTCTGAAGACAAGTTTGAACCTGACATACAAAACAATGGGGCACAGTAAAATCACTGCCTGACCTTTTCACTTCTTTCAGAAATTGGACCCTAAAGCCTTTCAGCTTCTTTATTTATTTACTGCTGTGAGTTGTTCTGTCCTTTTGGTGCCATCTGTCTGGTAATGAACCGCCTAGAGCCAAGCAGTCTGAAGCACATTTGGATTGATGAGTGCTTATACGATAAGAAATGGTTCCAAATTACCTTTTGTGTTTTACACCTGAATGTAAATCAAACATCTACCCACAAATGTTTCTTTCTGTATATTGTGTATATAAATTGGGACCTGTGAGCTGCACCTAAAGTTCAATGAACATAAATTTCAAATGCTCCTCCGCTGTGGATTTTTACAGTAAGAACAGGAAAAAAGGATATGAATTTGCAGCATTAATGATCTTCCCTGTCCCTTTCCTCACAGCCATTCCCTAGCAGGAAAAACCTGCATGTGAACTAACTCTGGCAAAGCATTACAATAGGCAGCGACGATGCAGAGACAGGCTGAGTGTGATGTCTGACCCCATCTATGATGACCCTCTAATGACCAATATCTTGCAGTTGAGGTTCTGCTGGTGGCCTCAGCTCTTATTTCTGTTCCTACCATAATTTACCGTGCTCTGGAAGACATGAGCTTAGAATAAAAGGTAGGGCCTACAGAAGGCAAAACTTTACTCTCTGAAAAACCCCATGGGACCCTCCTGTACTGAGGCAGAGTGAAGAAAGTGACTTTATGTATAATTTGGTTTATAATCTGCATAGAACACTATTTATCTATCTGGAATCATGGCTTAAGTTTTTCACCTACAGAGAGTTGAGGAATCTTACATTCTAGTTTTGTATCAGTGAAATGTAAGCTTCTTATTTCCATCAAAATGTTTTTGTATAAAAAGAGGAAACATAAGGAAATATTATTCTGCATGACCAAACCTTACTGTTCTGTACTAGCAGTACTGGACAGGCATCTCAAATAAAGCATGTCATAAAAGTATGTTTTTCCTCTCCTTGGATTTTGAGAGGTGGGTAATTTCAGAATTGAAAAGAAGCAAAGTTGACTGTAATGGCTATGAATGACAGCTCTTCCACAGCCAAGAAACTCATTTCTACATCTCGGTTGTTTTTCTGTCTTTCTCTCTTAGAAAATGGAGAGAAGTCAGAGGTAAGGGCAAGCCAAAAGGAGGAAAAAAGGGCATTGATGTCTTCCACAAAGTCAACTACCTAACTTGCCTCATTAAAAAGAAAAAAAAAAAAAAGAAAAACTGTGCACCTTTGTTTATTCGTTGTTCTGGATTAAACATTTTAAAATGCTTCTGTCTTTTTAAATCTGTTCTTCCCAACCTGCATCCTCTTTCATGAGCTCCCTGGGAGTTAGAATCCCATGGGCTGAGCACGGTGCCCTTGCAGCCAAGGTGTGGTCCCTGCTCCAGGGACAAGCCCAGGGAAGCTCCAATGGCTGCCAGGTGCTTGGCAGTGGGTGCTCCACAGTGCCCCTTCCCTCCAGCCTCCATTTGCTGCTTGTCTCTGCCACGATTGCTAATGCTTGACTGAATCATTTATAACTCAGATATTTCTGGCAGTGCTGCCTGAAGAAGGACAAGCACTTCTGCATGATTTGTAATGGAAGCTGGTTTGGAAACGGGGCTGGTTATTCACATGTAGCCCATCTCCTGGCTGTTGCAGGCACACAGGAATGGCTCTCCTGTAAAGTTTAGATTAGCAATTCCCTTCTCATTGTCTGCAGGCAAACCTCTTGCACTCCTTTTTTGTCTCCTGTATTTGCTTTCTTCAGATGTGTGCTTCTTTGAAGTGGTTGGCACCCATCTCCAGCTCTGACAAACACAGCTCCTCCCAAGAGCTGCTGTGGTGATCCCAGGAATATCCCATCCCCCAAGGATTGATCTCCCTTGCTCCTTCTGCAGTTTCTCTCTGCAGAAGCCATGTCTGACAGTGAGGTGAGCACACTGGTACCACCCAGGGACCAGCTCCCAGGCCCTGCAGTGATGCCACCCTGCCCCTGACACTGCTCCTGTACTGCCAGCATAGAAGCACCTCCACTTCTCATCTCTATGGGCCCAGCAGTAAAAGCTAAACATTGACTTTAGCCTATTCTTCTTTCATGGTATTTGCTTTCCAAGACAAATAAGTTTACTTTCCACAGGTTTTAGTTTTATAGGAGCTGTGATGAGGGTGTTAAGTGTGACTGAAGTGAGACTGAATGTACGTTCCTCTCCAAACCCTATCACGCACATTTAGAGTGCTTGCCACTGTACTTTGCACAGATGCTTTTGTGGTCACTGACTAGTTTAGGGTATTTTTATATGTCTAAATCAATTTAACATTCCAAAAAGAAGAAACAGACATCTCAAGCAGCTTTAAAGATGCTAAGCCAGCATTTGCTTTCTAAACTGAATGCATCCCTAGAGGCACGTGTCAACTCTGCTTTGTTCCGTCCCATAAATTTAACCTAGCAAGACAAACATAGTTAATTCAGCTTGTTAATTTACTTTTTTTTTTTTTAATGGATGAGTCCATTTAATAGCAAAATACAGAGAATAAATCATTAGACCTTTTGTTTTCCCTTGTTTAAAATATCTCAGGATTTACAAAATACAAAAGGAAAAAAAGTACTTTTGGTTAAAGAAGAAGATTTATTTACTTTTGTTCCCTTATTTCTGAGAGTAATTTCATAAGAAATATCTGAGTAGGTGGGGGAAAGAACTAAAGGATCTATGTTTTATGAACAAGGTTGAACTTGCTACATTCTCCTGTTGGGGAGTGGGAGTTATTATAAACAGCTGTTACTGAAAATGTTGAATTTTGATCACAAATATTATTTATTACAGCTTCTCTTTTATTTTACAGGCCTCATTTTGTGGTACTGTGAAGTGTATAACACCCTCAGAAGCTGTGCAAAAAGATTTTGGGAAGAGAGTGTGAAGCTTTAGAGCAAATTGAGGGAGGCACAGGGGAACTGTCCCCAGAGGCACAGAACTCCATGTAACTTGATAAAGTGCTTAAAATCTTTAGAGATACCCATGCAAAACCAGAACAAATTTTGGATCACCCAAACTGTTGGTTAGTCATGCCTTTAAAAGAAAGTTCTGGCCTTGTGTTTAATTTATCATTCTATTATTATTCTACGCTATCAGAAAAAAAACCTGACCAATATGATCCAGAAGAGTATTTTAATCACACACTCACTGTCTAGTGCAAAAGTGCCTCAATAACCATCACTGAATTTATATCAATACCCACATCCAGCCACACTTTGCCTATTTCTCTAAAATTAACCTAGAGACTTGGCAGGCTGGTCAAGCACAGATGTTGTTTGCCAAGCTACAGAACACTAAAAGGCAGACAACAGAATATATTTGAATTCATGCCATGGTTTTCCTTGTTGACCACTGGATAACTGAATAGAGCTGAATAATAGGTAACCACCAAGGGACTGTGATTTGATACAGCACTCTCTGGTGCTTGTTACACTGAGATCTGCCTGACACACTAACCTCTGTGTTTGTGGGGGGTGTTAATTGTCCCTTATTGTACTAATTAACTTTATCTCTTCTCTCCAGCACTCATCACTACATAATGCCTTGTAAAGTGGTACTAGTTCACTCAGATTCTCTTGGGCTTGTTTTCCTTCCATCCCTAAATAATAATAAAAATTATTTGCCTTTCCTGTTTAATAATCTTCAATACTTCCATAAGAAAAAATGGCCAATTTGTCAGTGTGCCAGGAAAAGGGGCATAACAGAGTAGAAAGTTCAGCCAGGAAAGTGATTATGGAAGTGACACTAATCCTGCTGGGTAGAGACAGGCTGTGTCAGTAACTGGATTCAACTCCCAGAAAGGAATAAAACCCTGATAGTTCTGATAACTGAAAGAAAGACTAGCAAGTTCTCCCATTCTGAGTCATAGCACATTAGTCTTCCCTATGTAATAATGATATGAATTTTCTATCAAAGTTCTAACTCTATAAAAATGAAGGAATATAGCAAGGACTATTTTTCCTCCCATTTCCTCCAACTCTGCTCTCTTGCACAGCCTGACTGAAATCTGTATAAAAGAGGAACAAAGCTCTGTATATCCTGCACCAGTTTGCATATATTTACTGTTCAGTCCTCCCATGCTGTACCCTATGAGAAATCCTTTCACATAGAACTCAGTAAGGGGTGGCAGCACCTTCTGCAGATAGAAGAGAATATTCAGAAATGTTTATGTAAACTCACTGGCAGAGGGCAGCAGGCAAAACAGGTGTGTGGTTTACCCTTTCACATTTTTAAATTAAAAAACACAGACATTTAAAAGTAAGGAATGTAGTGAGATGGAGTTCATATTGTCAGCTTTGAATTAGGTGACAGGGATCATGATTGGATGACCAACTTGTTAGGACAACGGGTCTTAACACTTTTGTGTCTAAATCTGTCAATATTCTAAGCCAGACACTGCAGACAAGATACACTTCTCACCTGACTGAGAATCCGACCACATTTCTTTCCAATTTTTTCCACCAAATCAAAGATTGGGAAGTTCCAACTATTTAGCTGCTCCATCAGGGGATCCAGGTTGTCCATAACCAGAGGCTCAGGAGCAAGTACAGGCTTGTCCTGTGCCAGAAATCAGAATAAAGGGGAGTGTTAGTTCAGTGAAGCATCTCATGCAAAACATTATGCTCTTATCCCATTAGCGTCATCTGTAAGTCGATGGTACTTTACTCAGCTCAGCGGAGATGTCCTCATTTCTACCAGCCCTGCAGCAAGTCACTCTCCTTTATTATGTGTTTCACTTGAATGAATAGGAAATTCTGTATATGAACCATCAGTGTCTGAACTTATCCATGAGACACATTCATTCATTCACTCATGGGAATCATTCATTCATTTCCAAGGGAATCTGTCTTCATTGTAAAATTTGCTGCAGTGCAGAGGGAAAAGCTCTCGGTTTCTACTTCTCCATCAGGACTCATTCATTACAATCCCACAAGGCTAATGGAGCTCAGTCCAAGTGAAGACCTTTGTTTCTTAAACTGAAACCTACCTGGTTTCCAAGGTCTGCAAAAAAAAAAAAGATGGATTGTGCCCCACCTTTCAAATTTCTCCCTGTATACTTCCTAGAATCACATTTTACTAAGAAACTGCAGATGAGTAAATGCCAAAACATTTCAAGCTAAATGCCTTCTCTCAGCATGTCCAACTCCAACAGATTACAGTAAATTTTTCAAGAGCTCATGCCAACTTCAATTTATTAATTCAGTTGTACAACGAACTGTGGAAAATGTAACTAAACAAAGCTTTTCCTCTGCATCTCAACCAAGCTTACAGCTCAACACAGCAGCTGTATCAGCACTTGTTCACCATACTGCAATGTTCTTATGTGTAAGGCATGTACCAATAATAATATCTTGCAGCACCCTCAGAGCAGTGTTCATTTATTTTAAAATAAGGACCACAGTATCTATTATTAGTGAAGACTGCAAGCCCATTGAGAAGCTGAAGTGGCTGAACGGGAACACTATTTATCATGCTGCTAGTCAGAGAAGATCATTTCTCTTCCTTCCAACCCATTCCCTTTAAAGGAAACTAACACAGAGGTCAAACATTTCAGAAATGCCTAATGCTAGATCCACAAACTTTTATCCATCAAAATAGATGGTTAGTGTTTCATCAGCGGCCAGTGCTTAGCGGCCCTCACACATTTCAATGGTTCCTTTCCATTCTTGAAAGTTAATCCTCCTGCTGTAATTGTTGCTTAAAACCATGATCACACTCTTTAGACAGCCTTAGGGTTTGTGTTTTTTTTTTGGGGGGGGGGGGGGGGGTGTTTTTTTTTTGGGGGGGGGTGGGGTGGGTGGGTTTTTGACAGCTTTCAGTTTCGGTTTGGCCTTTTTCCCACTCTGCATCAGCGTACACTCAGTCTATTGTGCGAGTGGGACTCAGACAAGCTACCTCAGGTGGTGTCAAGGGATGCAGGATGATGGTCTCAGGTGTGTAGGACCTACAGACAGATCCCTTCCGTGTCTGCTCCTTGGAGCAATCTGTCTCGTCATCGTTCTGCACGATGTCGCTGCTGTCGCTGTTGTTGGTCTCGTAGTCAGAAGTGGCTTGGGCAGGATCATCTGCAACACAAACCACAGAGCTCGGTGTGCGAGCGGCAAGAACTCCACGAAAGGCACCCCATGACCTTCCAAATAACAGCAACAGGATCTCTGACTCATAATACATATGTGCTGCTTGGCTGGGGCTGAAGCTGCACAATCTGTCCAAAGGCATATACCCTGCAGAGTGTAAAAAACGGGACCAGGGATTGAAGAGTAAAAATATTTTGAGGGTCATTAATTATGTTGATTAAGTTAAATGAGGGAAACCATATTTCTTTTATATTTTAACTCCATTTTTCATTACCATTTTGTACATGTTATACATACAAAAAGGCAAGAAGCCTCAAAGCCTCACCTACATATATTCTCCCTCTATGACAGACAAGCATGTCTGTTCTTTCATTACTGGATTTGAAGGAACAAGGTGTTTTTGACAGACAAAGAATTACCTGTTCTGTTCAGGGTGTGTGTGGTAGCATCATTTCTATTTAGTGTCCCATCACCAGCTTCTATTTGGTTATAGGGTCTGCCACAGCTGAAATACATCAAGAAATATGCACAGTATAGAGAACCACGTACATCAGACAGTATTATGTAAAATTATTTCCTGCTGACAGTGTAAGATTATGTCATACAATATAAGCCATGGTCCAGGGTGCATTCTCCAGACAAAACTACAAGAGAGAGCTGAAATTTTATTGGAACTCAGGAAAATAAAAGGAGAAAAATAAAAAAAGACCTTGAATTAACTGGCCACCACCATTAAATCTGTGTTGCCAAGAGTAAGCCCGTAATATGTGATTTTCATTTTAAATGAATTTTTTACTCTCTGAATTAATCAGTAAAAAAAGAAAATAAAATTATCCCCTGGTTCTGTACTCCAGCTGCCCTATAAAAGTGACAACATACCAAGTACATAAGAACCAAGGAGGCATTTTGGACAGAACTGTGAATTCAATACCAGCTGGAACATTTCAAATTATAATGTCCCAATATGACTGAGTCTAGGACCTGAAGAAACAGTGGTGTATCACGAAAAAATGAGAGACCATAACAAATCTGAAATCTCATTTAGCAGTATTATATCAAATCTGTCCCCAAAAGACTGGCACTTTAACATTTCTTTCTCTGGTTTGAGTCAGTATTTTGAGGCATATCTCACATATAACAACCTTTGAAAAGCAACTATTACAAAATTATTTTCATTGGTCAAACTTTGTACTAGAAACTTTGTACCATTTTAAGTTCAACATGTAAAAATGGCTGAAATCCTATGCCAGAGGGCTTTTGACTGGGTCATCCAGAACACATCCTGGAACTTGATACGCCCTGCAAACACAATGAATCCCTGAAAGACTTTTAAATAAAAATGCAAATCTGTCTTCAATGATACCTGTACTGCATAGCCAAGCAAATAAATCATGTATCACTCAGGTTGCTAAACAAGATGAAAAGAAGTATTAATTTCTCTGTCCTGCGTTCCTTGTGATTTCCATAAGATCAAAGATAGAGAGCCTTTGATTGGGTGTAATGCCACAAGGCTTTTGCATCACTATGAGTGCACCTCTTTATTTCCTGAACATATGCAAACTCACACTGATTTAATAAGTAGGGTCCACAAAGCACTGTACTGAAATAAAAAAAAAAAATGACTGAGTTACCCAGCAGCACACTTGAAATCTACTCTGTGTTGGAACTAAATGTGCTCACGCAACTTTAACTCAATCCCTTCATGCACAGGCATTATAATACCCTCCTTGACTTCAGGATTGTTTAATATTTTTTGCACAGGATTCCTGCCTCATCCACTAAGCAGAATTAATACATGATTACTTATGAGTTATTTTACTGGCAATGCCTGGTGTATGTTCTTGTTTACTGTGGTCTTCAAACTGCGCTGTCCTACCACATTTCACCTTGTTAGTGAAAAAGAAATACAGCAAAACTGCCATCTTGATGTCACTGCCTGGGTGGATCTGACTTAAAACACTGAACCCATCAAGAGTTGACTTCCTCTTTTGTTGTAGGGGGTGGGATTGGTTTGCTGGTGGTAGAAGTTTGCTGACTTGGCACTGCTCCCCAGCAAGGCAGGGGTTTTGGCAGTAAACACAGCACATTGTACACCATGAAGACTAGCAACCTGCTATGCAAAAGCTCAGACATTAAAAATTTACTTAAAGTGTGTTAGTTTAACTCTCACAACTTGTTAACCCTTTAATTTCTTTGGTATTTGAGATTTTTTGTTTTGATTTTGCTTTTTAATTGTGTCTACATTACTAATGGCTGCATTATTTGTATGCTGTTAATTCAGCTTGTTATCTGTGGATTTGACACCTCTATATACTAATGGCTAGAAATGTGACAGTGCTTGTAATTTTTCAACAGGGACTTAAAGACTATTAGCACCAGTAGGTGCCAATTCTATTAGCAAATGACATCATAATATTTTAAATAATATGGGGTTTTTCAAATAATCAACAACAAAGTCTGTGTCAGCAATGTAACTATTTGCAATGCTTACAGTCTAAGCTTTTGAAAACAAGCAAACTGAAAACCCAGATATGCTATATAACCTACATAGATCCAATAAGACAGCATCCACATTAAAGTTAACGAGCATTTTACCAGTGATTACAATGAAATCAAAGTTTGGACATATGAAGAAAATATATTTCATCACTATCTACAACAACCTTACATATATTTTTTGGACATTTTTATTGCAACTGTTAACCGTTCTCTTTAATAGAAGGCTTCCAGACATAATTATTACTTGTGAAAGTAATAATATTTTGTTGAAGTAGTAATAAGGACACAGCTTAATAAGACAGTAGTACCTCTTTGTTATATTCTGTTGTGTAATACAGTTTTCATTTCAAATGAATCAGTCCAAGTCCCAGTTTTGATATAACTTTAGAAAACTTTTAAAAGCACTTAAGTTTCTATTTAGTTACCTAACCCCATCTTAAAAGCCTGTTGGGATTCCAGTCTGAACTGCAGTGAGGATGACTCCCTTGAGCAAACTTGCAGTCTCAGTTTTGACTTTCTCACACCCCCTTCCTTGCCCTGCACGCAGTGTCCTGAGACACATCCACAGCCAAGTGACTGGAGTCAGAAAGGAAAAACCATTTCCAAAGATAGTCAAACTTGACAGCATTTAACCCAGCCTCAGATGATGTGCTGTCCACCAGCTGGCCACTAATCACAAATCACTCACTGCTACGACCAGAAGTAACATCTAGTGAGTAAGATAACCCTGAAACTGCACTGGAACACGTTCAGGAATACCAGTGTTTCCCACTGTTCTGGACAAATATTGCAAACTCCACTAATACAATTTAGCAACTGAATCCTTTCTGAGAAGATAAGCAGAACAACTTTCTTTCCAAAATGCTGATTTTGCAAAGCAGGATCAGCCTGTGTTATCTAATAAAGGGTTACTTTAAAGTGCGAAATTAAACTGTGTAACTCTAACTCTTAGTACTTGAAAGGATTTATCTGCAGTTGATTTCTGAAAAAAAATCCTGACTTTACATAATCTGACTCTGCCTAGGGAACACAGGATCAACTCCTCCTCAGAGAATGCTCAAAATTGTGTAGCCTTCAGGAATTGTTGGCACATCTTTACCAGAATCCTACAGGCCAGGATCTTCTAAACCCTTGCAGTCAGATTTTTCTATCAAACATCAGGTGCCTGCTGTGGAAGACTTGGCCTGTGACCTGAAGGTGACTATTCATATTAGGGGGCATGGCATAAAAAACACAGGTTGTTAACATGAAATCCAACTTTGGGATCTGCAAATCACTGGCAAAGAATTTATTTATGAATCACACTGTCCATCTGACATCAGTAAAAGCAATAAATGTAGTTAAGACTCTTCCACTTTAAAAGCATTTTGTAGCATCAGTCTACACAGTAAGCCAAATACTACAAACTTGAAATGTCAATACAAAATACTGCAGTAAATCACAAAATCTTGTATGTGGGCCAAAAGAGCATGTTCTTGAGAACAATGTGAAAGTAATCCTACTCATGTCAAATTACAATCTTACCTGCTGCAGATGACAGAGGGGCTGATAACAGGATCTGACAGTGGAGGTGCACTCTGAGAAGAAGTTAAGACTTTGTGTGGCTTTAAGCCCTGCTTGGTGTCAGTATCTGTAGAGTCTGGAAATGACACAGAAGATGTTTTTCCAGTAGGACTCGTGGCAGGGGTCCCCTGAATTGGTGAATGGCACGGGGAGGTGAGAGGTGAAATATTTGGTGGGATACCTGGCAAGAGAAAAGCAGAGTCTTGTCAATTAACAGAAGTGGCAAATGGTTGCATTAGTTCACTGTGCAGAAACACTCCTCTTGAGATGCACAAGTACCAGCACAGCTTTCAAACAGAAAAATAAGAGAATACCCTGCTCCACTCTGAGCCAAGCCCAGGGCTGTCAGAGGGAGATGAAATTCCATTAGTATCAGCCACTTCTACCTGCTGAAGATCTGGCTCAAAATACAAAGCATATTTTCCCTAGAGCAGGATGCACTAACTGGCAGGCATGAAATGAAAAGCATGTGTTAGTGGTGTGACTATCGGTATCAACATGTTCTACTGACAGAGACACCAAACTCCAAAGTTCCCAGACCCATCTGCAGATGCCAGATCCATCTTTGTTTTGCTGTCTCCATCTGTAAAGCCAGGACAAGAACAGTTTACATACATTCCCAGAAAATTTGGATTTTTACATCTTTGAAGACAAGGAATAAACCAAAAAACCAATTTTTAGTGATTGTCCATCATATAAAATACTGCACTTCTGGTGCCATTTCTGCATTCCTCACAGATTTTGGCCTTGACCTTGTGCAGCTTGAGTTTAGTTTTCAATATCTGTTGCGCACTTGCAACCATTACCTGTACCAGGTGGTATTGTTACTCCTGAGCTAGAGTATCAGGAACTGCCAATATCCACGTGTGAGCACTACTGAGATGTAGTTCTCTCTGACCTTTATTCTGTCTAAGCACCACTGCAAAGATGAAATGCATCAGCTGGTCCAGAGCTTGAAACAAAGTGCCACCTTCTTTTTGAATCCACTTTACATTTGTCTAGTCTCAGACAAAATTCCAATCAAAGCATAGAGGGGCAAACTTAATCTATCTTGAAAGGAAATGCACATAAATTGAGTTACCTCCTGTTCTAAAGTTTGTAGGAACTCAGCCCCAGTTAATTTACCACATTTATCTTCAAAGCCAAATGATAGAAAGACCTTAGGAACTTGAACTGGTTTTATGTTTGAATTGTGCCCACTATCTAAATGTATTCCAGACACAAAATTTATCTTAGAATAAGGCAACATGTTGCCTTATTCTGAGTTTACAAAATACTAACCTTGTAGGATATATGTATATAGTTCCAGTGTTTTTCTGATAGCAACTTTCTGTGATATGAGGCTAAAATATGATTTATTTTTGACAATCCAAGAGTTAAAAAAAAATTCTGACAGTTATGGAGCTGTAATTTGGTGATATCTAACATCTCCTCAGTTTTGATTAGGGTATTTCTTCAGCAAACATGTGGCATGTATTACTCTCTTAATTCAGTGACTGAAAGTAGGATATTACGCTTGTCTTGAGATCAGAAAACTACAGCCTTCAGAGCAATTAAAATGTTATCAGATGGCCATGACACAGGGAAATTGCTTTCCAATACAGAAAACCTCTGTTTCACATTTACGAATTCATTGAGATATCGGCTTTCCATCCAAAAAAAATATGTCTTTAAAAACATTTGGCAGTCTGTTAGATGTGCAGAAGATTGAGTTGGATTATTATCTATTTTTGAGCTACATGTTATCAGGTAATATTCATAACCCTTAGAGGATATGATTTGGAAGATACAATACATATGGTCATCTTTCAATGGTTAAAACAAGTCCTGGGAATTTAAACAGCAGTTCTCACAATAATGTTTCTAATCACACTTGCTTTTCTACTGCCAGTCTGGGCTCCTGTCTCCTGACATATTTTTTGTTGTGTGTGTTTTGGTTTTTTGTTTGTTTGTTTGTTTGTTTGTTTAAAGAGTAATTTTCCAGGGTAGGTGACCACAAATAAATAAATAAATAAATAAATAAATTTGCAAGAAAAATGCAAACCTATTTTCAATAATCAAACATTTAACCATTACTGGCAAACGTGAGAGTAAATGTGTCTTGCTACAGCAAGGAATTTTGAACAGTCAAGATAAGAGAAGAATAAAAATACAAAGAGAATTTTTTAAGTACATCCATCTGCTTAGGTACTCCTGAACTTCTTCATATGTGCAGTGCTGAAGATATAAAACAGTGACTTCAATGTGATGTGAAATGACATATGAAAACACTTGATTTTTTTTGCGAAAATAGATATAACTAGCAGCTGTTTTCATGCACAATTAAAGACACATTTTATAAATTAACAGATTTACAGATTTAGCTAGATCAACTTCTACTAATAATTATTGTATCTTGCCAATGGAGCTAATATATAAAAGTCTAAATAGTATTAACTATGGCAAATGGAAATAATTATTGAGTTGGAACATGAAAACAAATCATAACTAAACTGCATGATTATAAACAGCCTAAAACATTGAAATATCAATCTTCTACACAAAATGCTGACACAAAACTTTTATTCCTCTCCATCAATACCCCTAGGAATTGCTTGAGACGGAATGGAGATCCCCCTTCATCATGTGGGAGCTCACGTACTTGGGCAACAGAGATGAATATTAACATTTTCTGAAAGCAGAATTTACTATATGTACAACTGACTGATGGGGTTGGTAAGTGTTGTTTTCAAATACAAAATATTATACACCCCACCCCTTTCCCTTTTAATTTGTTGGGTAATCTCTGAAAATTACAAGTCTAAGTGTAATATTTGTTTTGTTTTACAACAAACTCCTGGATTCTTGGTACTGTATCTCCATTATTTTCCAGGTTTAATTTTATTCAATTGCCTATGTGCCTATTACCTTTTAAGATAATACTGTGTTACTTAGTCTTCCCTGTGATAACACAAAGCAGCTGCTGTACAAGAGGAGATGTTGTACAGTTCTCTTCAGTTTGAAAAGGAGATGAGATGCGACAGTGCTAGGTATGCAAAATAATTGTGCAGCTGTATCTTCAAACCCATCTCTAAGCTGGGATTCTCTGACTTTTTCAATGTCAGACCTCAGGTGTGTATCAATTTCCACCTGATAGCTGGGTGGCCAGTATCTCTGAGTAACATTATCTCAACATTATTCCATGTTTGGAAAAAACCCAGGCTGGTATAAAAAAGGGAGGCCTTGTGATAATTTTGAATTACGAGTTAAAGCATGAGTAAACATTATATTATCCTGCATTTGTACAGGGAGGAGAACCACATTACTGTGGATTAAGGCTGCTTCATGGTTGTCATATCAAACATTTAATTATGAATTCCAAAGTCACCTTCTCAATTTCTTTCCCTAGTTAAAACAGGAGTAATGGGGTTTTTTTAGAGTCTCAAAAAGCAGAGTGAAAAGCCCCATATTTCTCATCTCTAAATATCAATAAGAACTACCTGTACTTTCTCATAAATAAATATACAGAGATAGACAGAGTTACAAAGGTTTTGTCTTGGATATGTTTGCACAAGATGGGTCAGTTGCTGCTTACAGCTGAAAATGGCATTATGCATGTTGTGCTTCAGGAAATCTCAGTCAGACAATATGCACAGACAGTTAATGTCATAAATGTTACAGAAAACACTCTGTTCTCAGCCCTGTTGTAGTCAAGGGAATTACATGGATATAAATCACAACACACGACACAGTTTTGTATCACACTTCTGCATCATGTCATGACTAACCTCTACAAATCAAAAAGTCAAAACATTTACAATGGCATCACTGTGAGCTACAGTATTTTAAGACACTGTTGATTTTTCCTAAATGCAGGAAATAACCATATTATATTGATGGAAAAATAAGAAAAGAAGCAGATTGGACAGAGAACAAAAGCAGCTGCACTTGCTAGTCATGGGGAGCAGCTAAGTGAGCCTGACAGAGCCATGGATGCCCACTCACCTTGCCGGCTCTGCCTTTTGGCATTCAGGTGGTTGGTAGAAGACATGGCATAGGAGGTGGAGAACGACCTGCTCTTTGTGATTGTCATCAGAATTGAGCTGTTCCAGGAGTCAGGGCTGCAAAACCAGAGCACAAACAAGCACCATTCAACACAGGAAAAAGCCTCAATGGCAGATCTTAAGAAGTTAGGAGCTGCAGCAAGAAATATGTGATACTGGGATAGCACAAAATCTGATATGGAAAACAACATCTATGGGCTGGCTGAACTGCAGTTTGTGAGGTGCTCAGTACTGTGTTCAGCAAAAATATTTACAATGCAAACACTCCAAAAGCTGGGCTTCCTTTGCTGCTGAGGCCTCTTTACTTTATTTATACAGATGCCTTCTTTATATTGTTCTGACAGTACACAGAGGCTCACAAGTTGACTTGAAATAAGTTAAATTTATATTCTCTTTTAACACCTCCTTAAAAGAGCCAGAAATGACACAAGTTCTCAGTCCAACTAAAAGCCCAGCCTCCTCTGCTGCTGGTGCCACAGCAGATACCCACCAGCCCTTAGGGCACTGGAGTTGCTCCTCAGGAGACTGGGGAGGTTCAGAAGCATTTTTCCCTGCATGGCCATGGCTCCTGGTGTGCCCCTTCACACTCTAGCCAGCTGCATCCCCAAACAAATCCTACTGACAGACCCTGAAGACATTGGTCCAAGAGAAACATACTGAGGGAAAATAGGGGGCATTTGTCTCTGGGTGTGGAACAAATGCTTGTCCCCTACAACAGCATGGGCCAACGCTTTCAGCCTCCAGGCTAGAACTCTACCAGAATTCTTCTGTACAGTGAGAAAACTGTATTTATGATTGTTTTCCCAAATGCCACTCATCAAATTTCAGCTGCTTGCAGGGATGCAGCACTGGCTCCTATAGAGCAAGGCCTGTGAGCCCTCTGGACAGATCCACCAGGCATCTCAGGCTCCACGTCCCCCCTCACAGCCTCACATGCAAGTGATGAGGTGACACGCAAGCCAGAAGACAGCCTTTTAAAGTAGCCTAGCTCCAGCTGACCTTGAAAAAAACTTGAAAGAAAAAATAAGCACTCTGAAAGAAAAAAGCCACATAACACTGTGTTACACCTCTACAAACATATTGTTTTGTAACAGACGTACTACCTACAAAAGTAATTGCTGGCTGTCTTCATTGGCCCAAATGCCTATAATCTGTGATGAAATGAGACAAAGAAAGATTCTAGATGGTTTTTTAAAAATTTTCTTTGTTTGGTTTGTTTTATGGTTTTATTTTGTTTTTTAGTTAACACAAAGAATATCACACACTGGTCCACTGTAAAGTTCAAGAAAAACCCCAACAAAACAAACCAAAAATCCCTTAACCACATTCTTTGACTCCCTAAGGGAGAACCACTGGATACAGAAGTGACTGAGGGAGAGAACGTGTAAGTTCTATTATTTTTCCTGTAGCATTACAAGCCATAAGAGGACCATGTCTTACCAGTTATTGACATAGGGTTTGAAAAATACAAGATCACTAATCTCAAACAGAGATTTAAGGGGGGGTTTTGCAAATTTGTGACTATAGAAATCTAGAGATGATGTTCCAGGTTGTGAGGAACAAGTTGAAGATTTTGTAACTGTGACATCTGCCACAGGGAAATCCCAGTGTCAGCCTCTCTCCTACCCCTTCAACCTATGAAATATTTCTTTTTCTGTGACCTGTGGAGTGCCTGAATTTGGTTTGGTACAGGGGAAGTGGCAGATAATCAAGACTTTTTTTCTCTTCAGTTCAAAATTGAAAGAAAATCTCTCTTGGTCTGCCAAAACTTTTAAAGCTAGACTTATAGGATCCATTTTTTCCCTTTCTGGAATACACATTGTTTCTCCTACTGTAAGAGAAGTACTACAAACAGTAGGCTGGGAGGCTTGACAGAGCTATAATTATACAATTGGCGACATTAAACATAGGAAGAATTGATAGCCTGCTTAGTTGGCTCATCGTGCAGAGTTATATAACAACTGCAGGAAAGGACCAACAATAATATTTAATTGCTCTCCTTCTTCCTCTGATTCCCTTCTTGGGGATGCTTACATACTACGTGAGACTGGGATCAACAGCATAAATCAAATAGACCCTGGGAACCACAGGTCGGTGAGTGAAGAGCGTTTCCATTTGGTTCTAGCTTTTACTGAGATACCTGGGACTCCTCACAAAGGGAATTTTGGCCAGCCACGTATTTTTCTTGCAGTGCACTTTGCAGGCTGCCTTGAGCACCTCGATGCCCTGCATGAGAGTCTCCTCTGTGGGAATGGTTTATGCATCTGGAGGAAAGGCTGACCCTGGAAGAATGCAGCTCTCCAGGGCTGTGTTCACCCAAGCTATTTAGCAGCCAACACTGGTGTTCTCAGGCCCTCTCAAGTCCCATGTTTTTCTCCGCTACCGGTACCAAATTTTGAATTTCAGAAAAGCATGTGAGTCTTCTGATAACATGACTCTAAATTCTCTTCTTGAATTTAGTGCTTTGGTTCTGATCTTTCTTTCCCCAGAGCAAAGCACGTCTCCACATTCTCTCCTCCATCTCCAAGATGATAACCCTTGCTGAGGTTGGGGAGGGGACCTGAACTTTATTCTCTCAGGGTAGCACCACAACTGACTGCCCTCCCCCCTACTTTTGAAGGCTCTGCTCCTCTCTGACTACAGCAGAAGAATATTCATGGAGCCAGAAAGGAGGAAATCCTCTTGAAATAGCTACACAACATGATCACAGTTAACAGTGCCTGGGAGCCAAGCCTTTCTTGTCACAGACAAGAGCTCTTTGCACAAGACTGACATCCATTCTTCCTTCACTGTCTGCTACTGGATTACCTGCCACAGACCCTGTGGAGGGTTAAAAGCAGCTCAACTCAGGCTTTATGGTAGCATGGAAATCCCAAAATGTGAGGTACATAGGACTGAAAGCCCTCAGACCTCTGCAAATGCCCTAAACAAGTCATCTGCTGGCTGCAAGCAGCTGAGCAGACACAACTTCTCTTTCTCCATTCCATGAGAAGACCACGTATTTTATGATACTGGCTCAGGGATCAGGCCCTGAGAAGAATGGAGGATGGAGAAGTGCTTTATGAACTGGTTTAATGACAGAACCACATCACTAGGTGTGTTCTTAGGAATGGCTGGGTCACTTGTTAAAATTTTTTCTTGGCTGGGCAATACCCACGCAGGAAACTGCTGCATATCAAGAAGAATTCAACCAGATATTTTGCCTTTCTTCCAATCTTATTTTGCACTTCTGAACTTTGTTAGCATAAATAGATTTTTTTTAAAATCTATTTTACTTCCCAATAATACGAATAATTTTGGCACAATCTGACTAAACTTGGGAATGCTGCTTCTTTGGCAACCCAACTTAAAGAAACATGAAGCAGTAGTTTTAACACACTTCAAAGCCAGCGTTTTTGAACGAGGGACATCATCACACAGAACCAAAGAAATCTGCCCAAACAGAAACATAGAAGAGAGAGGAGGTAATTTGTAACCTGGATGAAGATGATTCATGGGGTTTGATGCTGGCACTGCGATCCCTTCTCACCGGAGCTGGCTCCAGGGTAGGTAATCCTGTGGCTGATGTTGTTGTGGTCCAAGTTGAGGACACTCGTCTCAGCAGTCCTGGGGGCAAACTTCTCCGTAAGCGCTGAGGAGAGATCAGTTGCTGAGAGTTTATATCAGCTTACAAACCCTTCAAAGGTGCAGAAGAAAAACCGCTTCCATTTGATTAATTCTGCCTGACAACAACTAGGGAGGTACTGTAAATCTGGATTCTCCCAGGTATTGGGGTGCCTTCTTTCTACTCAAAATAACACAGGCAGTGTTTTAAATGCTTGCAGGGTCTGGACCGTCCTCCCTGTTTCAAGTTTTAAAAAAGGTCTACACCCATAGCCCCATAACCACAGAGGTTTAACATTTGATGTGGCCAAAGGCAATTAAACAAATTAGCAGGGCCACAAAAGTGATTGGAGCATCTGGCATAAAAGGAAAGCCTAAGAGAGCTGGAATTCCTCAGTTGGAAGAAGGGGCAGTTCAGAGTGGATCTGACTAATGTATACAGATACCTGAAGGGAGGGTGTAAAGAAGATGGAGTCAGGCTCTTTCCAGTGGTGTTCAGTGATAAGAGGCAATGGAGCAAAAATTGAAATACAAGAAATTTCATTTGAAGGTAGGAAAATATTTTTTACTGTGAGGATGACTGAATATTGAAAGAGGTTGCCCAAAGAGACTGTGAAGTTTAAATTCATGGAGATACTCAAAAACCAACTGGACATCCTCCTGAGCAGCCTGATCTAGGTTGAGCCTAGAAAAACCCTGTGCATGAGGGACTGGGTATAGATGATCCCCGGACTGGACTAGACAATCTCCAGGTGCATTTCCAACCTCAACTATTCTATGATTTAAACTGTCATGAATTCTGAGAATCAGAGATTCAAGGCAAGAAAGGCTGTAAGAAAAATAAGGGACAGGAGTTCCAACTTTTTTCCTGCTATATCTCCCCAATCCAAAGGTCACTCACTGAAATAAAACTCATTCTCTGGCATATGATGTCTCTTGATAAGCATAGAAAAAGCATCATTATTTACAGCAGATTTTTTTTGACCACCCTGCATTTTTATTTCACCTGATTCTTCCTTTTCTCCACTAACAGGACTCACATATTTTTTGTTAATTTTTGAAGACAGTGATAATAAGGGATAATGATAAAGAGTCTTTTTGGATCCAGATTTGCTGTTACAGATGCTATAATTTTGTAAGATGTTTCTCTTGTAGTTCTCATGAAATGTTTATAATTAAGAACTAAAATAAATATATCTCTGCAATGGAGATCTTGGACTTTGCCAGGGGGTTAAGAAATATGAGATGGAAGAGAACTGTGGTTCTGAAGCTCAAACTTAAAGATAAATATGTTAACATACTATCTCCTTACCCAAAATAGTATCAGATGCTTAAGGTAAAGACCCTAAATCTATATTTATACAGGTAAATAAAGGACTGCAAATAATTAGTTTTATGAACCATAATACATTTAGGTCAGTGAACTCCAGTCAAATTAGTTCTCTGTAGCATTAGCTCATTTCTTCATCATTCATTTGTCTTCTCCTCATAAGGTATTACACAACAGCAAACTGGTATCTGCTCCCTGTGTTTGCTCATGTGATGGCAGTGTTCTTCCACTTAACTTTTCCCCTCAGAGCCCAGAGTGCAGCCATGATAGACATGTTCACCAAAATAAATTGGAAAATGTGGTTAAAAACCCGTGAACCTCCATTTCATACATACAGCTGCTACATAGGCAAATAGGGTAATAATTATCACCACACTAAAATGTAATAAAACCAAGAATCACAAGTGTTGAAATTTGGATACCGGGAAATGCCGGAATGAATGCTGGCTGTGCCATTTAAACTGTAAAAACATAAAAGCATTTGCCTGTGCAACGTACTCTGCCTGTATTTAATTTTAGAAGGGAGACTGCAATACAAAAGCATTTTGGTTTTGTTTCAAAAGTGAAATGTAAGCCTTGCAGGACAGCTAAATAGCAACAAACATACAACTCAAACTACTTCAAAGCTGATATGTTCTCTCTAGCTGTTCACTTGCTAAAAGTGGGTAGCTAACACTGGTTATTTCTTGTCAGATTCCTGAGCATTTATAAAGCCATCTGTCAAAGCAGTAATAGATTTTTTTGGTTCAGTCTTCTTTTTCTTCTCAAGACCACTTCTCATGAGCTCACAGTAGTTGTCATACTAATGACTGTGATAATCTGTTTGTTTGTTTGTTTGGTATGCAACATTTTAAACTTGATCCAAAGACCTGGAGGTCACCAATAGGGAGTTTTTCATTGACTACTATAGGTTTCACACTTCTGGCTAAGGGAAGGAAGAAGAGACTGAAATTCATACAGAATTTCAAATTCCAACCTTTAAAGTGAGTAAAAAGGTCCCTCATATTACTGCTTATTTCCCCAATGCTCGTTGTCGACAATAGTCACCCCTCATGCAGCAGCTCAAATCTTTTGAGTGGGAGGAGAGTTTCTGTGTAAGAAGTGATGGGGCAGACCTGTGAGTCTGTATGATAAAAGGCTTCTGCTTGCTCTTCTCCCTGTCATTTCTTCTCCCAAGCTCCAACCAACAGCTGCAAGAAAATATGCACACCATCTGTGTGATCTATTCTGTGTCGAACACCATCTTCTAAACATGCCTGAACCAAAGTAAACCTGGCTGTGAGTTGAGGGATACACAGGAATTGTGTTACTATGAAACCAACGATAGACTAGCTGTCCTTTTCCAGTAGGCTGTCATTGGTGCACAGGATGTTAATCTGAAGCAAACAAGTAAAAATCCCAGTGATGTACCTTTAGGGAGAGCCAAGTAACAAGATGATACACAGGCTCCAGTGCTCACCTTGGGAATGGCCAGTTTCTCTCCTTTCTCCGGACATTCCTCTGAGTCGGAGCAGGTGTAGTTCTCACTGAAGGACACCAAAGGATTCACCCTTGGTTTGTGGATGGCCTGGAAGGTTAACTGAGTGTTAAGCAGGTTGCTCACTGTTCTCAGCGATGTGCACACGTTGGGGGGCAGTGAAGGATCGGCCAAAAGGTCTGTGATGAGCCCATGTGCTTCTCCCATGACAGCGATATCCACTGTGATACTGGTACCAGAAGACTAAAGAAGAGAAAAATAACACATGTAAGACAACAGAAGTGAACAACTTCTGCTGAGCACTATCTAAAGCTGTGCTGAACTCTCTTCACAACTTTTGTTAAAGTGGTTACCCGCAGAGTGGAAAAATAATAACATGAAATAATTCTTTAAATAAGGAGAATGATGCTGAATAGATTGATCATCAGGCATAATGCTCACAGTCTGCAAAGACTTTGGAACTCCATCATATCTGATTTCATGGCTTTCATCATCTGCAGCTGACAACCCATCCGAATGAATTGTTCAGGTTCCCTACAGAGACATAGTCAATGGCCAGGGGCTATTTGCATAAATAATTTTGGAGACATAGCTTAGGATGGGATGGGAGGAGTCTCTCTTGACAGATGTCTGTCTACTCACTACAGAGGCATCTAGAACAACTCACGTTCAATGCTCGTGCTTGGTTGAATGAAATTAATGCCAGGCATATACTGAGATCTTTAAAATATCACCATGCAACTAAACTACAGTATTCTGGTATGGTGGCAACAACATTCTTCTCCAAGAAATTGAATATTGGGCAGCTATACCAAATATGAAATGGAGTAAAAAGTGGATTTTTCAAACCTTGTTTTATTCAGATGGAAGTGATGAGAATAGCTACTCTACAGACTTGTATGACCAATTCAGATGGTCCTTACTTTCTCTTGGGTTTGAAATATACACCTACTTTACATATATCATTTAGGAAGAATTATTAACAGATGTATAAGCAGAACCAGTATCAGGGACCAGCTCCTATCACCGGCAGATCTTACGCACCCCAACCACGGATATAATTGATGTGCAAATGATGCAACACAAACCAACTGTGGCCCAGGAAAACTGTCTTCATATGTGCAGTCCATCCATCACACACACAGGTAATTTAACACAGCTGTAGCACGAGGCTTCCAGTGCATGCACGAGAGGGTTGATTCGTAAATGCATCTTTGAGTTTCTCCAGAACTTCCCCACAATCAGCAGCTTCGACTACCAGCTGTCTTGAGAACCAGTAGGGCAATATATTGGCAATAAAAGAAACAGTATATTGCCAAAAGCAGGAAAGTTGTCAAGTCTGTGAATTGACAGCTATATGATACAATTGCAAAAGACTGAGGATCTTTAAAAACCTACTAAAAGAACAGTGAGACTGGATGCACACAGAAGCAGAACAACTAGAAAGGCAGGACGCATATGGAATTTCAATGCAGCAGTGACATTTCAGCCTCATTAGCTGGTGTACCAAAACCTGCCATAAATTCTGCATGGAATTGCTAATTCAAGGCACTCCAAGAGTGACCATTTTTCCTTTGCTGTGTTTCTGACACATAAGCTTAAGCCTGCTGCTACTGTTTGGGACTTACCAGCAGGTGTACGTGCAGTTTGCCAGAGAAATCATTCCAGTAGATTTCGTACTAATTTACTTTCAAGTATTTCTTAGAAAAAGCTAAAATACATGGATTTCTAAATGGTGAAGTTATGTCTGTGAAAAGATCATATGAGTTTTTTGGAGAGGCAAACAAACAATATGGAGAATTGGTCAGACTTAGCAGGAGGGTGATCAGAGCCCCATCCAGGAATGACTCACCAGTGACAGTGTTTATGGACCTCAAAACACAAAGAACAGTGTAACACAGCGTGACACTGCTTTGTTCTCACAAAATGCTTTACAGGCAACAGAAAAGTATTTCTGAGGAAAGTGAAATATTAGCTGAGTGCAGCTAAACTCCTCCCCATTTGTGTAGTGTGGACATCAGGTCCCCTTGGCAAATTGATGTTTCACTCCACTGATCCACTCCTCGTGTCCTACTTCTCGCTATCACGGGATCCCCTCCTTGTGTCCTACTTCTTGCTAACACAGAAGTAAACTGAAGAACCAGAAGACAGGCCTCCTCACTCACCATCCTCTCATGCAACCAGAGAAAGAGCTGCTTCTTCCCATATTTCTTTGCCACGCTATGAAATAACATAAACCAGAAGCCGCTTGATATATTGAAGTGCTATTTCATCCTACTGAAAAAAATTAATGTCTGAACTTAATTTAATGGCTCTTTCATTGCTTAACCTCTCAGGAGTGCATGCAGAAGATTCTGGCAGATGCTAAAGAAAATTCTTAAATTAAAAGACAAGGCTTGGGATGGGAGGAATTAATTATCTATCTTAACCTCAGCCTTGAAAAACAGACCAAAGGGGAGTGAGGGACAATATGTCATTCAAAACGCCATAGAAGCCTCATATTTTCAGCAAAACTGCATAATCTACAGTTTGAAATTCTATTAAGCCTGGAGCCTGGAGTTGTTGACTGCCAATCAGAGACAGAGATTAATACTTCAATGAAGTAAACAAGTCTGACTCAGCGGGCTATAAGCAGAGGCCCAGATTTTGTACAGCAGTACTAATATTTTGCAAAGCAGCCAGCATTGTTCTCCATGATTAGCACCAAGTGGGGAGAGGGAGAGTCCTTCTCTTCTCAATGGTGAATTTTCTGCCACATGGCCTCTAACACATGAGGATGCCTTGTCAGGTATCTTGGTGACCCCACCCTGACTCTGGGACCCAGCAGATTTGTCTGAATCATAACACCAGGTTGTGATGAGTTCTGCCAGGACCAAGTGCATGGTAAAACCCATGCAGCCATCCACCCATCCATCCTGCCTGCACAGAGTACACCCAGCGAGGTCAGCACCATGCCTGTAAGGAGATCCACACTGATTTTCCCTCACCAAGATTGAAAATGAGACGTGAACCCCGTCAGCACAGTCCAGTCAGGGTCACCACAAAACATCAACACGTGCAGCATGACATGCTGCATTGCACAAGACTGTGAAAACATTTTACACGGTTCAAAAACATCACTGTATTGTACTGAGCTGCTTTAAATTTGTGTATATGATAGTTAGAGTATTGTCTGAACTGCTCATAATACTTAGAACGCTCAGAATGAGGGCATGTGTAAAAGAACAACAGACCAAGCTTAAATCCCTCTTGAAGAAAAAAGCACAAGAGGGTAAACACTGCTCTAATCCACCAATTTCAGTACATTTACACACATCCTAAATTGGAAAGGTTTATAAGTTGTAATTTAACTGCACAGTACTTGTATACAGGAAAGCACCTTCTTTTCCAAACAGTTTGAATATTTCATCTATCTCAGGGTGAATTTAGAGCACTGCCAGACTAGTCTGACTAGATAAAATTACAGGTATTTAAAGTATTATTTTCTAAAAAAGTTACAAATTGAATGCATGAAAACATTTTAAAATATTTCATTTTTCAGATTCACTACTACAAAACAGTAGAGAACTGCATATACTTTGGAAACCATTATTCAGAAAGTAAACAAAAATGCCTTTCCTTAAAGGGCAAGAAAACCTGGAATTTACTTTAAAAGACATATGATGATGTGAAAGCAAGACATTAATTGGTGAAAATTTTAGACTGATGTAATTGTACATGCACACATTTGCACACATATATATGCACAGTGTCTTTTTCAGGGTAAAAGTGCATATAAAATCCATGTTCAGACTTTGTAAGTAGTTTTCTTCTTACGTGCATAGCCTCTGCATGAACTGATTTGGATTCTTTCCAAACCACTTTACTCATTGCATAAAACAGAACAACAAAGAGCTAAGCTAAGGTGAATTTAATTGCACATTGGTCAGTATGCATTTACTCATCTATGCCAATAATTGTGAATCCAGTTGTCTCCCATGAATTTTGGAGAAGACTGGCTTACTGTTCAATTTGTGACTTCACTCCATCCCTGATTTAAGCAATGTCATGCAGTGACTAAAACTGAAATGCTCTAGGGCAGGAACAAACCCAGATCAACTAAGCATGCTCACTTTTAACTAAGATAAGGAGAAAAATTAATTCCTTATAATGCTGACAAACAGTGGTTTAGGCTGTGGTACAACCTGGAATTCCTAACTGGGTCCAAATGCGCTTGCAGCATGTTTTGGGGCTTCTTTTCATGTACAGAAATAAATAAAAAGGGTTTTCTCCCAAAGAACGCATATAAAAAGTAAGATGGCCAGATCACAGTAGGATGCATCAGAAACTGGGGACAGACATGGATAGTTCACAGTGCCAACTGTGCAATCATCTAAGTTTGCGTTGGTGGGAATTTACAAGAAAACTCTGATGTGCCAAGAAGCACATACACTGCTGCATCTGCAGGACCAAACCATAAGCAGCACGTCCCACTATCACACAGACAATTTTTGTCAGGGCAGGAGGTTTATCTGCAAGGAATATTCTTAAATGCCATATGAAAACAATATTCTAGCAAATTTAAATGAACACTTAGAATTTTGGGGTTTGATTAGTTTGTTTTGGATTCTGTAACAGGACTAGAAAATAAACTTTCAAAATTTGCAAAACCTTTGTTGGGTTTTTCTATTACATTTCACAAAATCCCATTAATTTTCTTTTGTTAAACTATATTATGCATAAAACTCACTCTAAGAATAGCTATTTACTGGCTAGGGGGAAAAGCAGATAGAACTGTGTAGGAGAAATGAATTTAGGAAAATAGGAATAACAATTTCCTTTACCCATAAGACCTGATAGATATATTTAGGTTATGAATTGTTTCTGTTGATTCACCTGTGAAGCAGATTTGACATCCATACACTTAAGAGATACCTTAATGCAAATAAAAGTCTTTCCCCTCCCCATTGATATTTTGTATATGATTCTCATATGACTGAACTCAGCCAGCCTAACTAAAAAATACTGTTCTTTCCACCCTACAAAAAGGATGATTATCATGGCAACACAAAATCAGTCAAAACTTCAGTATAAAAAAAACCCAAAACCAAACCAATTATCTAACACAAACCACAATTCATTTCACTCAGCCTCATGTTAGGGAAAAAAAAAAAATCTTTGTTTGCTGTGGCTTGTACAAGGAAAAGCACTGTAGGCAGAGATGCTGGCCTTTCACCACATTACACTCAAGAACACTCTGTAAGCAAAAGGATGGGGGAGGCGAGGAGGAAAAAAGAATTAAAATAAGCAGCATCCAACGTATCTTCAATCTTCACACAATTACAAGCAACTATAAATCAACATTTGATGTAGTTTCCAAGTCACATCATAAAATGTTCAGGCCAAGATGTCTGGAAACAAAATTAAAAGCAAATATAATTCTCCATTATTTTAATGTCCGCAGAGCAATTTGAAGGATAAACATGAATTGGCTTCTATGGAAATAATGAATCATTTTAAAGGCGCCACAGACTTAACTACTCCACCTTCCACTGAATGACTAAGGAGAAAGAGAAGCGTGCACACAATTCTTTGACATTTCACTTTTCTGTATTAAAAGCTGCAGAAGTCTTTTTATTTTTATTTCTCTCTTATTTTGTACTAACACAAGATTTCAGGTTTTCTCTTCTCCGGTGAGCAAACGAGACGTTTACGAGAATCTTTTCTCCGGCTTATTGAGGCGCAGCATTCCTACTGCTCTCTGGAGGTGAACCAGCCACAGGCTCTGCAAGGCACACTCTTTGCTAGGGCTGAAAATAGCATCTTCCTGTTGTCTCATCACATTGATCAAAGAAAAACCTTTCCCAAGCATCAGTGTGATCACTGGCTTTGCTATTGAATCTTTAAAGCACCTAGAGCCAGATAACTGTAAAGCAGACACTGAAGCACAGAAGATGATCCCATAGTGAGGGAAGACTGGATCTTGTGTGAGCCATAACAATTTTGGTTTCAACCCTGGTTATAAGAAGCTTGGAATGGCACCACCATAATAAGAGCAGACTTTCCTGATAAGAATTACATTGAACTCTGATTTGCAGAGCAGAAAATGCCACGACTGCCACATGCAGTGTGACTGTAGCCTGAGCACAAGATGCCAGAGTCCAAGGATCACGGAGCAGCCAGAGGAAATTTTTAAAAGTAGTTCTGCAAACACAGGATCTAATGAGATGGGTCTCACTAAGGACTTACACCTTTTTGTCCTCTCAGCAGTCACTGTATTGCAAAGACCCCCTTCCTCAGCAACCCCCTTGAGGCCACACAATCAGCAGGAGGCAGCCCTGCCTGAGGCTACACGTGCATGTTGTGGAGCAGCCTTATACAGGGCTCTCTCTAAGCTCACACTATGTTAAACTGCCAGTCAACTACTACCAAGCAGGGCCACTGATTTGGACCCTCCTCTGGTATCCCACCATAGGCTGGCATAAAACTTCTAGGAAGGTAATAATCTCTGAAACTTCTTCCCATCTGCCACATTTGCTTGAAACCGTCAGAGAGGAGCGTGATCATGTAAGATTACTTTCTTTGGAAAACCAGAATGAAAATAACAGCATTCTTTAAGAAAGAGACACTGGTTTGAGAAGGAAATACTTTTTTTCCTTTCTTATAAAACCCATGGAATGTATCACTGTCTATAGCACACTTTGTCTGGGGCGGCATTCGCCATCCCCACATCCTGCACCTCTACTTCGGGTGACACTATTTAGAAAGTTCACAGTTACAGCTGACTAACTTTCTTCCATTACAGGGCCTTTCAGTTCGTGACAGCTTTGTCAGCCAAAGAGCTCAGACTGAAACATACACTGCCAGGTATTTGTCTGCGGTGAATTATTTCAGCGTTTGAGAAAAATTGTTCAGACATTTACAAGAAGACTGTTGGAAGTTTTTATCCATGCTAAAAGTTCTTAGTAAACTGATACCATTTAATCTGCAGCAGGCACTGAAGGTACAGCAAGGCCTTTTGCTTTCCCTGTCCTGATATGTCCAGATTTGGTTATATAGCCTCTGGGAAAAACAGAACCAAAGTTAGCCTTGCATGACCTCCATGGGTTGTCAGAAACCAGTCACCAAGCTGCCTGAGGATGCTGCCAGCCCTAAGTGTGCATGCCTCTGCATGCACATGTGGGTCCTCGAGCACTGTGCTCAACGTTCCAAAAGGACCACATTTATCCAAACTGCACTGTCAGTCTGCAACTCAGAGTTACACCATGGTTATTCTTCGCTCTTGCTGAGTGATGATGTCGAGGTAACTGCTTGCACTGATAACACCAGGCTCAGGTGAGCACCTCTCTGGGTGGACCACAGCTGCTCAGAGAGAAGTCTGTCTCACTGCTTTAGCAAAGACATCTACATTAAATTAAAAAAAAAATGTGGGAGATTTTTTTGCACATCATACTCAATAGACAAACTGACCTGTTGAGAGAGAGAGAGAGAGATACAGAGAACACATTTGAGTTCTATGAAGTTTTGGTGCCATCTGTAACTTTCAAGGCAGACTATCAGTTGCTACTTTCAGGTCACCTAGTAAGCTTTTCCAGATTTGTTACATGTGCCAAAAGAAAATATCTTTGTGGACACTGACAGCCAAGCAGCAGTAAAAAGATAGATGCAGAAATAATCTGAAGGAGTGGGAGGATTAGATTTGGTAAGATTCAAGGCCTACAGACTAGGAAAGTCTGCACCCAAGTGGATGCAAATTCTGGTCACAACCCAATGCAACTTAATTCCCTGTCATTTATATCTGACAGAAAGGACCTCCAATTAACTAACTGCACTGGTACTGACATAAAGTAGTACTTAATTTTCCACATTTCCCCCTGCCACAGTAGAGCACAGTTGGAAAACTCTAGAAAGTTTAGGAGAAGGGGGCAAAGGATTGTCCCCAGAGTGTGGGCCATGGGGAGCAAGGGGCATTCTGTAACCAGTTGTACACGTGCTCTGCCTTGGGCTCCTGGGGAAATCCCAGCTCAAGTGAAGACACTCAGGGAGATGTGATGACCTTCTGCATAAGGCATGCCACAAGAAGGATCCAGGGAAAGCAGCTCCTGGAAGGAGGCAACAGCACAGGCTGAACTTCCTGGCTAAGAGCCGCTGGTCACAGCTTGCAAACCTTGTGGAAACTCTGACACTATGTTTGATGTTCTCAGCAGAGCCTTGGGGACTCAGTCACCCAATTCCAAGGGACTTTCCGTGCTATTTGGCTGCCTAAAACCATTAAACTATCACGATTACCCCAGCCCGGAGAACTACTTGACGACGTAGAGCGGATCACAGCCAGTCACAAACAGTCAGGGTTTATTATTTAAAAAGTAGACACCACTCCAACTAAACCAGGAACTTTAAAAATTATTGCTTTTCATTAAAACACAGCAGATGGGAAAAATTAAATTCTATGCGGGGCTCAAATCTGCTTTGAATAACACAGAGTGAGGAAAACAATTCTGTACTTCAGAGACTGTCCTCAATTGTCTTACACTATTGTTCTTCAATTTGTACATCAGATGGTCACAAATTGGTGGCTTGAAGCTGATAGTTTGTGTTCATGTGAAGCAAACAGTGACAACTGTCTTCAGCCTCAACTTGAGCTGCAGTAACACCAGCTGGGACCCAGCAGGAGCAGGGCACTGGGTGCACACACAGCGGAGGATATGCCATCTATTAATACCTGGTGATCTTACCCATTTGAGTTTACAGCTCCAATATCCCCGCTTAGCACGAGAAGCTATTTTAATTCTACGGTGAACTAAAACAGAGCAGCCAAATACACAGCATGAGTTAAAAAAAGATCCACTGAAAGCAATAATCACCATTCTGCCTCCTGCGTACTAACTAATCCTCCCACATTTTCAACTCGACAGTCTCAGTTACACCAGAACAAAGCCAAAAGAGCCCTATAATGCCGTATTTTCTCCCTTTCAAAGTATTTCAGGCTCTTTTGGGAAGCAACTTGAGAAGTGACATCACAATTAGCAGCAAGCTGCAGAAATAGGCGTGAAAATAACCCCAGCTAAAGATTTCACATCCACCTCAGTCTTTCACTAACTCTTTAACAGTATTAAGAAGAGCATTACTAAATATCATTAAAAACATAATACAAATAAATTCAGCTGCTAAATTAAGACAAAAGATTGGGGGCAGGGAGGGAAGAATTTCTACAGAGGGCATCAAACGTATTTTCAATTGCTAAAAAGGAGTTGCCATCAGGAGAATAAACTGAAAAGAGCAAACTCAGGGAGGTTTTAAGACGGTTTTGAGTGTTGAAAACCAGAATAAATAGAAAATTGGAAACTAGGAAATAATCATCAGTGAAGCTGTAGATGAAGTGTCTTTAACATTCAGTCTGTTCTTACTGAAATTATGGTAGGGATTTGGAAATGACAGCAGGAGCCAGATGTATATCTTTGGCCATGTTTTGCATTTGCTGTAGCAGCAGAGCACAAAGACCTCATGAAATTCTCCAGGCTACCAAGAACACTAATGATATTTAGTGGTCCATTTTTAAGAACTTGCTTTCACTGAAGCCAAAGGCAGGCAGAGATATTCTACACCTCTTGAAAAGGATAAATCTTGTGCACACCAAAGTCAAGAAATAGCCTCACTTCAACCAAATTGGCCAAAATTTAACATTTTTTTTCTTCTCCATCAGACCTTGTGGTTTGCATTATTCTAGTTCTTCTGATTTTATGCACTCACACTAATACCAGTTAATAGCCATCTAGTGTTACAGATGTCTCCTCCTCTTTCTCGTGACTTTATGTCACTAATGAACTCCTCTGTGAAAAGAATTAATCATTTTTTCTTTAACACTTGGCTTTGGATTCTTCTATTATGACTCATTTAAGAAAAGCAACTGTAGCCTTAGGGACTTGCAGCCCCCAAATCCTTCATCATAGCTGCTGCAGAGCTGCAATTTCCCTAAAGAACAAGCTACTTCAACATCTAAAGCCAGGACCTGCAAAAGGCACACTAAGCATGCACTAGATGTGAAAATCCCCCACCTTTCCTAGATTATTTCAGTAGGTAGGCATTTCAATGAAAATCAGAACGGAGAGAAACAATAATTCATATACAAGAAAAATAAAACACTATCCCCTACATGTCTTCTATGATATTAAAATGATTTTTTTCACTTAGCACAGATATAAACTGACAGACTGGCAAGCCCTGAGGACTGCTTTCAACCTACTTCATCCTTGACCTGCAAGGACCAACTTAAAGACACACTAGGTTAGTTTATACCATGGGCTTATTCTGCCTTTGCTGTCACGAATGAGGAAAAAAAAAACCACATTTGCCTGCTGAGATATAAGGTACACAGCTGATCACAACAAGTCAGTGCCTGCATCAGATGGCCATTTCCAGCCACTTTGTTACAGCCTATAATCTACAAACTGGATGCTAAAGGCTCTAGGGTTTTCTAAGTCATCTCAGCAATCTCTGATTTCCTTCATGAAGCTGGTGACTGATTTGTCTTGTGCAGTTTTAACCTAAGAAAAGTCTTACTTTCAACTCCTGTCTTTTAGGTTGTGAGCAGTTCTTTACTTGCATTTTAGGAAAAAAAAATAAAATGCATATAATATTCCCAATTATGACATCCTGGTTGCTTCTCAATTCTAATTAGAGATTGATTCAATCTGTGCTTCTGCATCATGAATATCTCACCATACTGAACTTTGACTGTCTGGCTCAGGGTCTGCACTTTTTTATAAGGGCCAAACACTTCTGTGTTTTTGGAAAGCCTGGATTCAAACTCACATCTAAATTTAACAGCACCGGCTTCTCATTTACAAAAGGCAACAGAACCATAGAGACCAAAAAACAGACACAGATCATGAAGCACTGGTGCTTATGCTGGCAACCCAACTAGACAATGATAACTCTCTGCAGTGAGTTATGTTTTCTGCTTGGATGTGGATATTAACCAAAAAAAAGAATCAACTGTTTCTTTTTTTAAAAAATGTTAAATCCCCTTGTGAGGCTGAACTTTAGTGGTTCATCCACATCTACTCCGGTAAGAAATCAGTGATGATGCACCAGTCAGTGCAATAGAAGCACTTGCTACTACTGAGTGGAGTAGGTGGATTGAATCTGAAAGGACAAGATGACCCACTGAAACTCTATCACTAGGACTGCTGGTGAACTGCCACAAGAGAAACATGGAAATTACAGCAAAGAGAAACACTGAAGTTACATCAAAAGAGAAAAAGTAAATGCAGCCCACCTAAATTTGCACTTCATTCTCAGCACACAAACTGCCTGACACAGCAGCAGTACTGACTCTCTGAACCTTTAAAGTCAAATGCCCAAAGTCCTATTAGGGTCCTGTTCACAGGTCCTGGCAGAGAGGTTTAAAGTCTTCTATGACTTCTTGAAGGAGGTATAAAAAAGAAGCCTCGACATACAAATCTCTCTTTTACCACTGAAAATCAACCACTTTGAAAGACGCATAGGTACAAAGCCTTGATATTTTAGCCCAGGAGCAATCCTAATAATTAGTACTGAACTATTTGCTGATGACACTTCAGTTCTAATCACATGATTCTGCCACAGAGCTCTCTTACACAGAGAACAGTGGCGTCCTCACAAACAAGAAACAGCAGTTCAAACTAGGCAGCTCAAGGATTCTCACTGTATTGACAACTTTAGAGAAACACAAAAACCATTTTGCACTCTGACAGAAAAATTATTGGGTTTGGAATTTCTGGCAAAGGAAAGGGTTTGTTTTGGCTTTGCTCCAGCAATTTTAAAGCAGTTTTATTAAAAGATAGGAACAAGAATTCATGTCAACTTCGCAAAAACTTAAATTTTTGCTCTGAAAATGATGAAACAAAATTCTTCCTTTTTTTTTTTTTTTTTTCAAAAAGCTTATGGTTTCTTGTCGTGCAGAACAGCCTGGTGTCCCATTTGCATTTTTTGCTGCATTAGACTTCTGTAGAGCCTTAGTGTGTCTCTTGTGCTCAGAGGCTCATTGCTGAATTAAATGGGATCCATAATGGATTAGACCCTGGAGATTACTTCAATATTCAGGTTTGTTAACACTAGTGACCAAATGCAGGGTATGGAAGTTAAAGGTCTCCCTCCATAGTCAGTCTTACTTTGAGAGGTTAAACTCAGAACAACAATGAAAAAAGACCAGTTTCATCACAAGAAAACACTTTACTTCATACCACTGACCTCGGTGAACATCTCTCATCGCAAAGTTTTATGCAAACATATTTGTTAACAAGTTGAAACAGACCACAAGCAAAATTGTTTGCCATACGGTGCTCTGACAGATCAGCTGATGAAGCATATGGATTCAGTCTTCCTAATTCTGTATTATCTCTCTAACTGCTTCAATCTGAGTGTTACAAGTGGCCCCAGATATCCTATTTATCCTATTAAGGTAAAATAAACACATTAATTGCCGATCAATTCTCCTTCATCTGCTCCAAATGCATTTGGTGAGATTTTTTGGCAATAACATTAGGAAACAACCTTCTCTAGAAAGAAGAATCACTTCACTTAAATGATTTCTTCTTTTAATTACTGTCATTCCTGGCAAGATGCTAACACAGAACAGAAAATGTGTATCAGTAATGCTGGCTCAACATATTGGTATTTTGCCAGGAACGTGAAGCCTGCCCTTAATCTAAGTAAAAAATTATTTGTATCCATTTCCTCTTTTAATGCAAGCTACAATTGCCATGGAAGGTAAAGCTGAAGCACTCTGTATGACGTTACAGCAAAATGAAATACTCAACCAAATTAAATACGCACAACACTTTTACCCATCTGCCCCTTTATTCTTCAGCGACAGATCAAAGAAACGTGTTTGATTTCCTGTCGATAAAATCAAGGTGGCACAAGAGGGCAACGTGATGAGGTCCCACTTTGTTCTGCTTTTTAGGAAAGATGCCTTCAATTAGGATGGCGTTTTTCTGACGTGATACAAATATGCCTTTAAGCCATAACTAACTGTATAATGATCCAATTCTATACAGAGTCATAGTAACACACCTCACACTTACACATGTTAATGGCTCAGGTTAAATGGAGGGAGGGGAAATAACTGGGAAGAAAGGAATTAACTTTTAGCTGGACTTTTTTTTTTTAAACAGAGAAGAAAATGAAAGATAAAAGCTGTCTCTAAAGACTAGTATATCTTTTGTGTATAAAGACAACCATATGAGCCCATGCCAACTAAAAACAAGCAGACAAGACAAGTTACAAGTAAGATTTCATATTTAACTCTGAAGCCTGGTTTGGGTGGATTTGGGTGTACTTAGTAACCAGTCAAAAAAATATAAAACCATGTTCTGATTTGAGGTAAAATTTAGGGGTTTCTACTCTACTTTAAGGGCTTGCTTACGTGACCAGCCTAAATGTGAACCAATTAAAGGACATTTCACCAAGTGCACAGGATAAATTATTTTAAATAAAACCTGTCCATTGGCAGACTACTAACCACACACAGTAACTATTTTTGCTCGTAAAATGACATTCATTTAGCTCTGTACAAACAATTTATGAATCCACCTTTAACACAACACAGCCTTTTCTCCCTGCACCAAACTGACAGCCGTGGAAAACCCCGCACGGCTCCAGAGCAGCAGGCTGAACTCTGTTTCCCCTCGGGCAGCAGCAGCACTGGTGATGATCTGGACGCCAGCCCTTCATTACTGATGAGAACATAACGAGAAAGGAGATCAGAGAGCAGGTCTTCTGCTGGAACTGAGCCATGGCCTCACTTATAAGCCAAGCAATGCAGAGCGGGAGTTCCCAGGAGGATGGAGCAAGGAAGCCCAAAATGTCACTCACCTAAGGGTTACTGCCTCCTGGATGGTCCACTAGTGTCTCATGGGGTCAATGGCACAGAAAAAGGAGAGGGGGCAGGAGACAGGGTTATGCAGCACATCTATGAGGACATCCAGCTGCAGAAGTGAAAATAACAGCAGGAAAAGGGGACGAGAACTTCGTGGTGGGGATGACAGTGAGAAAACTACAGAAGACCTGGTTCCAATACATATCCAAGGTTAGAACACAACTACTTCCCTAAATGAGCACACTACCTAGGATACCTCATGCTAGGTAACAGCTTAAATTGAGTCACTGCTTCAGGAAAGGGTATAATACAACAGTCATAGCACAACTGGGCAGAACTTTTCACACAGGGCATTGTGATCCTGCAGCTTTAGGTGCAGAAAAGCCTTTCCCAGGAATCACCAGATGGCACTATTCTTCCTTCAAATTAAGGTTGTAACTCTGCTGTGCATGTGAAATGCTATCATTGATTTGGGAGGAAAAAGATCTCAATCCATGTTTTTTATATATATTAGGCCAGTAGTCTCTCACTGTTCACATTCTTTCCAATGATCTTGAAAATCTTGTACAAACAATAAAGAAATTACTGTATCTGGGGGAGGTGGAGGGAATCTCATAACATTTTGAACTGACCCTTATACTAAAATATTCCACAGTAGAAGGACTACAGACGTTTCTCTAGGAACACAAAACTCCCCAGCAATACATGAAATGCCTGACAACTGTATTAAGAGAGCAGAATTTCTTGCAGAGAAGTAAGTCAGACATGTAAGGATAACATATACATGCCTCTCTTCTCCATGTTTTATTTCTGTCTGCTAACAGAGCTGTTGAAGACACTAAACTCCACTATAATTGTGCAGTGTTTAGTATGAAAATATTCCCTAAATTTGGTTTAAGATTATTGTACTTCTCTAAAAAAAAAACCAATCTGTTGAGAGTATCCACATAACATAATAACAGAAGAGAGAAAATGGAAGTATATTAAAAAATGCTAATAATGAGACATCAGCATACACATACATGTTAGTGTAAGCATGCTTTCCTTCAGTTTGTTGACATGATTTGCAAAAGGTGCAAAGTATTCACATTTGCACATTTGGGTATAAACTACAGAGGCTGTGGAAGTAAATCCAGAATGCAGCTAATTTGGGCTGGAAGTACAGAGTGGGTACATTCATACTGAAGTCTCAAAAGCCTCGGACCCTAGACGAGAGTGAGTGTTATTTCTTTTTGTTTTGTTTTGTGTTTAATGCACCAGAAGACTTGTCTGAACTCAAGACCTTACAAATTGATAAACCGAGGGGCAAATTAATCAGCAGAGTGACTCCCCTGACTTCAGCAGGAGTCGCAGCAGAACTGAAGTTTGCCTGCTGTGCTCACGAGCCGAATTCCCTCACAAAACAGATTTTTGTTTTTCTCTAAGCAACTCTCCCCCCCTTTCAGCTCCCTAGAAGTTGACAGGCTGTTTCCTGCTCCACGATCTGTGAATCACGACGTGAACGCCAATCGCTGCTCCCCCGTGAAATTAAATTAGGTATCGGAGCACAGCGTGAGCAATAAGTTTCCCTGAGACGCCAGCCCTAAAGAAACTGTACCCTGTCTTCCCCCAGCTGAAGAATGGAGTTATGAAAGCAGGGTCAAGTTGGTTATTACTCTTCGTACTCCCCAACATCAACCAGTCTACTCTGAGCCAGCTCAGTTTTCTCTGCTTCCTAGTCATGAATACAGTGGTACCAAATTTAAAGAGTCCAGTAATTCATTATATTTATTTGTGTGTTCTTCTGTAACCACTTAACACCATGTGAATTGCAGCAATGCTTAACACACACCGAACACCATGATAAATCACCAGAACTTAGTGCATGTCATACAGCTGGGAGATTGGTAAGACAAGGGTAAGCAATATTAGCACATGGCTTATCAAGCAGGAAAGGGGAGTATGTGATGCTGTTTGCTTCAAAGTGCCTTTCAGTAGCACTTTGTTAAGCCATAAAATATTCACACTTGGAATGATCACAGGGTTATGTTGCCTCATATTCTTTTTTTCAGACAGATGGCCCTTGGTAACTTACACACATCTTTGTCACTGCAGTGTACACTGAGCAAGAAGACACCACAGGGGTACATCTGAAACCTGAAATTGGTAGAAAATCAAAGAATAATAAAACTTGGTTTGTGAGCTCAGATTCTCATATTCTGGAGCCTATGGTAATTTCAAATAGGTTTAGAGGAATTTTAGTTCCAAATCGTGATGTAGGTGTCAAAACCAGACTACTCAGCCTCCTTTCTGCATCACCACCGAGTGCTCCAGCCAAGGTACTTTACATTTGCTTCAAGGAAAAATGAAAACTACTCCCACCTTTCATTCTCAGACAGAAATACACTTCTCCCTTTAACCAGAGAAACTACTCTAAGGACCAGCTTCATAATCTGCAAGAAGCAAAAGTCTTCATGCTCCCCAAAATTAAGTCTGGCTTTTCTTTCTCCAGCACTTATGTGTTCCCTTGTGAGCCTTGCAGGTTCCTCCAGGTTCACTTCTCCAAGGTCTCGGTCTACTAAAAATCTAATCACAAACTCTCCCTCTTCTGGGTTAGCTGCCAGACAAGGGGTAGTATTGAAGTTACCACGTCAGTGAGAGATTGTTCTGGCCTTCAAGCATTGCCATGTCCCCTGCCCAGCTGCTCTGGAGATGGCTCAAGCACAGCAAAGTAAATTGGTTTAATCTTGTGCATCTGGTACTGAGTTCCCAGTCATCTGTTCAGGGTATAAAGGGACTCTGTTCCATTTCATTGATCATGTCACAGTCCAGCTCTAGTGATAGAGCTTGAAAGCTTCAAAATCTAATCCCTGATAGCTCTTCTTCTCTGCCAATATTTTTCACAGTGTTGGACTTGTATGTTTGTTCCACAATTTACTGAGTAACCTGCATCTGAGAGACTGTTAGTAACCCTCTTAGAGCTAACCTGTTAGTCTGTTTATTACCCTAAATTCACAAAAGTATTCCTTTGTCATTTTAAAAAGAAACCCACAAAACCTCTGCAGAGCACAACCGTCTAGAGACTTTCAATATTTCAACATTAGCCAAATGAATGTGAAGTAAAACCTTCATCTCTGCATGCCCCTTATAGGATTCACTTAAGGTAACAATATCCCACAGAAGGCTCTGTGGATTGCTGGAAGGTGCAGAGCACTCTTTGCCTATACAGTGAGCAAAAGCTTTAGACCACTTCTGGGAATGCAAATGAATGGAATCCACGTGACTCCGGTAATAAAAGGCTCCTGTCTCTTTGCAAAGCATTGAAATGCCATCTGGCAATTTTGTTGACGTCAGCAGGCGCAGAAAAACAACCACTACCTCCCCCCAAAAAAATCAAAAGCCTTGGGCAGGAGGGGGAGGAACGCAGACTTCCATGGTGCGGGTGCACTTCGGGCTGGTGTTCCTAAAAACCTGCAGCAGCGCTGTCAGCCCAGAGACCCTAAATCTGCGGCAAGCAGCAGAGCCACTGCACTACCGTCCCCTGCTCTTGCCACGCAAACCTCCCCGAGAAAAAGCAGTGTTTCTTGCTCTCCCTTACGCTACTGAAGGTTTTCAGAGTAACTGCTTAAGACTCTCACAAGTTTTCAGTTCTCTCAGGGGAGGGGAGCTGTTGCGAGCACACGGCGTAAATGAAGAACGCTGTGCATCCAATCTCTCACCTGGCAGAAAGCAGGAGTTTGTCACCTTGTGGTGCTCTCTCTCCACCGACAAGTCCCAAAGCACACACAGAGGGCCAGTGTAACCTCTTGCCTCTATTTCATACTGCTGAGCAGCCGTGGGTTCCCTGGCACCCTGAATTCAGAGGCTCCTACCAAGCATCAAACAACACGCACTGTATCCTCTCTGTTATCTCGCCTTGTCAGGTTGCTGAAAGTTTGTGCATGAGGAACAAATCTCTCAGTGTAGACTACAGGGAAAGACACACAACTTCTAGCAATACAGCAGTTTCTTTGCAGGGTATGGAAGATGCACCACTCATTTGGCTACTTTGACTACATTTTGTGCACACTGGTCCGAAACACAATGAAAGAAACTCTGTAGTATTTTAAGTGAAATATCACACAAACATTTAATGATGACAAGACATAAATGACCTAAGATGCTGTAAGAAAGATGTTCAAATCCTGCAGGAATAATATTATAAGCAGCAGGTACTTATTTAAGTTATATTTCATAGAAGGTACAATATTGCTTTTAAGTATTACATGCCACCTGGTACAGAAAAAATGCCAAATTTTCCTGTAAAATGCCAAAATTCTAAGCCCATAATGTAAGTTAACTTTTCTGTGATGAGCTAAAATAATACTTATGAACATGTGTGCATGCAAGTGAAGCAGGCATCTCTTCCACATCGAAATGCACTGCTTTAAAACAAACAGTGTTTGTTTTAAATGTGTCCTCCATGAGACACATTCAAACCCTGAAGAAAGGAGCTTGTAAGTTACTTTTAATTAGGGATGAGATCCATTAATACTATTTCTCAAAAACTTAGGAACCAGAACCACAGGGGATGGGTGACAATGAGGAGGGGGAGATGGAGGAGGCTGACCTGACACCTAGGGCCACAAATGTTACATGCTCCAAGTTGTCTCACTGAAGTGGTGCAACACAAAGCACATTCCTAAGGCTCTGCAGGATCAAGGTCTCACTGACTGAGGTATGCAAACGTGCCTGAAGTAATAGTCCTTTTTCTTTCCCCTGTTCACTCCCCCCCCCTTCTCCCTCCTTCCCATCTCCTCTTACTGAATGAAACCGAGGCATTTTTGCTTACAAAACTGCTCTTTGAATTCCTAATCTCTGCCTCAGTGTAATTTTTTAACAGCAAGTCAAAGCAGCACTGTGTAAATAACTGCAAGGAGACAGCTCTGCCTGGAAACTGGAAAGTTTTACTTGCTCACATCTTAAGCCTGAAAGCTTATGCTCAATTCAATTAAGAAAATTTATGGGTAATTCCACAGTTTCTTCCCAAATCCTTATGTTCTCAGGCAGCCAACCCAGAAATGAACAAAGCCTCTGACAACTGACTCCCTTCTGCTAGCACATGGGCAATTATGAGGAAAGTGTGCATTTAATTGAGTTAGTTGTAAATCCTGACATAGGAATGAATCAGAGGCTGGAGAAGAGATTCCTTGGTGCCATTTCAGGTATAATCACTTCTGCTTAACATTTGTTTACTGACTTCATAAAATACATGAACAACAAAACAATCCTTCCATACTTTTACAGCTATTAAGCCTCCGCTTGAAGCTGTAGGAGAATAAACTTAAAGTTACAAAGGTGACAGACAAGGCAGAGATTTTCTGAATTCTCCTCCTGTCTCTCAGGTCTGCATCCCATCAGGTCTGTTTTAAATATAAAATATTTTCAGAGTGCACAACTAAATCCCACTCAGCGATTCTGTTCAGAGCATTCTCCAGTAAAGCTTATGTACAGCAATAAATAAGAAATTTCCATGCCTTCTTTCATTGGTCCCAGGGTAGTATTTCATTGAACTCATAACAACTACAACCCTTATATCTAAATGGTCATCCTGAGGACTGTGTTATCTTTAAAAAACATCAAGATGCCTCTCCCTTCATTCCAAAATATCACTCAAAAGAAAGACAGCCTCCCTGTTGTCTGTATGACAAATGTCTGAGAGAGTTTCACCCCCTGAAGCTGTTGCAGACCCTGGAGCTCCTCAGCTAAGACAAGAAATGGCTATTGCTACATTCCCAGGAGACTCTCAGAAGCTCCACTTGAATGAACTTGCAGCTTCTGGATAACATAATGTCCAGAGAGATAGCTAAAATCCAGGATTCTGAAATTATTCTCATTTCCAAGATTTGTGAGGATTATTCAGACACTGACATTCACTATGCATACATTAAATGTGACTTATTCAGAGGGAGCCTGTCACTTTGGCAACAGCACATGGTGTGGGAGGAAAGTGGTGCCACTTGCAGATCCTCCTCTACAAATATTTGTTTGTTCTTGTACAGGTAGAGTTTCCTATTGCTATTTCCTGTTTTCTAGTTGCATTGTTCTGCTCTCCAAGCAAGTCACCTCTCTTTCTCTCCACATTTTTATCAGTCTTGTATCTTCCCCTGCCAGGCACACCTCAAAGTTTATTTGGGACAATTCACCTCCTGTTCCAAGTACCACAATAAGCACAAATACTCAGGGCTCAGGGAAGGTCCTTGCCCCTTTGCTGCCCTCCTCTCTCTCTTGGGGATCCTTCTGTACTTCAGCTGAGACTAGAGCTGAGCCAGCTAAAAGCCACGGAGGCCCAACCTGAGCTGGGAAGTTTCGATTCGGCCGTCACTGGAATAAATCCAGCACAGCAGGCTGACAGGTTGCCCTTCAGGTTGCCCTGAAGGATTTTCCTAAGCCTGGAGGTCTCGTGGGCAGTAATTCAGAGTCACAGAATCATACAGGTTGGGCAAGACCTCTAAAGATCATCAAGTCCAAACACAGACTGAATTCTACATTAATTGCTTTCATTTCTTACGTAGCCCCTGTGTGCATGAGGTGGTGAGGGGTCAGGTCTAGTTTAACCTGCATTAGTCTGATCCCTGCAAACTCAAAGTCATTACCTTAACTGAAGTTAAGTTAAGCAAAACTGGAAGGTTTTTAAAAATGCTTCAGACTCCTGAATTCAATATCGAGTTGTGAATCAAAAAATTAATATAAACACAAGGACATCCCTGTGGTCATGCCAGTTGAGATGATTCCCCTCTCCCTATTTGTGTGCCAGCCCCTTGCTGAGAACTCAGCATTTCCCAGTTCACAGCTGATAGCGCCCTAAACACCTCTGGCAGTGGAAGGAACGTGGCCTTGACACAATCCGGGCAGCCCCTGCAGACCCAGCGAGGGAAAGTAAAATATGGAAATCCTGGCCTCCTGCACTGAGGGCTGAACTGCTTGCAAGGTGCCCTTTTGTCACCCTCCTGAAGCTGAGAGCACCCTGCTTATCAAGTGTGTGAAAGGGTCCCGTGGAATCCTCACTGGCTTCCCCTGAAGGCTGTGCATCCTCATCCAGGGACAGTTTCTCTGAGTTTTACAACAATGCTATAAATCACAAGAAGCTCAATCAAAGATTGTCAATGCAGGTTCTATGCTCACATTTTTATAGGCCATTAGCAAACAAGCTAATCAAATATTTCCACTTGGCTAAAAGTGCAAAAACGTTAACATCGTGTGAAGAACAAAAAAAACACAGTCTCCAGATAAAATCTTTGTACTAGGATTAACAATGGTAAGAAATTACAGGTCATTCAAATACCTTACTGACGTAATAGCTATGCAAAGTTGTGGATCACTGAGGGTGTATGATCTTACCTGCTCCAAAAAGATGCCAAAGAGAAAAAAATTAAAAACACAGGTTCCCATCCAGCAAGTTAAGCAGGCATTTACTTCATTACTGAGTTACTTCATAGTGGCATTACTAAATTTGGTTCTCATTCTAAGGTCCTTTAATATCTTTATAACAGCCTCCAGAACCTATGCAGAGGTGTGTACAATTATAATTATTTGGGAGAACAGAGTTTTGAATGGTGACAGTGGTCCTCATTAGGAGAAGTAACTAAAAGTTTGGTTTAGCCACAATTTTTATTATCACCACAGGAAGAGAGAAAGGATTTCAAGGTAAATGGGGAACCACCAGGAAGCCACATGCAGACTTCAAACTATAACTGTGCCTAAGGTCAAGTATTTCACCAAATCAGGGCCACTGCAGGCAGGAGCTCTGTCAGTGCATCCAGTGTTATCTTATGTAGAAACTCAATACTTGTAGCTAAGCTTTGGCATTAATGCCTTCACTTTCCAGTTTCATCAGGAGAAAATTACTCCTGACAAAGGGTAGCTGATTCACGATTGTGAACTTGCTTTTTTGCTAACCCCTGCATTCTCTGCTGTGCTAGCCAATCTAACACATATATCATCCTAGAGAGTTTTAAATTTAACTTACCACTGTGTTGAAGTCTTTAGCGTGGAGCAATGTGACAGATTTTACCAACACTTATTAAGAATGAAAAAAAAGAAGGAAGCAAGCCATAAATAAAATAAAGCACTGGCAAAGGCTGGAATGCAATGAATACATCTGCACTTAAAGCAGTGGCCAAACTGTAGTGCTTTATCATAGAAAAGTAGCTTGAAATAACTTTTCAGTGTATTTGATATATGATACTGCTCTTTTAAAACCAAGACTAGAGCAAGTTTGTGAACTTCAAAGTGAAGTTGTTTCCGGTGGGAGGTTTATTTTGTTATGAGCTTGACATGCTGTAGCTGTGACACTGAGCAGAGTTGCAATGTCAGGGTTCAGGAAGTTCACCCACACTCTAATGACAGGAGATCACATGAGCCTGACTGCAAAAAATGTCACGGTTGGGGGGGTTCTTCCAAAGTTTAATTTCCCAAGCATTTTATCTCACACAGATTGCACAAAATTCCCCCTCCCCCATACTCAAATCTCAACACAGAACGAGCACTGAAGTGAATGTTTGGATTTCTTTCTGTCCGGTGTATAATAAATCTAATTCATGTAAGGCAGTTTTGGCACTAAGTTATGTATTTGCACATTTCTGTTGGCTTAAGTCACACTTTCTGTTAGGAAAGCTGTTCAGAAAAGGTTTATTTCCTCCAGTCTTATAAATTGTTGGCATAAACAACCATTCAAAAATTCAACCTCAGTTATTTGGCATTCTAATGCTTTACACTGAAACCCACAAACTTGGGTTTCTTATTAAAATCTGTGTCTGAATTTAAGAGTATTAACCTTCAAATTATTTAAATTCAAGCTAAGAGAATAAGAAGAGGGTGGAAGGCATCTGACAGCTACACTGCTCATTTCCACTGCTGTCTCGCTGGAGAGTAGCACAGGATAACCCAGATAGATGAATCCTGAACTGGCAGGAAGATGAGACAGGGAGATACAGTCTTTTCTAAATTTCCCTCTTCCATTTCTATATGGGCTCCTCTGCAAAACAGTGTGCCTTCTCTCAGCATTATCTCCTTCTTAGTCTTAGTTCCTTTCTAATTCAGGTTTTATTCTTTTTAGGGTTTGGGTTGGTTTTTTTTTTTGGAAGTGGCAGGAAGGTCTGCAAATAGTGCAAATATTTAAAAAACCAAGCTACACAGTAACTTCAGAGAGGAGTGCAGTCAGATGGGGCAAAGAGTTTGGTATGAAAAACCAGAGTACTTTGACAGTGGCACAGATTCACCTGAGTCATGCCTGCTGGGGGCCACAATATCTCCAGTCTGAAAACGAGATGAATAAAACATGCTTTCAGTCACTGACTCATACACCTCCAAGCACACAAACTCTTTGGCATTTCTCCCCCTCTGAAATAATGCAGCAAGAAAAATAATGCAAACAAACAACCTAAGGAAAATTATTTTGTACTTCACAAATTCTGTTACAGAAAGAGGATTTATATACAAGAAAAGTATTTGTGCATGCAGCTGGAAGCGAGCTTTTTGAGAA
Source organism: Manacus vitellinus (assembly GCF_001715985.3). Classification (NCBI taxonomy): domain Eukaryota; kingdom Metazoa; phylum Chordata; class Aves; order Passeriformes; family Pipridae; genus Manacus; species Manacus vitellinus. The sequence continues at coordinate 2,938,218 of NW_021940682.1, read as the reverse complement.
AAGTACTGAAGCAATGACTAAGTCTTTTGTGTCTTAGTTTACCTAAAACTTGATTAGCACATTGACATGCAAAACACAGACACTTTCCAAAAAGGGTTACAACACATCTACCACGGGAAAAGAAGCAGTGCCAAGACGACATCATATCATTCCTAGTTTGCTACAAACTCAGTAACTCTGGTCAGTTAGCAGGTCCTTAAATGATTTTCCTGACATCTTTGCTACGTCATCTGAGACTGGTAAATCAAAGGCAGCTTTCTTTCTGCTCCCACAGCTTCACTGGTGATAAACACCCTGCAGCTGGCTATGGAGGCAGTGTTGGTAATAGTTTACAGGCAGGATTAACTCTAGTTTACTCGTCCAGAAGATTTTTTTTTTTGTATCCATACAAGAGAAAGCAGAAGGAGAAGGCAGACCTGTTGGGTCAGGACCACTTTTCAAGTAGCTGCCAGTGCTGTGCCCTGAGCTGCACGTTCAGGCAGTGCTGAGGCAGCAGGTGACAACACAGGAGCGACTGCCTGGTGCAGTTTTCTGCTTAGGGACGTGGAGTTTCCACATTGTACAGTACCAAACTATTTCATTACAGCACAGAGACAAGAGGCTTTGATCTCAAGCAAGAAGGTAAGTGTTTGTCAATCAGCACGAGGATGGAGTTTTGCACTGTGTCCTGACTCTGAGCTGCCTCTGGTTTTCTCACCTGAGCAGACCTGCTCACCTTGTCTCCCCAGAGCTCCCACAAGCTCTCAATTCTTGATGTGCCATGGTAGATACAGCCACACTTCTCTGTAACTTGCACTTACCCTGCCATACTATGCTGCTTTTTTGATTTTAGCCGTGTTCAGGTGGGGTTTTTGTTTGCTTTTGGGACAAAATTTGCTCTGCCTTCTATGAACTATATCCTCTGCACCCTGTGTCTTCTTCTCATGTAAAGAGTTGCAGTTTAGTAACCTCTTCCCAACTGTCTCAAAGATGAAGGGGAAAAAATGAAAACACAAAAGGCAAGCAAATAGTTGAGCAGATACAGATAGCCAAGGTCACTGACACTTGCCATAAAACACAGATGGTGGGTGGTTTAATGGTGATGCTTACAGAGTGTGGTACAGATATCAAATCTAACCAGGAAAGATCTCTCCATTCCTTGAAGCAGACAAGCCAGGTGAGCTGAGATATTGGATGTGTTATTGAGGATATCTGCCTGATTCAGTATAGGCTGAACAGTTCCCAATACTGAAGCAAATTTGCCTGTCTACACATCAGTGTACTGCCAGAATCAATACTCTTCCCAAAACAGGTTGAGTTTGGTAAGTTAGGAAGGAAACAAAGATGGCACACTATAAAGAACCCTCTAATCTTAAAAATTACTGGTGTGCCAGCTGGATTCAAAGACATTTGTTTTGCACCCTCTGCCTATGTTCTTTAGTTGTGTTCACCACAAAATTTTACACTGTTTGGAAGTCTTTGACAAAAAACCAACTCAAAACACCACAAATCCCCACCCCAAAACTCAAGTAGTGACTAGGCACTGTCATTTGTAGGTAGACTAAACAAATCAGAGGTGGGGGAGATCAAAACTGAGGCAGAGAAACAGATTCTTCTGTACCACATCTATTCTATGAAGGAATAGAATGTGATCTGCTGCCTCCCCCAGAAACCAACATGCCTCACAGCAACAATGGATGTTTAAGCATTCAGAACTTCTATCAGATCACAACTTCTCTTTGAAAACAGTTCAAAAACATTTCACTCCTATTTCTAATAAAATAATTTAGATAAGAAGACATATACTGTATCCAATACTGGGTTCACAGCATTGAAGCAGCACAAAAGATGGTATCTGCTTTGAAATCTGTTTTGCCTCCTTGCTGTGGTCACATGTTCCTTTTATTCTTTTTAATGTTGATGTAATTATATTAATTTTACCAGAAAACAGAGGAAGGGAAGGTGATCTAATTTCAGTAGGAATGTCAAAGGAAATTTGTATCTGCTGTAACAGCAACTAATGATGTGTCTGTATCAAAGAAATGTATTTTTTCAGTCATCCTCCTGCTGGGAAGCACAAAACTTCTCCTGGAAGACCTAAATCTTTGATTTGTGTATTTTACATGAATGCTACCATGTATGTTATTCATTTTACATTTAATCAGGGAAGTAATCAGTACAATAATTACAGATATGTGATAATCCACAACTAATGAGCACTCCTGGAAGTACTATACGCTCTTACTATGTCAACAAACTCCAACCTACAGCAGCCAAAAAAATTAACCAAACAGGCTAAGAAATGCTCTAGTCTCAACTAAGTATTCTTGGGTGGAAATACCAGTTATTTATGACAGACTAGTAGATAGAAAATATCTGGCATATCCCATTCTCTGTTTACACATTGGCAGTATTTTACTGAAATAAAGTTAATAACGTAGTAACCCCTCTTCCTGTCCATCCCTCAGAGCCCTTCTCCTGAAACAGCTGAAACCTCTTGGCTACTCTCAACCAAGTCTTACAGCAAAACAAAAGCCAAATATATTTCAGATCTGGCAATGACCATCAGATTTCATGGGGGGGGTAATCCTTGGTATGACCTCTGAAGCAGAGAGGGAAAGGCTTCAATTTGAAGGTCAGTGGTTACCTGGCCTGGCCAGCCCACCCCTACCCTTGGTTGTCCAGCTGACTCCTAGTGGATTTACAGTAGTGACAGGGATTAGGGAATTGGGGTGTATATAGGATGTGAAACATAAATCACTGACTCATTAGGTTTAATTAGATTTTCTGCCTGTAGAGCAACCCATTTAGGTTAAGCTGTAATTGCAAACCATTGAAACCTAAATGATTACATTTACACTAGGAGTGCTGCCTAGCTGATCTCCTTCATCAGCACTTATTCTGTGCTCCAAAAGGGAAGAGTTGTTCTTTCCTAGGATTAGTACTTTCTGGTTTGCCTTCTGAAAGATAAAATAATTCAATCAACAGAAAATTAATCACTTAAAAAAAAAAAAATCCCAAAAGTCATTACTCCTCAGAAAACTCCTCAAACTAAGAAAGGAGTCATGTGATTCACTGGAGTGCCAGAAGACCTGGAGCTGCAGACCCTTCTGCACTTCTCCACAGGACTGATTATCAGGGAGCAAACAACAAGTAAGAATTGGTTTTAAAATCCAACAGTGTAGACATGTTTAGTGGTCAGGAAGTAATTTCCAGAGCTGAAAATACAGGCTCTGCACAGATGCTGCTTCTGCTTTCTCCATGGCCCATCCTGGAACCAAAAAGCCCAGCACAACACACACCAAAGCTGTAACTGGTTCTCCAGAGCAGGTTTGTCTGATATATCAGAGCCAAATAACAAACAACAGAAATAAAATTTTTGTAACATAGACATGACACATTTCCTTAGGTTTTAAAATAATTTTTTTGTATTACATAAGATGGCTTTTTAAATGCAGCAGACACCTACATCCCTCCCACACGCCTACATATGTGGTCTATCCATATACCTATGAAAAATATATTATTTAAACGTTATTCTGAAGAAACTCCAGTTTGACAGCAGAGCAGGGAAAAAAAAAAAACTTGCACCAAGCTGCTAGATTTGTCCCACAATATGTGATAACCCTTGCAGCTGATAAAGGGATGGGATCTCACATCCTTTCTTAAAGTAAACATTATGGGTTGTTACAATATTAAGTCATCCCACATCAGAAGCCTCAAATGCTGACACTCTCCTGCCGACCCTTTGCCAGAAATGCCTTGGAGAATGTCTGCCAAAAGGAGGACTCTGTATCTGACATAACCAGCTCCCAAATCAGCAAACACAGCTTGGTGGGAAACACTTCCCAACGCAGGTTCCCCATTTGTTCTGGGTTACAAGGCACTACAATTATTTGATTTCAATCATCATTTGTGCCATGCACCAGCTGAGACTTGAAAGTGTTACTTGCCTTCCCCTTAAACACTAGGTAGAGAAAAGAAAGCACATTTCAGCAAAGCATGGGGGTAACCTCCTGATTACAAGTCCAACACCAAAGTTGTAATATGAAAAACAAAGTAACAGAATAAAATTCTTGACTGCATTGGAGCAGTAGATTCCTCTTTACATCAGGTAATATATGGAGGAGAGAAAGATGACTGGCAATTTACTCCATATCCTGAGACTATTTGCCCTGGAGAAGGCTTCTGTTTTCCTGATCTCTTGTGCAAGATAAAATATTCCTCCTACCTTTTTCTTCAACTACTTTTTCACACAGCTAAATGAAATACAACTTTAGGGAGGAAAAAAGGTAATGAAAACTCAGTTCTTATTCTCTAAAACTGGAATTCTTCCTGCTCCCTTTTTCTCTGAAATTAAATCATAAATCACAACAGTTTTGCCAACTTTTATCCCTTTTCTATTTGTTAATTATAATCTATAAACATATGTAACATGAGGATGTGTCAGGGTCCAGGGATCATGTTTTGAGTTTCTCAAAGGCCAGGTCAGTCTTAGAAAAGACCATAATTAATATTCCTATCAGTGACACGTCACAAAAAGCACAGTCAGCAAATGCCCACACAACAGACTACTGGGATATCACACCATAAATGCTGGATGAGGGGTGATGGATAAAATTCAGCACTGAACTAAAGGTTATACTCCTGGGGACTAGCAATGGGAGCCAGTCCAAATTCAAAGATTCTCCATTTCAGGTGGTCAGGATCCTGTTCACTTACCAATTCATGAACAAACACAAGGCATTGATACAGGTGCAACAAGAATGATAGTTCATCTAGCTTGGAGGCATTGCCAAGGTTAAGTTGGCCCATGCCCTGCATTAAAATTGCTTCCATAAAGAAGAAAAGATGGGTCACTGTCACAGTAGAAGGACCAGAAGGCCTGATATGCAAACCAGACTCACTTATGAAAGTCTGCTGCCTCCCTGGGGACAGTTAAAGATGTGAAGAGAAAACTTCCTCTTCTGATGGAGCCTTCAGACGTGTTACTGATCTTCCAGGCAGGCAGTGATGAAGTTGGAACGAGAAGTCTGAGGACAACCAAGAAAGACTTCAGGGCCTTGGGGCAGCTGGTTAAGGGTTGAGGAGCACAAGAAGTGTTTTCCTGTATCCTTCCAGTTGCAAGGAATGAAGAGGGAAGAAACAGGAAGAGCCAGCAGATCAATACCTGGCCCTGAGCCTTGTGTTACTGGCAAGATTTGGGGTTTTTGTTCACAGGTTCATTTACACAAGACCAGGCCTGTTGGTAAGATACGGGGTACACCTGTTTTAAAGGGGAAAAAGGATGTCATTACAGGAGTTAGCAGGGATCACTGAAAGAGCTTTAAACTAGATTTGAAGAGGGAAACATAAAACCAGGCTCCCTGGAGATAAGAATGGAGACAGCACACCAATGTTTGAGGGGTGGTGTACTAGTGAGGTCTTTCCATGTGCAGTCCTGGTAGGGTTAGGGGATGGAGATCCATGCAGCAGCAAAACCACAAGGGTTATTGAAGGGTTGGAAACCATGAAAGTACCTGAGAATGGTCATGTAAGAAATGAGGCTTCTTCCCTATAAAAGATGTTGGGATCAACAGCTCGACTGAAGTTCACCTACACCAATGAACACGGCATGTACAAGGAGCAGGAGGGGCTGGAAGCCATTGGGCAGCAGGAAAACTCTTCAGAAGGGACAGGCAAAGAAGGAGAGGCAGTGGGGTAGCCCTGTGTGTCAGGGACTGTGGCAATTAGGAACATGGTTTAGTGGTGAGTTTGGCAGTGCAGGTTGACCGTTTGGCTTGATGACCTTAGAGGTCTTTTCCAGTGTAAATGATTCTGTGATTCTATGAATCTAAATGGCTTCTGCTTTACAAGAGGATTAAAAATAAGTTTTATACCTGATTTATTGCCTTTCCTTTAATCAGGTACCTAGGCAGACTCTAATTTATATTCAATTTATGCAGAAAGTTGAATTCTGCTTAACTGCAATAAATGCAGGAAAGAGCTTTTAGATAAAGGAAGAAAATAACCTATAGACTAGAAAAAGCAAACCCTATCTAATGTAGCAGACTGATGGCTGAGAGGGGATATGATTGCTCTTTAAAATACCCTAGAGAGCAGGCTTGTTTATGCTACAGGATAACATTGGACTGTTACAAATGGGATGGACATAAATATAAGCAGGAAATTACCACTACAGGAGAATTTAGGAGGGGAAAAAAAAGCAAAGTAACAGTAAGATAGACATTGGATTAGGTTTATGAAAGGATTTCATAGTGCTCTTTTGCTAGCAGAAGGCAGCATCGGAAGTGTCTTTGCTCGTAAACTAAAAAAATAAATACTTCCAATTCCCATCTATTTCTTGCCTCTACAGTGCATCAAACATGCACTTGTTCCTGGCAGCAGGAAAGTTCATACAGGAGAAAACCATAAAGAGTTTTGTGTGTGGTCTCAAAACTTAAACCACAGAGTCATAAAGTGAACAACGTCAGGCAAATGGTGACGTCAAGGTCTTGAAACACGTTCATCCAGGGTAAACAGCTGAAAAGTCTTCTGACAGTTACTGAGCCCAGAAGGTGAACCTGTGTAACAGCTGAAGAGATGAATTCACTGCCACAGCACAAGACAGTTCCCTGCCAAGTGTCCCTTTGACAACTGAGTACACAGCAAGTGCTCCTGTGGTGGCAGCAGAAACCCACAAACTGGGCTGCTATCCCCCAATACCATTCCCATCCCCACAGCACACTCAGTGCACAAAAGAAATCTGGATACCTTGGTACCAACCATATTCTAGATACTGACAAAAAGTGAAAGGCAGTCAATCATTATGCAAAAGTCTCACTTGATGTTAATACAATATCCTCACACAGAAATAATAAATTTAGGCATCATCTGGATGGCAATACTCACTGAGCAGTATTTCCAGCTGCCAGGAACTTAGAAATCAAGTTATACTCTGCTAAGGCATCCAGAGCACATTATACACAGGGAAGCCTATTTCATACCCCTAGGCACAGTGGCTATCCTACCTGATTTTCACAGTTTTAACCTCCTACTCCTTTTATAATTGAGTTCCCCTCCACCCCAGTCCTTTTAAATCATTCATTCTCATTAATGAATCATAATGTAATAAAATAAAAATTCATGGACATTTTGGTGACATTTTAATGGAAAGAAGACAAATAAAATAAAGTGTAAAGACTATATTTTTATTAATTGGAATAGCAATGCCAAATTCACTATGTTCTCTGGGTGGGAAGCCAAAAAAACCATGGAAAACAGTAAAAATATGGCCACATCATCTGTTCTGATGTTTCTGTGAAAGTACTCTTGCAGAGATGGACATTTGCTGTCACCTGAGTAAAAACCAGTCATAATCAGTATAGCACTATGAGGCCTCATTTTTGGTTTGTAAATTATCAATATTCTCATGTAAAGTAACAGGTTTTGTGGTATAATAAAGGTCACAGGATCTGTCTTATAAAATATAATAGCAACAGAAATGGAAAAATGGCCTGAATAGAAAAAAACCACAACAAATACTAAAAGATCATCAGCATCAAAATGAAATTATAAAGAAGTTTAAGAGACTCATCTCTTGTTTTATTTTCCTGGTTTAGAGAGCATCACTAGGTTATGATACTATCAAATGGCACAGTGAAAGAGTTGAGTTTATATACAGCATAAAATCTGATCAGAGCATATCAAATTATTAAAAGTACTAACAGATAGACAAGAATAAGAAGAACAATTAGAAGACTTTTTTCCTGAACTGCAAAAGGCACTTTTTTGTACAGATGGGTGTTGCAGGGATTAAGGTTTAAATACAGAGAACCTGAACCACATTTTGTGGATGGGAAAAGTTCCGTATCAGAAATGTTGCAAAAGGGAAAAAAAAGGTTGGCAAGGCTAAGACAACTTTGCTTCATTTCAAGGACCTAAACAGAGCCAAAGATTATACAAAGGAGGCCTGAGAGGAATCTAGAAGGGAACCAGGAGGAAACATAGTACTCTATGCTTCTTATGATTAAAAAAGTAAAGATACATTTGAACTTTTTTGAGGGATAAAAAAGGGATATAGGCCCTTGTACAGAAGAATAGCATCAAATGTGGACGTAAAGATAAGTTAATGAGTGCTGACATGCACTCTGGTCAGCTGAAAACGTGTCTGGGATGCCAGTCTGGATGTAGTACACAGCAATATCCATTAGGGACTGGGCAGGCATTACAGTTGAATGGGAGCAAGTAGTCAAGCTGGGGACCGTGAAGTAATATCTGGAAAAATGTCAATCATATTCCTGAGCCAAAAAAAATTGCATTTAAAGCAGACCCATGATCAACATGCCTAGAAAATTTTATAGCAGCGTGAGAAACTTGTAGACATGACTAAGTTCCAATTTCATTGTAATGGCCAAAAAGGTCCTTTGACGTGATCAGTATTACTCCAACACATCAGGGAATACGAATGGGACAGATTTTAAGTCATTAGCTTCATCCTGGGAGGGATGATCAGACACGTGAGAGAAACACAGAGAACAGTCCTCCAAATGAGATGAAGTGCCACGATGGGAAGAACCATATCAGTTAAAATAGTATTGCTTATTTATCTCCCCAGTAAAGGCAGTTGATATCAACAGACACCAATTCCTAATTGAAGAGAAATAGGAGTGCACTTTGGAATACCACCATAAGAAAAGTCTGATCTAGGAATTTTTCTGCTCCTTTATGTGATTGCTACCTCAAGTGGTTCCTTTCAGAGCACACAAGAGATGCTGACAAGGGAGGGTTCATCTACCCTACTACAAGGACTCCAAAAAGTCTGACTTGAAGCAACAAGGAGAGTGCAGATTCCATACCCATTACACAATAAACACCTCCCAAGCATTGGAAAACTGAGGTAGAGTTTTCAGTGAAAGACTCCAGACCATTACAAACCATTTGGGATCACCAAATCCTTTCTCTTGGGTCAGTTGTTAATATTCTCTTGACATTTAAGTAGAGCACTTCCCTTTGGCAATAACAGAACTATGTGTGCCATATTAAAATATCTTGGATTTGTTTCTTTCTGCTCCTATGGTGAGGACTTGTTAAAAATTCCTGGACTTCAGAACTCCAGCAATAATTCCAAAACAAAATGTTGGAAGTACATTTTTTTAAATGCCTGCAGCAACAAAAATAGCACATCCCTAGGACCTCGAGAATCTCAGGAATCTACCACCCAGTTGTATAACTTTTGCAGCTTCTTCTTCCAACCTTAAGACTCAGTGTTGGGGGGATGGAGAAGGAGCATCACAGCCTTGAAACAAAGGTGCTGTCTATGCAGTCCCAAAGACAAAGGGCTACCCCACATCAAGAGATTTAGAGATTCACTCCAGAAAATGTGTCTGGTACAGGACAAGACAGATTCACACTCCTCTTAAGGAACTTCCATTCCAGTTTCTATGTTTCCTCCTCTCCCATGCTCTACTTGCTTTTCAGTAAAAAATGTACACTGCACAGCATGAGCCTAAGCATGGGGGGGGGTGGTTATCACAACTCAGCTGCTGGTGCACCACTGTCCAACTGCACTGTGTCCTTTGAGGAGAGAGACACGGTGCTTGTGTTTCTCCTCCACCAACACCAAGCTGCACCCACCATCGATGCTACGTAGTGGCTCAGAAAAAAAAAAGGTAGTGTCTGTCTGTAAGATGGGAGGTGGCAGCTCCACAGAGAAACCACATGTACAATCATACATTTTCACAACTCCTATCCGGACAGAAATGAGTCAAAATCTACAGCATGATTTTGTCCAGGGGCTGTTTCTGTGATGAGAATGCAACCACATCAAAATCTCAGCAACAATCACCATTCTGAGGCAGTGCTGTCTCAAAGGCAACACTGATCCTTTAAGATCCTAATCACTGACTTCAGCTATGCATCACTTTCACATCCCACAGAGTTGTAAGGAATAGAAAGCAGTACTGCAGATTCTCTTGTCAGCAAAGCCTCCCTCCTTTTCTGCATCTTAATGAAGAACTTAATATAAAATAATTATTTGCAGATTGTTCACTCAACTCCAACTGTTAATTTGAAAGAAGGAAGTACATAAAACCCTCCAGGAGTCCTAAAACACAGTCTCTGTATGCAGAGAGTTATTATTTTTAGGCACCTAAAAAAATTGGTCCATGATAATGTGACACAAAAGCATACTGCCATTCCACATTTCTATCATATCCATCACCTAACTTTGAAGATTCAGGTCCCCCTATCCTGAATGAGAAAACTGAAAATGTTGCATGTGTCAGGCTTATTCTGAAGCCGAGGGCACATATGTGAGAGTAGCATATGAACTTTCAAAACCATACAGGACAGAAAATTTCAAATTGTTTGTCTGCCAGATATCAGAAGAATAACAGACAGTATTAACAATTATATTTTCTCATTTTCAGAGAAGTAAGCTCTTGTGCTTCAGATGCAAAGCTACTGGAAACAGAAAGAAAGGTTATCTGGGTTTCTACCAAAACACTATCCATGTAGTCTGAAAAGGGATTACAAGTTTTAAATCACTATCTTGGTAGCTGGTTTTAAATATTGCTCCAGCTCTGTTTGGAAAAACTTTTTTCCTGGCTCGTCTTCTCCATCTCTACAGCTTTTTTTCCCTCCTCATGAATTTTCTGTGCTTGTGGCAGGAGGTGTAGGGAAAACAAAAGGTATCTCCAAGGATGTAAGCTCCACAACTTCTTTGGATAACCTGTTCCAGTGCTTGGTCACCCTCAGAGTAAACAAGTTTCTTATTATTTTTAAACAGGAATTCCTGTATTTCAGTTTGTACCCACTGCCTCTTGTCCAGTGACAGGACACCCCTGAGAAGAGTCTGGCTCCATCTCTTCAGTCTCTCACATCAGGTATTTATACACATAGATGCTCTTGAGTCTTCTCTTTTCAAGGTTGAATAGTCCCAGCTCCCTCCGTCTCTTCTCACCTGACAGATGCTCCAGTCCTGTAATCACTTCTGTGGCCCTTTGTTGGACACACTCCAATATTTCTGTGTCTCTCTTGCACTGGGGAGCACTGACCTGTACCCAGCATTGCAGGTGTGTCTCACCAGTGCTGAGATGAGTAGAAGGATCACCACCCTCAGCCTGTCAGCAGTGCCCAGTGCAGTCCAGGATGCTGTTGGCTTGCTTTGCCATCAGGACATGTTGCTGGCTCATCTTCAGCTTGGTGTCCACTGGGACCCCCAAGGTCCTTCTGTGCCAAGCTGCTCCCCAGCCAGTCCGTCCCTGCCTGCAGTTACTTCTCCCAGGCATGGGAGGACTTTGTATCTCCTGCTGCTGAACTTATTAAGATTCCTGTGAGCCTGGTTCTCCAGCCTGCCAAGGTCCCTCTGAAACAGCAACACAACTTGCTGTAGCAGCCACTCCTCCCAGTTCTGTATCATCTGCAAATTTGCTACAGGTGCACTCTTACCATCATCCAGGTTATTAACTTTTTCAAGCTAATTTCTTTTCCTTTCCATTTTTGCAGTTCAGTAACTGATGCCTCTGTCTCTCCTCTAAGGGCTTGTCCATTCACTAACAGCAGCTTTTTTTTCTCTCCTGCATAAAGGTCAGCAACTCAATAATTATGAACTACAGATTAAAAGATCTGGTAACCTCCAGACTTCCTTTATGGACTGTGAGAATTCATACTGCTCTTGTAATATTCAAGGTTATTCAGGAATTGAAAGTGGAGCAATGCAGACCCATTACACAATGAACCTTGATCTGTAAAATCCAACCCAACATGAAATTTTGTTTTTTATGACTTGACTTTAAGATTTACTCCAGCTCTAGCTTATTCAAAAATCTCAGGAGGCTGCTCCAATAATTCATTTTGAAATTCTGAACACTGATCCATCAGACACAGAACAAAATTATGGCTTACTACTAAAGTCAAGAAAAAGAACATCTGCTGTTGAGAGCAGAGCTGATCAGCTGTGAGCTTTTCCACTGGGAAAGTCATAAAATGAGCTACTAGAGAATCCAGCATGTGTTCTTGTAAGGAAGGAACAATAGGAAATACTTTCACTTATTTATTCTTTAAAACTATCCCAGAGAGCAGCAATTACAGTATACATACCTTACCCAGCAAGGACACAAAGCACAGGGAAAAAACAAAACAAAGCAAAACTCTTAATAAAAATGTCTTCAAAATGAAGTTTCCATTACAGAGTGAACTCATAGGTTCATTTTGTCCTTGTTAATGAAGGCATCTTCCAACATCAATGGCATTGTGGAAAGTCTGTAAGACAGGTTAGAGCAGCCCACATCCTCTAGCAATGCTACTATTAACATACCAGTGGAGGCATATTGGCTGAAGACTAGGTGTAATCCCTGTTCAGTAAAAAATTAAGTACATTAATCATGTTCATTCCATAACTGGGTTCATCTCTGAATACAGGAAGCTAAAATTTTACAATGACTGTGTCCAAAAATTTGTTTGGGAAGGTGACAAATACCTGAAACACACATATGCAGTAAGTGAAATCTAAGGTGTTACTGGAAATGAAAAGAACACCTTGTGGCACAACTCTCAGCCTTTAATAGTTGTCAGGAGCAAAAATCTATCATCACAAAAGCTCCAGTGCTACATAGTTTTAATGTGGGGTGGTTTTTTTTCCATTACAAGCAAGTTGGCTGTATCATGCATTATTATGTAGGCCATTGCTTCCCTTCATAAGACCCTGTTTTCAGTTGTTTATTACTTTTTCAAAACTTTAAACATTTGCACTGATGTTTCCCCTTGCAACAGTTAGTCTGTATTTGGAAAATTTTATCCAGCATAGCCATTTCCAGGAGACTAAGGGACACTGTTTTACTCATTATTAACTATTAAACTCTTTGAGATGCACCACTCTGGTCTCAGAACATTCTCAGTGTAAATTTGTTTCAGAGGTTGACACAGAGATGCCCGTATTTTGGCAATTTGAAGAATTTACAGTTTGAAAACCTGCAGAGAGTTCTAGCTTGAGGACTTGAATTTCAGCAGATTAAACGCTCTGAAAGTCTGTAACTTTCTTTATGGGTCTTAAAGGTTACCAGCAACTTAACTGTCAGAAGCCAATAAATTTTAAATCCCCTTAAATCCAACAAACAAGTATAACTGAAGACCTAAACATTTTTCCTAACAGTTTGCAACTGGAAAACTAAAGAAAAAAAGAACAAACACATGAACAAAATCTCTTAACCTGAGGACCATAATCCTCTAAATTTGTAAAGAAGTAATTGAAAAATATAAGCTGTAGCCAGGAAATTTATACTGTATAAGAAACAGGGATCTGAAAACAAATAAATACACAAAACTATTAAAAATGCCAAAAATGAAATGATGAAAACTGCCAGGTACACTGTTGTGACAAGAGAAATGCAGGGAGATTACAGGGTATTTTAGGAGTCTGATCACCCCAGGGGAGAAAAAGATCTGTTTCCTCTACTCCAAAAGATGAGAGTTCACAATCTCATCTTCTCAATTCAATTGCCTTAGTCACTCTGTATCTGCACCACACAAGTAGACATGCACTCTCCAGTCTAAGGCAAAGCTTGGCAAAAAAAAAAAACACCAACAAACCAAACCCACTGTATCAGCTTCTTTCACTATCTCTGCTTTTCAAAATACTGAGTGTCAAATAGCACCATGCCTAACTGCTTATTTTCTTACCATGCTGCTTCAAGGACTCATTTCACCAAGACATGATTTCAAACTGCTTTTTGCACTTTTCCAAACTGCACTCATCTGCAGCATAGCTATTATCCTACAAATCGCAGCTTTCCTGATCTGGAACTTGCTCACTGAATAAAGTAAAATACAATTTGAGTACTGTCAGCAGGCTTCTGTTCTGTGTCACACAACTGGACTGCCTGATTATCACCAGGACTTGCACAACAAACCTGGGGAGATTAACAGTGGACAAAGGTATTCAAGAAGAAAGGCAGCATTTCTGGAAATCTGTATCGAGCTCCTGCTTAGCTACAAGAATGTTGACATGACAGAATGATTGTCATTATCGAGCTTCCAGTCCACCCCTGTCCCACTGCCAATCATTTTGAGACAGAGAAGTTGACAGAGAAGGGGATACACAGTGGGTCTGGCACCATTTTAAGGTTTTTCTCCATCCTACAGATGACGGATATGGAAGGTTGCAGGAGGTTTGCCCACACCTGTGTCACAACTGCCAGTATGACAGATCTTGCCTTTTATCCTCCTGCCCCCCCACAGCCCTCCATCAACACTTATTGCAATTTCTCTATCATCCTTCTGGCTTTTGTGAGTCGCTATGGATTTTGCCATTTGCCAGCACGGAGCAATGTGCAGCCCTGAGACTCCCCGCCCCAGCTCTTGCCTGGCCAAAGCCATGCCAGATCATGAATACATTCCTGGTGCTGATCCTTCTGAAATGAACTGGTATCTGTTGTACTTTGGAAACATTGGTTCTGTGGCCTAAATGGACACCTTTACAAACCTGACTGCCCAAGGAACCTCTCTGGTCACATCCTGAGGCGCGGTGGTGATACACTGGCAAGCAAGAGGGATCTCTCTCAAGTGTCATTACCACCCTGTTCCCCTCCTGCACATTCCTCAGAGCAACAGGGTAGAAAGCTTGTGGGACAAACAGAAATGGTTCCACAGTCGCAGCTTAGTGCCTGTGGCTCAACTCCTCCCTTCTGGGAGAAGCAAGGCCAAGTCTGCGTCAGGTTGTTTCTCTGAGATAGCTTTCTGCTCCACATCATTCATTTGCTTCATTAGAAGGCAAGGAAGTTTTTCATAGATCATTTCTTAATCCAAGCCTCAGCTTTCTGCACCTTTCCTGCTGTGCAAAAGCAACTCTCCTCCCCCAGCCACAGCTCCATATTCCAAACAACCCACAACCTTCCCATGAGGTCTCTTTCTCATAACATCCCAAACTCCACAAATCTCTGCTCTGCCACTAAAGCTTTGAAATCTTGTCTGCTGAATGAAAGGATAATGTAAGGTTTTATTAACAATGAATAACTGTGGAAAACCACAGAAACATTCTTAACAGAAAACTTTTTTTTTTTTGTAAACTGTTTTTAGGTAAAATTAGAGGGATTGAGTTGGATACAAGGATCACTGCTGTGATTTGTCCCAGCAGAAATTCTGATTCAGGCAGGTATTCCCCATGGGCCTTTCTAATGTGAAAGTGTAGGGAGAGATGAGCTACAAGTGACAAGGCTGTAACCCCTGGGTGCACGGATTTGAATAAACTGGAGGTACAAGGGGAGCTGGGAGCTCCTGTGGTCACTCACAGTGCTGCTCCTGTGGCCCATCTGACTGATGGCTGGCTTCTTCTAAGTAAATGCAATGATACAAGGTAGTGCATGACCTCTACCTTGGCTTGCATTGCCTCTCCATGGCTGTCTATGTCTGCTGTTCTGCTGCCACTGAAGCCTACTCAAGAGACCACGTGTTGTGGTGGTGATGCCATGGGCGGGATGGCTCCCACCACGTGCCATAGCCTGTCTGGGAGACAGGTTGTACAAAAAGAATAACTAGGCACAGCCCACCAGGCACAGGCACTTGAAAGGGGAAGGAACTTCTTGGCTCCTGCTGCCCCTGGCTCTTTTGCACATTTTCCTAATCCACAGGCAAGCTGTGAGCCAGGGACACTCACAGTCCCGCACCGACAGCTCCGAGGCCTCCTCGCCATAACCATTCCATCATCCCCTTCTCCATGAAGAGCTTCACGAGCTTTGCACAGAGAGGAGGCACATACCACGAACCCCTGCTGCACTGAGGTTTTCACTCAGTTCACTGATACTGCCCTGCTGTGAGCCAGCCTCTGCCACGGCCTCCCTGCACAAACATCCACGCCTGTGTGCCACATTCCTGCCTGTGGCCGAGGTGCAAGGACTGCTGTCCTGCAGAGCCTTGTGCTTCCTCACCAGGAAGTTCCCAGTGAAGCTGGCTCTGGTTGAACCTCAGCAGTGCCATACTGCTGTCAGGCTGCTGGACAGCAGCAAAAAGTCTGAGTGTAGCGGACACCTGAGAGAAAAATAAAGCACAGGAGCTCCAACACTGTCTTAAAAATATCAGATGTGTTGTAGCCATCCTCATGGATGTACAGGGGTTGTAAGTGAGGACCATTCAGGGCACAAAGGCAAGATGCAAGCAGCAAAAAGGTCTGTGGCTGAGGTGAGCCACTAGTAAAAAAATTAAAACAATAAAGAAAAAAGAACTATGCAAACCCACAGTTTCCAGTCCTGACAAAGTGAACCTTGTCCACTTCTTTACAGCAGCTTTAATCCATCAGAATTACTTTATACATGAACACACTGAAAATATGGTGGCTCCATGATGTAATGGGATATCAGACTGACTCTCGGAAAATCCCTTGATTTATCATTTCACAGTTATGACTCAAGTCATAACAGGATCAGTTTATCTGCTGTTTAGCACCCTGCATGGGCTGTAGGCTCCGGGAGTTTCTCCCACCCACCATATCAGTGGTTAGGAGCAGGATATTGCACTGTACATGCAAACTGCCTCAGGCATAGCTGTGCTGTAAATCACTGGCAGGTGAGAGAGGCATCACTTCACGGGCTTTACACTAATCCATCCCAATCTAAACTGGTGACTTAATGGTACAGAAAGCAGTACCGCTGCTTATGCTGCTATAAGCATGCATTTCTAGCTGAAGAAATATTACAACATTTATTTATCTGCATAGTACATTCCTTTTAACTACATACAGCTATATAAATCTCTACAGCAATTATTGGTTATGAGGTTTTTACACTGCTGTATAAATCTAGTTCCTGTTTTTAAATTCAGTTTCCATCATGGGATAATGTGTGAAGATTTCTCCTGTCTTAGGAGCAGTATCAAATACAACTTATGCTCAAAGGCTACAGCTCATGAAATCTACAGGGAATTTCAGGCAGAGGGAAGTACTCAACAGCATTACAGCAAATATTTAACACCTCTGGCTCATCTGGTTACCACAACATTTTAAATCCATATCCATTCAGTGAAATCGTTCTTAGTTACAGCTCTCAGAGATAAAAAATTAGGATCAGTTCAAGAAACAAGATCCTCAGGCACATACACCAAATAAAACCAACAGAGAATTTCCCCCTAAACCTTACTGAAACTTCAGGAAAGACTTTCAGGTAATATGAACTGCTGGATGGACAAGAAAGAAATGCATTCATAAAGCCTTTCTTTAGATCTATAAAGGTAAATCCTTCTGAAATTACTGAGAAAGTCATTCAAGATTCAAGCCCTAAGAGACTAAAGTTTGATGAACAGACGTTAATATACAACATTTAATTCATCACAATTTTGCTTAAATTTACCCATGAAAAATACTCACAGGATAAAACTATTCCACATATAAAAAAGTATAACTAGATCAGACATTTCGCATCAACTGAAACCAAGTAGATCTAATTCAGGTTTCACACTCAAATCCACTTTCCTCACCCTTTCACACACACAAAATGCAAAACACCAAGGATAACATTCCTTTGTCATATCGGACCCTGGGAACCATGGAAACTTCTGTGATGTAGTGTCTGTGAGTGTAAGTGATGCTCAAAAAATCAAAAATAGAATTATGTAACAATACACCTCCAAACTCCTTCAACCTTCAACAATATTGTCTATAGACATCATAACTACTCTTGTTTTGCCACTACCTTTACTTCTCAGCCTGCTCACACTTGTCTAAATGGTTCTGGGTGTACTTTGGTTTGATGTAAAGTATGTAAGATGAGTAATAACAAATCACTTAATAACTTTTAAAAGACAGAAAGTGTGTTCAAATAGAGTATCAGACTTCACTGTGGACTTACAGTTCCCATGTTCTTAAAAGTCAGATCTGCTGTATTATTTTAAACAAGAAAGAAGATCAAGCCAGAAATCCCACTTTCAGAGCTTGATTTTATTTCCTTCCTTTAGTATTTTTTTTAAAAGTGGTAGTACAGTAAGCCAGTTTGGAGAGGTTTTGTCATTTGTTAACGTAAATATCTTTTATCTACTTTCAATAGAGAAGTAACCTACAGTGTTACTACTTATCTTTCAAAATATAATATCATTTCCTCCAGGTTAGCCTAGAACATAGTAAGCCAGTGCTTTAAGGACCACAAAATTAATTTGCTGCAAAAGGCAGAGGTATTATTTTTATACAATAACTTAGGAACAGGATCAGCCTAAAACACTCGAGAAGTTGCCTTTTTGGGGTTTTCATCTTGCACAGTAACTGCATTTTCCTACGAGGCACTGTTGAGCAAGGAAGGAGGAGAACAAGCAGAGCAGCCCCAGTCCACTTATGCCAGCCAGTGTAAGGAGCAATGCAAACAGCCAGGCAAATATCTGTGTGTCTGAAGCTGAACATCATCTTCCCCCTGTTAGTTTACCCTCAGTCAATATGTCCAGATTCACACTTTGCTCAGGTCAACCCCATCTATGTGCATCACTTACTGAGTCTCACTCTCCTAAAGTGATACATGGGTCAGGGAAGTTTCCTTTTTTAAAACCCTCCAGAAGGGTTGAGGGACTGATGATGGAACAGATCCACAGCTCAGTGCAGTCAAGCACACCTCACACCTAGGTAAGGAATACTTATTTTTCTCAGACCCATCATACTGTAACACAGTATGATGCAATGCAACATTAGATTACAGTGATTAAAATGAAAAAGAAACGCTGGAAAAGTGAGGCTGAAATACAGCTTTCCTTTGAAAACATTGTGTCTCTACATCTTAATAGAAACAAGATTACAAATTACTCACTTCATCAGAGAGCATTTATTTACCCCTCTTTTACCAGGAGATTTTAGAGAGTCTGACTGAACTGGATCAATTCAATTCCATTTCAATACAACAGAAAGGCATTCATCAACTATGCCTTATTATTTTATTGTGAATTATGATGTGACATAGTATTTTTTGACTAGTAATAGGTCTGAGATCCCTAGATGTTCTCAGTGGTCTAATTTAGCTTTAAAATTCTACAATTCTATAAAACATGGCATGTAATTTGCCTTTCCCTTCCTTTTCTCAATAAAAAAGTGTAGAGAAGGATGCTTCTCAAAAACTGGGAAGCATTTTTGATGTTCCATCCTTCTTTCTGTTGAAGAATTTTCCCCTGAATTTCCTCTTTATCACTGATAAGTGCACTTCTTCATAGTCAACCGTTTTATAAACAGAAAACTGAGCTGAAACATGTACTAAGCAAACACCTCCACTTCCCTTACAACATTATTTCTCGAATTATTTTTTTTTTTAGTGTCTTTACATACCAAGTAAGATACTGAAAAAAAAATTCAGAGAATCCTGGAGTGCCTGGATCAAGAAGTACTCCCATTCATCTCATCTTAGCCCTACTTATGGTGACAACGCTTGCTCCAAACAAAGCATCCCACAATTTTTACATCTGCTTTGCCCAGCAGATGTTTACAGATTTTCTGTTTACACCTGCTTTACTCTCATCCTTGTTAACCATACTTGCAATGACGCATCGACCAAGATGATCCTGAAAACGCTGAGGTTCTGCCAGTGCATCCGTGGTTTCATACATACATACAGATGTGTAAGATATGAGATGCACCGAGGACATGCACCGAGGAACCCTTTAACAGTAGACTACACTTTTCCTTAGCCCCTCACTTTAAAACACTCCTAAAGCCTTTAGAAAAGTCTCATTTTTGAGACAGGAAGATTCTGTTGGTTAAATAAGTCTGCATTAGTGGGCTGTCATGGCATCTCCACATTCACAAGCACACGCTCCTGCAAAATCAGCTTTATGAACATTTTGCAGTATTTATCATGGAAATGACAAGTCATAATCAGCTGGTTCTCTCTGTGTGCAGAGGACCCCAACCACCCCCATCAAATCAATGTAAAACTCTTTACAGTGGCACTGCAAGAGTAGACAGAGACACAACAGGTTCACCAGAGCACTGTACCTGGTCAGCAGCGGGAATCGACTCCCACCTACGCTTCAGCAAGTACAGAGATTTCCGGCTCATGGTTTCGAATCTGCTCTAGAGGCTTTTTCCAGACTTGAGAAAAAGGCTTCTCCCAAACCAGTGTCAAGAACCTTATTTCTGACTCCTGTGTTTCATTGCAGATGAGAGAGCTCCCCGATGTACACAAGTTTTTGTGAGCTGCAAGGCTGAGAGCGGTTACACCCGAGCTTCTCGCGTTTCTCTAAAGCATCTGTCTCCTCACAGTGCCACGACAAAGGGAGTCAGTGGAGACAGAGAACAGCCAAGCTTCCACTGACGAGCCACCTCGTAAAAGCCTGAAGTAGGTAGACAACACCAGACGCACTCAATCTGAAAATAGCTGTTGCTTAGGAACTGGAGGGGTAAAATGCAGCACCTCAGATATATAATTGAGAGCTTTTATATTTAAAGAGAATTAAAAGCGCTGGACCCGTGTTTCTCTCTCATTCTTTTACAATGCCGGAGGAACAATCGCTCGATTCCACTGACTCCTGGGGCTACGCCTACATCTCCAGCAAGCCAAACAAGTCCTGATGACAGAGCAACAAATTACTCCCACACATTCAAGGTCCCTCGTAAAAACGTGTGCACAAAGCGTGCCGTGGATCCCACCTGAAACATCTTAGAAGTATCAAGTACCGTGCTTCAGTAGAATGATTAAAATACAATTTGCATAATTTTTCTGCAGAGCAATAATATGCCAAGGATGAATTCTGCTAGTCACATTTTCTTGTAGCATGTGCTGACATTACAAATGGGTATGAATATTTTCCCCTCACATGAGTGACACGATGTAGTTCTACAGACTGCATGTGTATATTTGAGAGAGATTTCTTTAGGTGGATTAAATGTTCAGGAATTTCTTTAATTTGGAATTCAATTTTGAAGTTTCAAGCCTAAATTCTAAATTCTAGCCTGTTTTAAGTTTGCAAATTAAGGATAGAACAGAATCAAATTCACTTTGCCCTTTCTGTTTGATTTCAAATCCATAGAGTAAATTCTCTGCGTGAAGCACTTACAGAAGGAAGTGTTGTCTTCAGAGAAGAAAAAGGGAAGGAAAAAAACCCCAAGTAGATAGCCAGGAACTCATTGATCTTTGCAAGGCAACCTATAATTCACTCTAATTACAGCAACCTTAATAGTATAATTATTCTAAAAGAAAAGGAATCCTACAACATGCACACATACAGATATATATGTATGTGTGTGTGCACGCACGCAATATATTAAAAAGGGAAGTGTAATGACGGTGTAGAAGTCAGGAGCAAGTTAAATATTGTAAAGACAGCTTTTTACTTGTCCCATTTACATTCTATTGAATTGCAGATGCTTATCACGAGACAAACTCCTGCAAACAGAAATTCCCACAAGCCTTGCTGTATTTCATTTGACATCCATCACTACCTGTAACTACAACACTTTGCATTTAACTCCTACATGCAGAAAGGAACACGTTTTCCAAGTGGGTCATTAAGAAGTGTGACATGCACTGTAGTAGTTTGCTCTCATGTTTCAACACATGCCATAGAAAACCTACTTGCTCTTAAAAAAATCTTCACTGGATCAGAGCTTTTTCAATGACTCTCGGAAGAATAACTTTATGAGTTCGTATGTGGATTTTAATTTTGCATTAAGTAAACCAGTGGTTCCACCTCCTGTTCTCACAAGCAACGTTTCTAACATTCACATACATAGGTGGCTTCCTAGGATCTATCCTCCCACTTTCCTCTCATTACTCTGCATGAATTAAAAGATCATAGAAGATTAATAAATTGCCTCCCAATAACCTAACCTTAAATCCCTTCCTGCTCCCTACTCTCCCCTCACTGCTTGCTGGGCAGCACAGGTTGCACTACCACTGTCCAGGAGAGCCCTCTTCTCCCAGGTCCCATTTCTGTGCTGATGGAAAGCCCTCCTGACCTAGGGAAACACCATAAGCAACCCTGTGGCAGATCCTGCAGGTAACTGCCACTTTAAACACCTGATGTGTTAGGTTTGAAGCAGAAGTATACCTAACACATCCCTCACCTTCATTTTTAAGCAACATCTTGTTTAACAATGGGTACATTTATTAAAGACTCAAGCTGGCAACAATGCAACAGAACCACAAAAGGATAAAACAGGTCTTTTATATTAAGGGTAAAAATCAGAACCTTCTAAATTTCCGATAACCTCTCAGGGAACTACTTAAATTAGGTTTAACACTCTTTCTATCAACACAATATTCAGAGCCATGTAAAAGAGATAATCTGAGGCTACAGTGGAATAACTGAGGCTTATTTTCTTCCCTCTAATGAAACTTTTCTTCCTTGCTTCTTGTGACTGGGTACTAGGATAGCACGCAGTAATCAGAGATCTTGAGTCATTTTGGGATTGTTTATCAGGAACTGTAGTGATAGGACAAGGGAAAATGGCTTCAAACTGAAAGAGAGTAGGTTTAAATTAGGTGTTAGGAAGAAATTCTTTATTGTGAGGGTGGTGAGGCACTGGATCAGGTTGCCTAGAGCAGCTGTGGATGCCCTGTCACTGCAAGTGTTCAAGGCCAGGGTGGATGGTGCTCTGAGCAACCTGGTTTAGTGAAAGGTGTCCCTGTGAATGGCAGGGAGTTTGGAACAAAATTATCTTTAAAGTCTCTTCCAAACCCAAACTGTTCTACGATTCTAGGATTTTCTTTTCCCACCTTGTTATAGATCCTTTAACATTTCTATGGCACGTCTGGATCGTTGTACAAGGTATCCATATAAAAATCCTTCACCTCAAGTAAAAGCAATTCCAAAATACCAGATCCCTAACTTATATAATTTCAACACTAGATGGGAAAGACTGCTTTACCCAAGCAGGAAAATTCCTGAACACCAATACTGGTAGCAAAGTCTCATTCGCAGCAATTGTAATTCTATAGATAATTAAAAAATTTATCAGGTGATGCCATTTACACTACTAGCAAAATTTCCTTTCAGTGATGTGTCAAGGATGAACCAGTAGCTACACATGGCTTTCCTGCACCTCCCCACACAATTCTAACACCTTGTTCAATAACAAAAAGATTAGTGGTGAGAGGGCTATCCAAGTTTTACAAGTTTGTCAGGTTTGAAAAAAAAAAACCATCAAACACAAAACATACACATATTATTTGAAACTGCATCCCTTTGATGTCCTGATGGAGACAGATGAGCAAGAAATGCTTTCTCAATACATCTAATCCATCTTTCTGCTACTTAAAGAAACCTTCTGTTGCGTGTATCAGCTCTGTATGAATCACCTGTTTGGATCACAGCTCAAAAATTATATTAATGAAAGCTGTCATGGTTTTATGCTTTGTTCCATTGATTCAATCCTGCAAATATTAACAAAACGAACAACTTTGCCAGCGTCAGATGGAAAACTTTCTCGAATGCCTCAAATTTACCAAAAGCCAAAATGAAACACAAGATGCTGAGTAACTGACCTGTGAGCCTCTGGGTCCTCGTTTGTGATCCCATTCAGAATGCCCCATGAGCTGAAAACCAAAGAAAAGCAGAGGTAAGAGATAAATTGCACTTATTAGCTTTAATTGAAACATTCATGCTTTTATATCCATGACACATTTTCTTTAAAAAAGCAGGTTAGCTTTTACCATTTATTTCACACAGCTTTTAGGTTCGTAATGAGGATGAAAAGATTTGGGAGTTGTTACTATCACATTGTACCTTTACATTCAGAGCCAAAACACATTCGGCATCACATCACTGCTCATGCCAATAAAATTCCCACTGCCATAGATTAAACTTTAGCCAGATGTTTAATGCTGATCTGGCAGAAGGACAGATGATATAACAGCAAGGAAATTACCAAAACCAGGGGACATTTGATTAAACAGCACTGTATGTTTTATACCAAGCACGATAGTTAGTGACAGCTTTAGATCTGTTTCTCCACTGAATTATGGCTTTTTTTTACAGCTACTCAGAGATCTCTTCTGAATAGTGTTTGTTCCTATGCACACAAGCATTGCTTAATGCAAATATAAAACCATATGAATGAACGACAGGAGGGTTAATGTGACATGTAATGATTTACACTTATTAATATTTTCTTGCTCTTTTGTCCCAACATTCTTTCCCAAAGAAAATGCCTTCTCCCAGGTCAGAGGAGGAGATTTACAACCTACGCTTATTGCAGAACATGTTTCCAAAACACTCATTCCAAGACAAGAGATTAAAACTCCTTTGAAAAATGAGGAAAGCTGCATGCACCTCATATGATGAGGTTTTTTTATCTTCTCCATCAACTGTTCCTACTTATCCTTTCCTTTTCCAAGGAAATTTTAAGTTATTACTTACAACAATCTACCTCCATAACTAGAGACAAACCATGCATGCAGATAGGCATCAGAGATCAGAAATGTCACACCATATTTTTACCTGATACGGCCTCATGACTGGCCTCCGCATTTTAGTGTAATTATTTCCTTTTCCATACACTGTTGGTGGAAACACTGGCTGTGCCAGGTTTCCCTGTTTACTCCTCTATACTGTTATGTTTGCTCACTACTGGTGCAAAGCCAAGATTTGATGTTTATGAAAGCTGGCCTCTCAGTAAATGACCAGCATGCAAAAAGTACAAAGAGATGCATCTACCAAGGGTTATATTTTCACAGAATCTCAGCCAAAACCTTCATACCTGTGCTTCCTCCAAGGCTCCTGCCACTCTGGACTGAGAAAACCTCTTCAGTTTTACTCCTCAGCCCCTATGCCTTGTGAGGAAGTAACTCCCACCTTCTTAATTTACTGGGCTAAAGGGAAATTAATTTAGCTTGAGTCTGACCACCTGTGATTCCCAGCATGATACCTACAGCTTTACCTACAGCTTCCTACCAGTGAAATTAGCACAAAAAATATGCCTGTTATTTCACACTTAAGGAAAAAGTATTAATGTTACAGGCCTGCCTATGACCACTGTGGTTCTCCAGGCTCTACAGGCATTTGGCAGCACATACCACACCTTCAAAACCAACTGTAGCATAAGAAAACTCCTTCCAGGTTTTGCATGCTCCTACCCTCACTGAATCCATAGTTCACTGAAAAGCAAAGGGCTGCTTTATTATTGCCACCAAAAATAAGCAGTACAGTCAAGGGTCAAGCTTGGCATTGTTGTTCCCACTAGAGGAGGTACACCAAGTGTAGGGATGCTCCCAGTCCAGCCAATCCCAGGAAACCATACTGACATGACCTGGGGTGGTTACTCAATCCCCAAACCCAAATCAAGTCCTCCTAAACATTCATTCTTCAGGTATGGTTTGTTCACACTGTTCCCTGTTCCTGCTTGGTGCTTCACATCTCTACAGAGAGCTTTCAGCCCTATAGCCAGCTCCTGCTCTGATCTGCTGCTCCTCTTCCTCCCCAGCTTGCAGGTGCCTTTTGTTTCCCTATCTCTAATCATGCTCCTCTATCCAGTGTGGGCAATTCTGGGATGCTTCACAGACTGGATGTTGCAGCAGCAGCCAATGTTACAGTGAAAAATGACTCCGAAGGCTGTAACAACTCACCCTTGCTCCATTTCCCAACGTCTAACTATCAACATCACTTATGGAAGTGAGGCCAAAGTCCCCAATAAAGCAACAAGTCACAAATGCATTGGAACCAACAGTGTGACCCCTTGCTTATTGCATCCCAATTTTATAAGCAAACTCCTCATAGCAAATGACACAACCCTCATTCCATTTAATTTCTCTACAAATGCGCCTTTGTGGCATCAGCCACGTTTGTATTTTTTCCGACAGATCCATTTTCCCCACTGTAATTTCCACACCACTGTTCTCTCTCCCTGTGCCAGGATGCCCTTCTGAGTTAACCCTGTGGGCTGTCACAGCTGTCATGGGGTGAAACAATGAGCACAAGGAAGCAAAGGAACAGTTCTAGGACGACAACAGACCTTTGCCAATTTTAAGCCATTTTCAAGCATGATAGTAAAATTCATGACCTAGGAAGCCACTCTTTTCCTGCCATTTTTATAAAATCTTACTTGGCTTTAAAATGCATTTCTGCCTCACAATCTAGAAGACAGTGCTCATATCATACTTGAATGTTCTTGGAATATCTGCAGTGGTCCATAGTAACAAAGGAGTGAAGGAGGAAAAAAGGAAATTAAAAGGACATCACACTTAGAAAAAGACCTCAAGCTTTAAGACAGAAAGCAAAGCAAACAGATAGAGCAGTTGTAGCAGGATCTCTGCCAGGCCAACATCCTACAGAAGGATGATTGCCTTGGTATGACACCCTTTAGCTCAACAAGCCACGCTGTGCTTGATTACTTCTGAACCTGGGAAAGATTTTCTTTGAATGAACAAACTGTAAGTGCTGGAGTACGAAAAGGAGGAAAACAAGTATGCCTGACCTATTAGGCTACTTGGAAATCATGATTTTCACAAGCTTTACAGAAATCAATAGATGAAGAAAACAGTATTAAAAACAAACAAACCAAAAACCCCCAAACCACACCAAACCAAACAACAAACCTACAAAAACTTGGAAAAACAGAGTGTGCATAAATCCACTTGAGTGAGTCAACCTCCTGAAATAATTAAAAAAGAAAATAATAAACTGTTTAATTGATGCATGCACGCAAACAGAGATACAGACATAATACCACATTTGGAAGTAGGGGGATTTATGTTTATCACTAATAGAAGAGTTTGCAGCACACCCCACGACCTCCTCTAAAAAATTCTCTGGAATCACTTTGGTCCAGAGTGATGGTAAACAGCTTCACAGCATCAAATTTATCATTCTTACTGACCAGGCAACTAAGACTGAGTGTACCAGCAGCAGAAAAGGAGGGATAAAAAGCAAAATCAAACTCCCACACAGATTAAATGTGTGCAGTCTCTCTCAGAAGGAAAGGAGCTACTTTACATTTCATCTGAAACTGTCCTGGAAACCCAGCTCTGACAGTTTTAACATTTAAAGACACAAGCAGATTTTAGGAACAAGAACAACTCCTGCACGTTCACAAATGCACAAAAACATGGGCTTCACTAAAGCTACCATAATAAAGGACTTAGAGGTTTCCAGGGAAAATGGACTCCCCCAACCCATCTGAGTGTGAGCACTGTCAGGGGAAGAGGAGGTGGGAATGGAAAAGACACCAACACCAAAATCACAGTCACAGGCAGAAAAAGAGAAGTGAAAAGGGGCTAGTTCACTTTGAGCATTTAGGGTGGTAGCCTGTGCTCTAAAACTCAGGCTTTTGCTAGAAACACTATGAAGTTTTTAGGCTTTGTGGTTGTAAAACTAATGTTCAATAATGCAGCAATACCTGCAAAGGAGTAAGGAATGGTATAAAGCCCTGTCTGCATTAAATATCTGAGATATCCATGTTAAAGTAGAACAAAGACATTGAAAAATTAGCATCTTCAGCTCTTGCCTTTCTAAATGCAGTTCTTCTCCTATTTGGTTATTTAATTAAAGTCCCAGCATATGATTACATAAGAATCTCAACTTTCATTAAAATTCATAAACCATAATTCTAAGCCTCCTCAGTATTAGAGAACTGCAGGAAAATGTGACCCACACATATCACAGAAGATCTAAATAAATAAAAAGACAGAAAGTAAAGAATGACAATTCAAACCTTCTCAGCTGTTTCTAAGCGCTGTTTTCCCCTTAAATAATCTTTTCTGGCCTAGGTTTTGGCACCTTTGAACCAGCAATACTGCTGGAAAGAAAAAAACAAGACAAAAAAACCTCCAACAAAACCAACCAAAAAAACCCCAACCCCCAAAACCACTCACAGAAATAGAAAAGGCATAATCTTATTATAAGGACTTCTCCAGCTGGGTGCAGGTTGGGAAAAACTCACAATATTTAGAATGTGAGCAGTGCCATGTATATTCCTTGGAAGGGGAGGGAGTCCTCAGCAGAATGCAACAGCATTTTGAAACCACATGGGTTTTTTATTGAAGCAAATATAACACTCAACACAGTTTCATTAGAGGGAATGAGCAGATCTTTTCATAGTGAGTACTTAAGAGAACTAATGAAATAGTTAGTGTTTAATAGAAGATTTTAAATCAATGCAAAGTCTATTCTAATTCTATTTAGATTATAGTCTGTTACTCTGGAATTTTACTTAGATACTTATTTACACATACACAACACTTTTACAGTTATAAAATAATTAGATGGTGATGACAAAATTAGCTAAATCAGCCAAAACTCACCAAAGCCAATAAATGGGATTCAAAAAGACTGCAGCAGGATTAAAGAGTCCAAATGCATTTGACAGGACCTTGCCCAAACTCACTGGCTCCTTCCCTTGGACTTAAAGATTTGAGACTGGAGCTGGACATCTCGTTTCCATTACAGTGAACATAAGAGAGTCCTGCTCTCTCTAGTGAAAGAACAAAATGGGAACACAAAGCAAAGCACAGGAATGTGAGAGAAATTGCTCCTCTTCCCCATCTGTGACTGGGAGCCAAACACTTAGCATGCAATATTCCCTGTTGAACTGGCTGCAATACATGAATAGAGCAGCCTGAGCTCCCCCAGACAGCTGAGAATCTGCAGAAATGCCTTTTTTGCCACTCCTGCAAGAATTTAGAGTGTTTAGTAGCAGCAAAAATTCATCACCAATGAAATGATGAGAAGTTTTGGCTGGGTGGTAGCCAGCAGTTGCTTATATTTGGGAATCAGCATCCAGAAGAGCTAGATAGGAGTATCCAATCTGGCTGGCACCTGGTTTCAGCCTTCACCAAAATAGCAGAGCCTGTATTTAAACATGAGTATAACATCTTCCCTCTTAGAAAAGATTCTGTTGAATGGGCACGTTGAGGATGTGAAACAGCGTCTCACTGTTTGACAGTGTTTGACACTGCCTCCTTACAGCCTCTGCTGAATGGGGCATAGTATGATAGATCTGCTCTGACTGACTGAATGGGCATTAGCCATGCTTCAGTCAGGATCATATTTCCACTGGTAATAAGAAACTGTTTGTTACCAGCATGTAGGCACAAAATGTTCCCGATAAGTTCCTTTTTTGGTAACAAAAAAGAGCACAAATTATTTCCTTGATTATATATTAGAAGAAACATTTATTTTTACAAACATGCAGGAGTCAGGTCATACAGAAACTAACAGGGTGTTTTTGCACATGCTATTTTGGGTAGGATTCCTTCACTCCATTTTCATGGTAATCAAGATAAATGAGATGATTTACTGACTTAATTGCTTTAGGAAGGGCAGTTTTGGTGTGGACACCATCAGCAGGAGAAGCTAAGCAGCCTGGAGCTCCTGAGATTCAGCACTGCCAGATCCTGGCAGTGGGGAGCAGCTGCATGGTTGCAGCTTGCCATCCAAAGTGGGCATCCAAAGTGTCAGAGACACCTTCCTTGCTGTGTGGTGAGAGTGATCATACTCAGGCAAGTGTAGGCTATGACA
Organism: Manacus vitellinus; assembly: GCF_001715985.3. Lineage (NCBI taxonomy): Eukaryota > Metazoa > Chordata > Aves > Passeriformes > Pipridae > Manacus > Manacus vitellinus. Next base: position 2,908,854 of record NW_021940682.1, on the reverse strand, counting down.
CACAGATAGCAAAATGCTCCAGTATTTGGAAAAACGATCCCTTTTCCACAACCCTCTGCCAGCTCCCCGGGTCAGCACAAACCACGAGATGTCAGAGCCGCAATGCTCAGCCAGATCTGTGAGCTCCATGCTGGCTGTGCAATTAGTGGGGAGGGAACTCTCCACCCAAAAGCTCCCAACGTGTTGGAGCCCTGCAAATCATCAAGGCCAGCCCCCGTTCTGAGACTGGTTAAAAAAAAAACAAACTCAAAAGAACGAAACAAAACAACCCACCACAATAAACCAACTAAATGAATGAATTGGGTTGATCGTGCAAGAGCCATTCGGCTGCTTCCCAATCAAATAAGTTGTTTCAAAGGTTTCTGGGCTGCTGGACAACAGCTGCAAGAAGAGGTAAGAGTTTTAAATCAAGGCAGAGAGAGAAACACTTTGAAACTTGGCATTGCTTTGAACTGGAGGCAGGGGCAGAGAGGTATAGTCACGGGTCTGGAAAGGAGCTGCAGTGAACGGCTTCCTTGCAGGATGAGCCCCACGTGGAGATGGAGTTAAGTCTTCTGAAGCTGGTACCTTGGGAAAGCTGGAAGTCCCAGAGGGAGCTGCTCCTTGATCCCTCCAGCCCTCTCAGAACCTGGCTGGGAGGTCAAGCAATGAACCACAGCACTTCCAGAGGCTACACAGAACAGGGGAAAAACATATATCAAGCAGATACTCTGTTGATACAGAGAGCAGGACAGTGAGTCTCCATTCCCTGTGGCAGCAGAGAATGGAGAAAATAGGGCACTCGGTGAGCTAAGGCTGAGGGGAGGCAAATGGTCATGTCAGCAGCACAGGAGGACAACCCAAAAGGCACCAGCAGTGACTGTCCTGCAGGCACAGCAAAGAAACCATCCCAAGCACTCAACCAGGGACTCGGCTCCAAAGGAATGAGATCATATCTGGCGCTGGGTGAGACAGCAAGAGAGAGACTACATTTTGGAGGACTTTCTCATGGCAGCATATGACCTTTAGGAATATTTCCAGACAATAAACTGCATCTGACTTCTTCAGGGATCCTGGCTCCCTTGCACAGGGGCAGGAGGCACGAAGACATGTGACACAGCAAACTGGCAGCAGTGGGTTCATGGCAACTGTTGTGCTCCTTGCTCCACACCACCCCTTAAAATGAGCAGGTTTAACTTTAGATAATATGAAGGTATTGTGCAATGAAAAAAAACCTGTAGGTGGGAAAAAGAAAAGGCACAGGAATATCCACCTCCACACCCTGTATCTGGTTTTATAAAATTTTTGTCACAACTACTTAAACAGATGACAGTAGTAAAACAAATTCATACAGAATTCTATTATTTTCCCTCCTACCATTGAATTTCTCAGGTCCCTACTAATCTTTCACACATCAAACAGTATTTTAAACAATGGGTTTGGGAGGCAGAGGTGTAGTAAAATACAGAAAAGACCTGATTTTTTTTGGAGACTAAGGAGGTAGGGGAGGGTGTGATAATGGTGGGTTTTTTGCTCTTTTTCTTTTAGGGTTTTTTTTGGTAAGCAATTCTTATTCTTCAGTGATCCTCAAGGATGGATGACAGATGAAGAGCTACTAGCAGATGTGGAGCAGATTTTTTTTAGCAAAGGCTTCCTAAATTAAAGATCCTACATTAATCTGGATATTTAAAAGACTTCCAGAATAAATGAATAAAACAATTAAACTAATCACAAACAGAATTCTTATCCCCTTAAGCTGATCTGGTGAATTAATAATAGCCATATTGTTCTGGTGGACTAGTAATCCACAAGCAAAAGTGTTCTACCAAATTTCCTATGTACTCACTTTCCCATTCTGAGCACACTCATGAAAACCAAAGCTCTAGAAAAAAACATCCATACTGGTGAGACAAAAAATGTGGGCACAGCTACTTTGATATCCTCCCACCTTAGTCATGCCCATAATTTACAGACAGTAATTTACAGAAGATTTCTTAGTATGGGAATGCCAGGGCAACACAGCAATGTCAAGACTCTTAAGCATGACAGCAAGCTAACTAACACAGATTGCTAAGAAGAAGAAAATGACTATTTAAACCTTTCTTGCTATTCACAGTACACACATGAAGTTCCTAGATTTCAAAGCTACACAGTCAAGTCCATTCTGGTGCAGTTAAGTTCCTAGAAAAAGTTAGAAAGCTTATTTACTTTTTTTTTTCCATTGGAAATCATTAACCATGCATTAAGAATCACAGTCATAATATCAAGCCTGGCACAGGCTTGATAAATGAGCCAGCTACTGCAGCAGACAGAGCTTAGTCTGAGAGTTCATTTGGGTATCTAAAGCCTATTATTTATTTTTTTAAAGGAGCCTAAAGACTTCTACAAAACAATCTGCTCTGCAATGTATGTTAGTAATACTGTTCTGTCTATAATGCATAGCTTTTCTCTCACTTTCCATCTTTTCAGAGATTGCAGTTTCATACAGGTTTCATTTGCTATATTGTTAACACAAACCTCAAAGGTGATGTCCTCTCTTTTGGGCTAGTTACCAGCACACAGCAGGGTCTCTGCATCCGAAGAAATTAGTTCCTTGAAGATACAGGGGATGTCTTTTTGCATTTCAGCAATTAAAAACCCACTGAAAAAGCAGGTAAACATTTAAGGGATTTTTCAGTCAGGCTCCGATTTTAGGTGAATCACCCACAATATTAACACAGAGCATGACAGGTCATATGGAAAGCAACTTAGTCCAATTAGTTTAGTAAGTGCATTAATCAAATAGCTGACTGTTCTCTGGTAGTCTGCACAAAAATGGGAATTTCCCAATTCAATTCCCAGTGGATAAGTGCCTACCTCACAGCAAAAAAAAAAAAACAACATAAACAAAAACCCAAAACATTGTCAAATTGACATCCTTATTGGCAGCCTCAGCAGAAAAAATCCCTTAGGACTGAGTAAGCATGGAGGTTTCACCAGACATTTAACCTTCAGAAGTGGTTCCTCTGCAAAGGAACTGAGCCTCAGCAGCAGGGGTAAGGATACATGTGACTTATTTGTGTCCTCATTGTACTTCCCTCCTGCACACAGGATGGCACGTTGTTGTAGCTGTCAACTTAAAACCTCTCACCAGTGCAACAAGTCACTTACAAAAAGGAAGGGGGTAGAGAGTGAGAGAGAAAACATCCCAACACCAACTGCTTGGTCAGAGAAGTCAAAGGTTGCAGTGCCACTGCCCCCCAAAACTGGAAATTCTGTAAGCAGCAGAGTCCAACAGTTTGAACAAATCAGATCTCTTGTGATACCACACATGCACATACTGAAGAGGAAAAAACAAACTTTGCTTGTTTTAATATGGTAACTTAATGTCCACCTGGTGTGAAACACGAAACACGGTGATTACAGGAATAGGCCCCTGGTGAGGCTAAAATACAGCGAGCCAGAAATTAAATTCTTACAGTTTCAGCAGCTCATTTTCCTGAAATGCATTAACTTTAATGGTAGCACACTGAGGGACAGCTAGATTCAGTAATGAAACTTTTAAGATGCAGAGAATTTGGCCTCCCTCAAGCTAGTGCACAGATTACACTGACCCCTCTCCCACCGTGACAGCAGCACTGAGCCTCGCCAGGTGAAGCCTCAGCTTCCACGGCTGGCCTGGAAAAGAAAAAAGCATTGGTCTGCCAAGGCTTATTTCAGCCTGACACCCACACAAGCTACTTCTATCATTAACACCCCATTTTCCCAGTTTTGAGGTTTCACAATGAAGAAGAATAGAACTGACATTTCATCAGTTAGATCCCAGCTAGCAAATGTCCTAAAATTACACCGTAGAGTCTGGTAGCTTACTAAAAAACCTCAATGTCAAAACTCAAAGTATACTCAGATTAAACACACCCTTGGGGGGATTTTATACTAACTACTTTCTATTTCAGACTATTCACTTTAAGCTCAACCAGCAATGCTTCATCACTCATCCAGGAAAGCTCCCCTCTCTGCCACCCAATCTCAATCAACCTGCCAAATTAATTATCATCCTGCATTTGTCTATTGCTAAGAGGGGGGAAAAAAGCAAATAGATGAACCTACCAGTGACCTGAGCAAAAATGAATCCTCTGAAACAGAACTAATTAAATCAGTTCAGTGATCTTCTTCCAGCATGACACATTTCACCCACCCCATCCCCAAGCAGCCCATTTCCCACATCTCCTCCAACTGTCCTCAGCAGGGCTCTCACATGGGGCTCAGATGTCTATTCAGCAGCAAACCAGGGATCTTTTCCACTCATCCTTGTAACCACATGATTTAAAATAAAGGAAAAATCCAACTGTCACAGCAAATGCACAACAGTAATTTCACAGTGACATTTACATGCGAATTCCTGGCCACAGAATATGTGTTTCAGCCAGATAGCAGTAGGATTTGATTACCTACCTCAAAATGGGACCACAGGCACCAAACTTCGGTGCTTTTCTGCAGAGCAAGGCTTCCCTTTTGGTACCCCAGTTAGGCCTTACAGCAGGACTAACACACAGAGAACTTGCAATATTTGTGGGTTTTAAATCACTGCCATGAGTCAGACACCAAACCCTGTGCTAACTGCGTTCCTAACCTAGACAGGACATGTGTGTGCACGGCTGCAGCACTGGGGACTCTGCTGACTTTGAAAGGGCCTAGTTCAAGGAAACACACACATTTTAGGCTTCCCTGTCCTACAATTTTAGATGACAGTCCAGCTGAATTGCATGCAGAAATACATTTGGGCCATGAATTTCCCCGCTGCTGGAAAAGGCACCAATTTCCTTGCGGTCATGCTGTCAGATATTGCATGACACTCTGCACCAGCTGATCACATCATGCCTGCGCAGTGAGAATATTGAAAGCTCTGGGTGTAGGACCACAACAGAGACACCAACCTCTGCTCTTTCTGTGTACTTCATTTTCCATCACTCTGCTCTTTTTGCAGAACACACTCAGAGCAAGAGCAGAAAAGGCAAAGGCAACTCAAATAGAGCAAAAAATTCCAGGTGACAGCCCCACTTGGGAAACAAAAAGACACCAAAGCATGATCTCCCTTTACCAGAGAGTTTGAGCATAAAGTCAATCCCACCTTGCTTTTCTCCATATACAGTTTATAATACGGTCTGTGCTTTCTTAGACAGGAGGCACATCACAAACAGACATCAGTACTGAGAGGTACTGAAATCTGGATGCCTGCACAGGATCCCTGTCAAGTCAGGTAAAGCTTCAGATGCAGGAGCCCTGACAGTTCTCTCTTCCACAAAGGAGCAGGGGAACAGCACAACAGCACACAGAGGCAGGACTCTGAGTAATCTCTAGGTAGGTGCCTACACAGGCAACAGTTTGTCATTCACACCCATCTGCTGCTCCAAATCACACACACACATGCTGTCACGTGTGCTTTTCCCCATCTGGATTGCAGGGATGCTGGATATAAACAGGCAAAAGCCAGGAAGTTGAATATTGGGCTTGTGCTGTACGGGGGGAAATCGTCAGTCACCTTCACCACCCTAGCACAAGTAACTTCAGTGGAAGTTTCTAGAAGTCAGAGTAAAGACAGATTTTTCACAATGGCTGCAGGTTTTTCCATGATTTGAAATCCTGCCTTTCAAACCAGCCTGGTTCTTTATAAGCTTTGCATCTCAGATTTTATTTTTAAAGTAATAAAACCACGCATGTTGTCTTAGAGGGATATCATAAAACACATTCCCCTGCAACACTGTCTGCCAACATTTAATTCCACGTGGTCACCCAAGTCATATTTCCATAGTGTCACAGCACTGCTAACAGCAAAACCAGAGCCCACAAAAGGTGCAAGCCTTTACCATGGTGTAAAGGATGCACAAAATATATGCTATTTAGGGGCGTCACGGTGCAAATGGATATACCAGGAGGCGTTTTGGAGTGAGAAGGAGAAAGGCAGAGCAGGATAGAAGGGAAAGGAGCCCTCTCTGGAAGGGCTGGCCTTGAAGGAGAGACATGCAGTTGCCCTAGTCCCTCTGTTTTAAATCCCCAGTTTGGGTTCAGCTAAATTGAGTCGCATGAAAGCTGCTGAAATGTTCTTTGGTGGAATAATATCCCATTGAAAATGTTGTTTGGACTAAACTGCCTTTCAGAAACCAGCTCCAATAAAATTAAGCAGCATTTCTCTGGTTAAAAAAGAAAAAAAAAAGGAAGAACTTGTGTGTCAAAAAGGTCCATCTATTCAAAATATAAAATTCAGAAATTTACTTTCTTTTATATGAGCAAGCACTTCCCCCTCTACCACTGGTCCTGTTTTCCCCCAGAATTTTATTCCTTGCATGATCTAGCTTTGCATGCTGCTGAAATATACTTCTAAAGCAAATTTGATCAAAAAAGTGCAATATTTCCTCTTCTTATTGACAAGCTGTTCAACACGCCATCAGAAATAAGAGCTTTCTCTTCTATTAATCTCATTACGATGTCTTCAGTTCCTTACTTTTTTTTCTGAAACAGTAATTTAAGTTCCTTTTTCCTGTGTCCCAAATACTACTTCTTTCATCTTATTTTCAACTTGTGCAAAAATGCTATTTTGGTTCAGTAGAAATGTTATTTTAGTACATGCTAGAAATACATCACTTTACCCTAAACAGGAGGGTCCAAACTGAAAAGTGTTTATATTTCTAAATACCAAAACAAACAAACAAAAAAAGAAGAAGAAGAAAAAATAAAAAGGCACTAAGTGCTAGGTGGCTGGGCAGATCTGGCCTTCTGACTAGGAAAAAGGAGATCTCCACATCTGTGTTGATTACAGATTCAATCCTGAGCCCTCAATGCTAACAACATTTTCATCAGTTCAACCTGGATGTTGTCCTTTGTTTGCCCTCTTATACCTGGGAGCCAGCCTGGTCTTCTGGGAGAGGTGGTTAAGCACATTTAGTCTGAGTCTTTGTAAGATGGTTTTGAGTCTCTCCCTCCTGTTATCCATCAGCTGCAAATCAGAGAAATCTTAGTAGCGGCCACCTCTAAAGCACTTACTTCCAGACCACCATACAAAATTGTTAGACAGAACCTTTCTGAGAAAAAAACATTTGATTTATCTCCATTTCACAGATGGATAGGTGAGGAATTTACCCAGCACAGTATTGCAAAACTGGGAATAGAAACTAAATATCTTCAGTTCATGTGATCAGACCATAGGCTTTGTTTTCTTCAACTATTTATGTCCAAGTTCTTTTTGGAGGAGTTGAGGGCATACACCAGGGAACAGAATTATTCTTGGTTTTGGCTGCCAGGAGATCTTATCACTCTTTCTGAAAATGAACTGTTCAGCCCTCTAAATACCAGAAAGAGGACAGGCTTCACACACCAACAACCCTCCTTTTCAGGAAAGCGCTAAAGTGAAACAGGAAAGATAGAAAAACTCAAAGGATAAAAAACAGTTAAAGTTTTTCCCCTATATCTGTGGCTGAACACCCAGGCATCCTACAATCCTCTTTCCTCGGCTAGAAGAACTTCAGCTAGAGAAAATGCCTTGAACAAAGTGAAAGACGAAGAGCTGTGCCCCACACCTGGGCTGAACCTTCCCCAAGTTTTAAATACATTGAGTCCACTTCAGCTCTGCACATGGATGCAGGGATGAACAGTGAGAGGAAGGGATAAAGAGCCAAAATGATGGGAGAAAAAGCATTCTCACAAAGCTTTCTGGTTTACTATTACTGCATGAGGCATCTCTGACATGAAAGTGTTCACCACAAGAGTTCCACGAATAGGAGAGTATTTTCTCTTCTCTTTCCATTTTTCCATACAGTTTTGTTTTTTCAGAAAGAGAAATCAGAGGTAATGGAAGTTTACCTACTTTATTAGTACCAAGACCCGTATTCCACAAGTCTGTTGCCAGGAGATAAGCAGTTGGATTCTGAACATCAGGTGCCTGTGCCTGTGTGCCTTTGGCCCTCTCAATGGGTCCCTTTATTAGGACAAAGCCTCCTTGAAGGGGAACCAGGGCTACCAACAACCTCAGTTCAGGCAAGAGCGACAGAGCCTGAGAAACAGATGCTTTATGAGCTCGACAGAACTACAGAAGAGGAAAAAAATAACTTCCCTTCTCATACCCAAATATAGAACATAAATAAAAATGTATACATCCTAAATAGTTTTCCTACCCTAATACTTTTCTTCCCACACATCCGCCCTGCTCCCCCCAGCACACACAGTGTGGTCCTGGAACCAGCATTTCCATTTGTTTTCAGGGAAAGACAGTTCGTGTTTGAACACCCTCACTGGTTAACGAGAAAGTCAGGAAGTTCAGGGTGGATCAAGGAGCACTAAAAACTCTTGCTGTAACTTACAGAAGACACACCTGCTGATTTTCTGCAGCTGTAAAGATTATATCTGAAGCGACAATATTTCTCACATTTCAAGTTTGCTTAGAAATTTCACTTCCTGGAATCTGAATAGTAGAAAAATAAAATTTTAAAATTATATATAAAAAAAAAATTAAGAAGAAAATACATTTCCTCTAAGAGACAAAGGAGGCTTTCAACTACCAGGACAGTGAAGGGGAGGAAAAAAAATAAATACAAGGATTGAAAACTGAGGATTTGTGGCTGATCTGTGATCTCCAGAACACATAGGGCTGTCCCAGCCCTGGTGGGAAACCTGCTGAAGGGTAAACCTCAGCTCTGCCTTGTATCAAAAGCCAAAACAGCAGATATGGTAAAACATAATAAACAAGCTGCATCCTTCCTTACGCTCTGTGGGGAGGATGGGCAGGACAGAAAAAAAATGCCAGAACTAAAGCAAGCTAGTGCTAAAAATAACTTTATCTCTCCTTCTTTATCTCAACAGCCAAATTATCTCAGTTGCTACTTGAGAACACTAGGCAATGCCAGCATCAGAAAGGTCAGAAAGCATCTGAAAATTTATCCAGTAGCTTATCCACTGCCTAAATACCTGCAATTGCAACAGTACAGAATAGCACAAAAATTCCTACTGTCTTACTGCACAAATATATGCCAAGTCTTTATTGAAAAACATGAGTTAAAAATGCACTGTGTGGATACCACAGCTTTAATGTCCTCACATACTAATACACGTGATTTTTGGTTGGTTTTTTTTAATTGAAATAGCCTTTTGATTACTTATAAAAAAGTGCTTTGCGATTAATATGAAGTCTCTTGTTGAGGTACAGATTAATTCCTTGTCCCCAGACTGCAAAGAGCACCTGCATATAAGTAAATAATACAACTAGTTGGCTTGATCACAAGAATTAAAAGTGGGTTTCTTCAAACTAAAATGCATTACATATTGCATTTTGCTAAAGATTTTGCTTTGGATGCAAGTACTGGAAGGCAGAAAGAGGGTATTTATGAGACACCAAGACCTCTTTTTCAATTCCTAGGGTCAACAGCATTTCAGCTTTGTTTTACTGCAAAGTGTTGATATTAAAATTTGAAAGGAAAAAAGCCCGAAAACCCAGAGAAAAAATTCCCACTATTGCTTCAAGCTGTAAAGGGTTTAGTGACTCAAATGAGCTTTTATGCTGATATCATATAGAAACTTCATTCACAGCGTTTCTCAAAATATTCAGGCTGCATTTCCTGAAATGCCTCCACAGTCCTCCTTGCAAATCTGGTCTCTAGGCTGTAAATCTGTTTGCTGGGTAGCTCTTGACTTAGAAAGAGTGGCCAAATTTTCAAAACTTATAGGCCAGTTAGTCTGGTCAAGAGACAGAAGATGCACACGTGGGAGAAGGCCAGGGAGAGGGAGCCAGGAGAGGCTCAGGAGCAGGAGCTGACAGCAGCTCACCAGGCAGCCTGATGTTCTGCTGGGGGATGTCCCACAAGCCTGCAGACACTGCGCTCCAGGAAAACTCACAACACTGAAGCCTGGTTTCCTTCCTCTTCCTGCTTTCAGGTCTGGATCACCCCACAACAGTCCAGACATCCTGGTGACCTGGTGCACAGGAGCAAGTCAAGCTCCCTTCCAGCTGCTTGAGAGCTGTGCTTACGCCACTGCTCCTGCCCAGCAAAACAGCTCTGTGGGTGCAGAACAGAGAAGAAACAGCTCTAAAAAGCAAAGCTGTAGCAAAGACGAAGGACCCAGGGGATTTCACAGGATGTAAACGTCAGAGAGCAAAGACAAAATGAGGTCAGAGTCTGATCTACAACCCCAGGAGCGCAGCAATCTAGGCCAACAATTTGCTGCAATCCTGTTATTGAATGGGAGGCAGAGGGAGAAGAAGGAATATCCTCAATGACCAAGAAATGTGTGCTTATCACCAGGCTAGACCAGGTGACAAACTTAAACCACTGTGAACCACAGCACAAGCACTTCAGCTCTCTGGTTGGCACTGCTGGTCACACAGCAACGACGTGGTGCAAAATGGCTCTGCCAGGACAGCATCAGCTGCCCATCCTCCTGTGCACAGACTCACCCTCTGCTCGGGGAACCAGGTCTAAAATAGTTTCTTTCCCTTTCATCTTCACAGCTGGGATGGGGCAGAATATAGCTGTGTTTATTCCTGGAGGAACCTTCAATTTTCATTAGCATCTGAGTTAATTTCCTAGTAGGAGGAGGTTGGAAGCAGGATGTCAATTTTCTTGGAAGAAAGAAGGGAAAAAAATCCCGACCAAACAACAAACCCAAGGCAGAAATGTGCTAAGAACGCGGCAAGCAGATGGCTGTTTTTGTTTTGCTGCGTGTGGGGGAGTCATAGGTCCAGGATTCCATACCAGGGAGGAATTTCACTTTTACAGATATCAGCAGAAAGCCTTTCTGATGCTGCCTATGTACTGCCTTGGAGCCAAACACATCCTGTGCACATGGCATGCTGTTGATACCCTGGCTGCTGTGCTCAGTGCCAGCCCACCTTGTGCAGCTGTGCCCACAGTGCCTGGCTGGACAAACCATCGGCTCTAGCACAGACAGACCAGTGATGTGTTGTAAAGACAACATAAAAGCACAGACTCTCTCTCTGACTAAGGTGGGGCAGTGGGATGAAGTATTTGGGCAGGGAGGCAGACTCAACAGGGAGGAAACATTCCCTCTCCAGCTCTTAAGAAGAGCGTAGAGAATCTTCTGGCTCTCAGACTGTTAATACATTTCTTACAGAAACAATTTTACAATGGAGGGCATCTCTGCAGAAAGAGATGACTACTAAGTAATACTTAGGGAAAAGCTCAGGCTCAACCAAATCTCTGTGATCCAACTGGGATAATACCGAGTATGCCAGGCCATCGTGAACCTTTCACTTTTCCTCCAAAGAAGTCAAGAAAATATGAGGAGGGGTAGGGCATATAGCCAACCATTTTGTCTAGCTGATGTGCCTAAATGCTCAGTGAACAGAAAAGTGTTCACTGTTTCTTTTATTTGGTTGTTTTGGGTTTTTTTAAAGGCCACACTGCTCCCAAGGGATGCTAAATCCATCCCTAAATCAAGCAAGCAAGCAAGAGACAGTGATGAATTGGCCAATTTAGCAGCTCCAATCTTCCTCACCAATCCAGTCTAAATTGTCCCTAAGTCCTGTGGGAACAACAGTAAGCAGTAACTTCAGTGTAGAGGAGAACAGGCCCCAGGACTAGCTTTACCAGGGCGGAGTTAATTCATGATTTTTGTCAGGTTCTGGCCAAAACCTGAAGAAAAAGCCGGTCCTGCTGAGAGGACAGAAACTAGCTTGGAAACAGTAATGGCTTCTTAACTCAGTGATGTAAAAATGACTCTGTTAAGAAAAATTCCATGAAACAACTGCACAGTGACTCAGTAGCACAGTTGCCTGCTCAGCTCATGGGGAGCATGAGGCATTGCCCACCCAGCTGTTCTTCCTCTAACTCTGGTGCTCCACTGCTGGCGTAGGTTGTCCTACTTCCTTCATTAAAACAAAGATAAGAAGCACCTTGCATGTCACCAGGATTTGAAGAATATCTACAATAACTGAGAAATTTCATCAACAAGCACAGAGGAACAAAGTAGTTTTAATGCAGCTTGAGAAGTATTATTAAGTCCTTTATCAGTATGCAGGTTGTTTCTACCACGGGGCAGATAAAGCTAAGAAAACTAAAAGAAGATGATTTTTTTTTTTTTACTGCCAAGGATTTTTCTGCACTCAAATGTTTTATGTGTGTGTATTTCAGGCAGAGGTAGATTTAACCATGGGATCCTAATATATGGATGAAGTATGAGACAAGAGGTTAACTCCTATCTTGAGTCATCAAGAAAAAAAGTGAAAAACAAGAGTTCAGATTTCTTTTTAGTTCTTGTTGGTTTTTAATTTTATTAGCATATGTCTTAAGCTATAACTATTTATTTTCAGTTTTTACCTCACACAGTGCATTGCCCAACAAACTTCTGACTGCTAAACAGTTGCACCAAGGTGATTATGTATGTATTGCTGGAGAATTTTTGTAACCCTAAGAGGACACAGTCAGTACAGGTCCAACAGTTCAGCCTTCAGCAGAGTTGCTTTGTCACTGAATGCAGTTGCAAAAAGCCAGAAAAACAACTCACTGGATTTTAGAATATGAATTTCCCAACACAAGGGCTATGCTCTTATACTCTGCATATCACATGGGGGCCAGGTGGCATTGAAACAGAGGTAAAACTTTCCTCCAGCCAAAACTCGGTTTGACTGAAAGTTCTCTAGGGCAGAAGAAAGTGTCTTTCTGTCCTGGTTCTAGGCAGCTTCTAGAACAGTGAGGCTGGACCTGCAACTGGAAATGGTACAGCTACTGTCCTTTAAATAACAGAACCACAAAGCAGTAGTTACACTTGAATAAAAACCATTCTGGCTACCATTGTAAATAGGATTTAACTAATCAGTCAGCCTGAAAGACTAATAAGGGTCAAGGATGGTCATTTAAAGTACCAGTTATCACAGTAACTGATAGAAGAATAGCATGACTCTGCAGCTCTTAAGCCAGAGACCAGATGCCTACATCTAAGAAAAGCTTATTATTGTGAGGCTGCAAGGGAAAGAGGTTTTAAAAACACATGCAAATAGCAACCCTCCTTGAAAACAGCCATGCTTATACTATCCTGTAATAATAAACTAACACAGGGGAAAAACAAGCAAGCAAACAAGCTTGAATATCTACACGGAAAACAAAAAACCAGCCAAAAAAAGTAGGTGATACTGAATCTACTCTGAGAATTTCTCAAAAATAAAGCTTTCTTCTCATAACAGGAACAATTGGTCCTGACAAACTTACTTCATTTTATATATGAAGCAGATTTGAGCTTAGGCAGTTACAACAGGATAACTCCAGTCAAAGAACTCCAAGGAAAAAAATAATATCAAGTTTCTGCTTCTTAGACTCCTCAACCTAAGGGCTGATTAGGTTTAGAAAAAAATTTAAACAACAATATGATGAAAAAAAAGAGGCCATGGCCCTGGCATACGGTATTATAAACACAGGAAAGTGCCAGTATAAACCTTTATCGGGAGACTGGTTTCTTTGTCCAGCCGTGCCTTTCTTCCAAAACATCCTTGCTGCCATATGTCTGCATCTAGCCAGCTGCAAACCTAATAAGAGGCTTCTTATTCACGCTGTATAATGTTTTACAGGTTTGCCACGGGGGTCACTCGCTGGGAGTCATTTACGTCACAACCCCAGCAGCCTTGGAGCTGGCGGGAGCCAAGAAATGTAGGAGGGGAGAGGAGGGAGGGCGAGGGGAAACGGCACATCAGGCTTGGAGCTCTGTGATTTCATCTCCTCACCAGCACGCTGAAAAGCTGGGCTTTCTAACTCACTCTTCTGCTCCAAGGGGCTGGGGGACCTTCCCGCTGTTTTTACGCTCAGGAGAAGAGGAGAAATTAAACACACATATTTTGGTGAAGGTTGCTGAAAGATTTTATTCCCCCTGCTCTTGTTCTGCACCTTATTGTTTGCAGTAACGCTGGGGTTCTAAGAGGCCAGCTATCAATTTTTGTAACCTATTTGGAATATACATAGTGCAGTTATAAAATGCAAATGGAAAGGCATGCCACACATGAGGTGCAGCGGGTGTAGGCATTCATCTGAGCAGAAGTGGAGCTGGCTGCCTGATGAAGTCAGCTTTTTAAATGAAAAACTGCTACCCCACCCTCACAATTTATCACCCTGATCTGGCTCTCTGCAGTGTTTTTGTTTTGGTTTTGAATCAGTATCCACTAATTGTAGGGAAAATGGCTTTTCAAGTCTGTGTGTTATTACGGTGCTGGGACCACGAAGAAGAGAGATACACTCACTACAGTGAAATCTAAAAAGGCAAAGGACCAAATCTGGAGCTGTGACTGGAGTGATCAGAGTGTCTCTTCCAACTGTCTGCAATCCTGGAGGCAGGGAAATATTTGCATTTCCTCTTCACTCCCTTTCACATAAACAGAGAATGACAGAGATGGGTGGAAAAATAAGGGCACGGTAAAAATTTGCTCTTTTTGCTACTGGAATAATTTGCTCTTTTAATGGCCAATGAACTGCGTGTTGAACAATTTGGTCCTGCACACCCAGTTCAGAGCCATGCCAACAAATCTGTGCACTGTATGCAAAAAAGTTGCCATGTAATTGCCCAATAAGTGACCAACAAAGGCCAGAGCTTTTACTTGTTCATTTCCAGTCAAGTCAATATTTCAAGGATTTTTGGTTTTAAGTGCAGGTATTCTGTAGGTGTCCAAAGGAAAAGGGGAGGGGACACTCTTGAAACATTTTCAATTCTTGCTCCACTTTGGGGAACTCGGGGCTTTTGTTTTCCTTTCTGTCTGTCTCAGGGGATAGGAAGCTTTTTACTTCAGTATTAACCCATCTCTTTAAAGGTTTCAAACACTGCACAAATGTGAAGTCCACAGGAAGACAAGGCTTGCTCACTCAGATGCTCACCTTTTTCTTTTTTTGTTGGGTTTGGTTTTGTTTTGTTTTAAACTCTAGCAAGTCACTCACAAGGCAGGACTTTTTACTTAGTAAGGAAACAGCTGCAATGGAAAGTGACTTGGAAAATATGAGGCAGGTATTTCCATGGAAAGTTTAAAAGCTCCAAGAGTTATTTTGTTAAAATTTTAAAAGTTTAAGTGTTTTTGGCGTTGGTTTTGTTTTTTTTTTCAGACGAAGGACATCAGATGTCTATGTCCCTGTCTCTTACCTGATTCCTACACAGTCATAATTTGAAAATGCACATCAGAATATAGTCTGTTTTAAGAGCTCTGAGTCTTGGAGTCACATAGCCACAGGAGAACTGTACTTCACACTTATGAAATACTGGCCTTCCAGACTGTACAACACACACCAAACAACACTTAGAAAATCACCAAGGTCAGTGGAAATCATCAAGAAGTGAAAGCAATAACCAAAGAAGCAAACATCCTGAATCTTTTTAAATATTCTCTGTTCAAAACGATGCACCTCTGAAAGATGCAGCACTGGCACTTACAGACTATAAAGGCACCGTCTGCGTAAGCACAACAAACCCCTGTGCATCAACCCCAAATACACGGCTTCTGTGGGAAGGGAGAGAGGTGGAAGGAGCAAAGCACTCTGGGCAAATCCAGAGGAACATTTATGAATCCAAGAAAGCCTCTCGCTGGAGAAATATGGATCTTTCAGGTCAGTACTCCCTAATCAAGGCTGAAAATAGCACTTTGGAGCTGTGACGCACTTTATAGCGGCGTGTTAAAATTAGTGTTATGAGCGCTGAAACTCCAGTAGCTCTGCTGGGAGTCCTGTTAATGAATGTACAGGAAGTGTAGTACTGAAGTCCTGTGGCACAGACACATGCACACGCTCCTGTCAACCAACCTATAAACAGTGTGTGCACTAAATCCAAAGTCACGGTCCTGGTCTATTTTTTGCCATTCTTCCCGTAAGAGAAACTAAAAATAGACCCATGAGAACCATGCATGGGACTTTACTCTTCAAATGTTTAACTCTTGCACCAAGAACTGCCTAGCACTGTTTCTGAAGATTCTTCAAGGATTTCGCAGTACGTAGGTGAAGGATATTTATATATGTATATATATATATATATATACACACACATACAAGAACCCACACATAATAAGCAAATAATAACCCTAAAAAATTGTGGGTACACACTCTTGCCTGTTTACATATATCTCTAAAGTTTATTTATATATTACTTATCAAGATAAAAATAAAGACCTGGAGAAAATAGGGGCGTGACATCCTACAGATGTGTACGCAAAGTAAAAACCCCAACTCTTTTGAGTACGTAATCAAGGGAGGTTGCATAGCTGGGCGTCAAAGAATCTCTCTGATACACTGGAAAAAGAAGAGCTGTTAAATTTAAGGTATGCCAGCAAGAAAAAGCAAGAATCACCTCGCTTATGCAGCACCTGCTCTCTCTGCTCCAAGGCCTTTTCCGCGCGGTGCGCGAGGCAGCCGAGCTGCAGGAAGGTTACCCTCAAACACTGTGAGTGCCGAACAGGCACACGAGTAGGTTAAATCCAGCAAACCTCCACCTTCCCCCCTGCTCCTCCAGAGAAATGCTTCCCTGGTATCAGGGCAGCTGACCTTCCTGTTGCTGTCAGGAAGGGCAGGCACAGTCTCCGGCTGCAGC
Source organism: Manacus vitellinus (assembly GCF_001715985.3). Lineage (NCBI taxonomy): Eukaryota > Metazoa > Chordata > Aves > Passeriformes > Pipridae > Manacus > Manacus vitellinus. The sequence goes on along the minus strand of NW_021940682.1, from coordinate 2,892,345 downwards.
CAGCTCAGGGGAGCAGATGGCAGCAGAGGCAGATGGCACCGCACACAGGTTCTGCAGAGCTGGGAACTCACGGTGCTGCATCTTCCAGTGAGGAAAACAAATGTTGGGAGACACCAAACTGAGGCTGATTTGACTTCCTCAGAGCCTCTGCTGTTTATTTTCGGGGAGCAACACTTCAAAGAAAATAACTGCTAGGTTTCTGCAGCGATGCTGGCTTGAAAGGCTCCCTGCACCTTGGAGGAAAACTGCCCAAACCTTTGGCTCAATCCACCATCACCAACTCCAGTTTTATCTCATTTCATTCATTAACAGTGCTGCTTTGTACTTACAGACTGCTGAACTGCTTCTTCACAGATTTTTTAAATACATTTGAGAAGGAGACTAAACAGCCTTATCTCCTTGGTAAAATAAGGAAATGGAGGGGTAAAAAGTCCCATTGTCTTCTGCTGTGAAAGCTGAGAGTCTCTGCCAAGAAAAAAGCCTGAGTGGCTCAGCTCCAGAGTCATGCTACATCCACCCCAAGTGACTGCAAAGTGATAAGGTCATGAGGAACTGGAGGGAAGGCGGGACACTCCTGGGAAGAAGCCTGCAATAACAATGAAAGGGGTATTGGGGAATTAGGGATTCATGGTAAGATTTGGCAAGAACAGAATCATATAATTATAGGATCATAGAATTGCCTGGTTTGGAAGGGACTTTAAAGATCACTCAGTTCCAACTCCCCTGCCATGCACAGGGACGCTCCCACTAGACCAGGTTGCTCAGAGCCCCATCCAACGTGGCTTTGAACACTTCCAGGGATGGGGCATCCACAACTTCTGTGGGCAACCTGTTCCAGTGCCTCACCACCCTCACAGTCAAGAATTTTTTCCTAATATCTAATCTAAACCTGCTTTCTCTCATTGTGAAACCATTCCCCCTTGTCCAGGAGACATGGAGCTGGGATCAGTCACATCACAGTGGAAACCAATGAGCAAAAGTGGTACAACTGGGTGGAGTAGGGACATCTAGACTGGGATCGTCAACAAAACATGACACCTGTGAACTCCTTAACACTGAGAACAGGCTGAGGACCATGAACAAAGATTAGAAATATGAGCCAGGGAACAGACTTCTAAGATGAGCCAAGGGTATGAGAGTAGGGAGAAATGTGCCAAAGCATCCACCCAACAGGGTACTGGAACACTTCAACCTTGGGCTAAGACACTCTTATGGCCAGAGGCAGCCAGAAATCCAATCCCTCTGAATTACTGGTTCACCTGAATAATGAAAACCTTAGGAATGGAAAAAAAAATAAAAGGTTGCAAATAAACAAAAACCCACAAGAAGATCTTTAATTCAAAAGTCCAATTTTAATTCACTCTTTCTTCTGTTGCACAGCATAGAGTTCAATGGAGTGGCCACAAAGTATTTCACTGCAGGGTCCTATCTCAGTTGGCAAATTTGCTGCCTACAAATGCTTTTGAATGAGCTGCTGCATTTTCTTTAGTATATATAGCACTAAAATTTCTTAACTGCAAGCTATGAAAATTCTCCAGTCTGTTCCTTTATTTTCTGGGAGTTTTTAACATTCATCACCACAGTATCTGAAAGCTTCAGAAATATTTATTTGAATAAAACTTCCTTAAGGAAGAGAGAGCTAAGACAAAGAGTGTCAGGTCAAATCTATCTACTAATTTGAAAGGTACAGTATGAGAAAACTGAGACCTATTTCTGAGAATTTTCTTATTATATAATACTTTCCATATTCAAAAGAGTTCCCATTGATCTCTGGAAGCATTCAGTAAATAAGATAAGGAGTCAAGCAGTCCTAAAAACAGGAACTCACTTATAAGATTCTGGATTTTAAAGAAAATGCCTAGCACTGCACAAAAAGTCAGCACTCTAGGGCATCATTCACCTATCTTAACCCTGAAATTTTTCCTTCTGCAGTCCCCTGACTCATTCTCTAAACACATTCTGGCATCCTCAAAAATGTGATCTAAGAAAACACTGCTTCCCTCAGTGGAGAGCACAGATTTACACCCAGCACAGGTTTGTTCTGTGCAATGACTGGATCAAGGAACCTACAGGAAGAGAAATATGCAGAGATGTGTAGGAGATGTGTATTACTTTAAAGGTTTAGGACATGAGGTGAACATGAAGGGGATAATGGGATGTAGGCTAGCTAAGCACATGCAGGCTGCCATAATTTTAGCCTTCTTATTTCTGAAAGCTCAATAAATCCTTTTACAGTGTTTTTCAGTGGAATTTTATGAGGTATGTAGTCAGAAAAGTGAGACCTGCTTTCATGTCTGTTTCGAGTTTCATGAATATTTAAAAGATGCAGCAAGTGAAATCATCCAGTGTGAACAGGCTCTGAAACTGTGCCTCGTTAAAGTATAATCAAAAAATCAGTTTAGGTTCAGATTTATTTATTTTTTTCAGTTACACAAGACAAGTTCCATTTACCTTATTCAGTCGAAACATTAGTCTCTAACTGAAAGAACAAAGCAACCCTTCAATCATAAGTTTGGGTAACCACATGCTGTCTTGATGAAAGAAAAAAGAAAGGTTAAACACCTCTCCTAGTTTCTAAATGCATTCTTCATTTAAGATCAATATTGCTTTGCTAACAATCTATTTTCCTGGGACCTTGTTCTTTAACCTAACAATTTGCAAACTTGAGCTTTCAACAGTGTTTTTTCAGATGGGTTTATTTGACATGCACTGTTATTTGGTTGCTGGTACTTCTATGTAATTTACTTTGTTTTGGAGGAAATAAAAAAGAAAAGAGAAACAGCATTCCAATGCAGCCTGGATAAGGATGAATAGGCACTTGCATTTTAGGCTGCTGCTTTATCAGATGTCTAATTTAACGGAGATTGTTGATGTTTGGATAGAGGGAATGAACATTTAAGTCCAACTGGTACAGAGGGAATTAGCTGAGTTCGTAGGGACTGTAAAAGCCAATTTGCTTCTTAAGCTCCCCCTCATTCACAAAGTTTTTTTTTTTTTTCTTTTCCTCTAGCAAACAAGTTTGTTAGACTGAATATTTATATATTCTGAGTTCCAAGAAGGAAAGCTACAAAATACCAAAATAACTAATTACAAAGAGGATCTTTATCTTGAGATATAAAACCTTCCTGCAACAGCCCTACTGCTTACAGTAGCTCTAGTGACCTGGTCAACATGAAAAAATCCGCTTTATTGAAATATTAACATTTTTATATCCCATATAAATCTTTTTTAAAAACCAAAACCGACAACAACAACAACAAAAAAACCCACACATGAAAAGCACCTGGAGTTGAGTTCAAACCAGCTTTTACTTTGCACTAGGTTTCAAAAACTATTTGTATATTCCCATACACATTTAGAAGAAAACATATGCTTACTAAAAGCACATTTCAAGAAAAAAACCTGGGCTTCTTCAAAAACATACAGATCTTTGGCTAAGTATGCTCTAGTGACCAGAATTGCCTACGGCTAAAAATTTAAATGCTATAAAAAAATTAAGCTGTCTTTTTTTTTTCCCCCCACTCAATCTCCTCACTCCAAAACCAGACAGTTAAGATAAACCCCATCTGGTTTTACTGGTTTACTCAAGACTGTAAATTCCCTCCTGAGCTGCTTAAGCCCTCAGCTCACCTGTGACATCAGGAGGGGACAGAGCCATGATGTTCAGGTCTACCAATGTTGGCAGGTCTCAAAAACTATCAGGGGAGGACAAAACTTTAAAGTTTTGACAAAAAGACATCAGATTTAAAAATCAGCAAACGAATAGAGAAAGACAAGTGTCACAATGAGAGTAATGATTCCTTTTTGGACCAGATGGAGACATATCAAACATAGTTACTGCAGTGACAGCAACACATATGATCATCTTGAATCAGAAATACCTGACTAAGAAAGACTTAGAAAGCCCAAGACACAATTGTTTCTCTATGCACAAAGGGGAGCCATGTTCAGATTCAAAGCTGTGTCCTCACTCTTTCTCCCAGAAGAATAAGGAAACGAGGAGAAACACTGAAGCTGGACAAAGGACAGAGAGCTCCCCACCAGGAGCCTAGGGAACAGGCAGCACCTTCTCCTGAGTTCAGGAGAGGTCCTTTGGTGGCTCTTTGATGCGTCCCCAGATGAGCCTACAGCTATGAGGAGGACGGTGACTTGCCTCATCTGAGCTGCAGCTCTTCACAGTGGACAGAGAAAAATTACCGTGAAGAGAGGGAAGAAGCTCTGCTTTTCAGACAAGTTGCTGAGGGATGGCTGGTCAAGCCAACCACTCCTTCCTCACTGCTGCTCCCAACTCTTCCATCACAGTTGAAGTCAGGGAAGAAGTCCCTGTGCCTCTTCTTGAAAGATGAGGAGATGCAATGGAGAGACCAGGCAGAAACATGTCCTGTCTGTCCCTCCTCCATTCCCACCTGGGCCAAATTCTAGCAAGAAGCAGTAAATGAATAGCTCACCTTCCATTACAACATTATGTAAAGCTCCAGCTTTCTTTCCCCTCTGAAGAGCTTGAAGTAGTAAAAATAAATTAAGCAGTAACTTCTGACTCCTGCCATGGGCAGGGTGATGGCACAGAAGTCACATCTGGGTCACCACAGTGAGCTTGCACATTTTAGCGTAAGTTGCAGTAAAATCTACAAGGTGAAAAAACCTGCTCACTGCTTAGGAGAGGCCACCCAGAATTATTTCCTTATGTGGGGCAATGTCACGACTGTGTGAACAATACAAAGGTCTTGACTCATGGTAACTATAAATTCACTGGAGAAACATGGAAGTTCTTAAAGGGAGGACAGTCTCTCCATGATGAAGACACGGCGCATTTTATTTTCCTGCATCAGATCCAAAGGAGAGCCTGCACTAGGTTGGTAAGTACTGCATAGCTTCCACTGCAGTCCAGTCATGTTCTAGAGGCTGTTTTAAGGTTTTCCTAATGAATTGCCTTGTGCTGGTGGGGGGAAAAAAAAAAAGACCCACAAAAACCCCAGAAAAGAATCCAAAGCAGCCAACCGCACATCAGTGCCTCTCCTGTGCAGAGAGGTCATACTTTCCAAAGTCAACATTTTTCTTCCCTCTCTGGTTTGGGGGGGAAGGGTGCAAAAAAGAATTTATCAAGGGTTTACAAAACAAACCAAGATAAAGCTGAATGATTTTTACTTTCATCTACACAGCGACAAATTTGGGCTTTAAGAAGTTCTTAATTTTTTCTGTCCAGGTTTGAATTTGGTTGAGAGCAAGATTTGAAAGACACCACTTCCACTTTTTTTTTTTCATTACGTCACCACATATGACACTACAAGCAAAGGAGCCTACATGATGCAAACTAAACCTCTTTGGAGAGGAAGACTGTTTCCTTTGGATTTACTTACAAGTTTCAGAGGCCAACGGCACAGTTGAAATTCAAGTATTTGAAAACCCAAACATGGCATTTCCTTCATCAAATGCTCTATCTAGCACCAGTCCCCCAAAAAGCAGGAAAAAGGCCGAGTCTTCCCATCTCTCTTATTTTCTGTTTTTCATTCCTTTTTCTTTTTCACCTCCACCTCCACAAAAGAACAAGAGACACCTCCTCCCCTCCCCTCCCTTCCCTCCTTTTTGCGGGCAGTGATTGGGAAATCGGAACCTGACGCAGCTTCCCAGCCCATTCTAAACATGTGGGCAGCCTGTTCACTTCTCCAGCTCTTGCTGGCTCCTTTCCATAACGAGCTCAGAAAACACAGAGCCATCCCCAAATATTACAAGCACCAGACTGTTCTGCTTCTGCAGACTCCATCAGTGAAAATGATGAAGCAAGACAGGAAAATATCCCTCCTTCCCCTACCTTTCATTTATAATTGACCTCTTTGATCCTCTCCCTGGAAGGGTCTGAACTTTTCCTTGAGGTAGGCCAGCCTAATGACAGGAAAAACAAAAACTCAATATTCACTTCAAGAAACATCAGGCTCAAAAGAATGAAGTCCCTGAGAGAAAAGTGAAGGGGAAACTTGGGAGTGGCAAGACTACCAACCTCCTGAAAGAGGACAAACCCATGACAACGTTGTCTTTCTGGCAAGCAAGAAAATGTGTCTGCAAATTTATACTTTGCTCAAGCAGTGCTTTTAAAAACTACTTGCTAGGGAAACAAGCATCAAAAAAAAAAAAAAAAAAAAGAAAAAAGAACTCCCAAAGTAGTACAGTATTTTTAAATTATTAAATGTAACTTGTAAATTTTTTCAACATCAGGAACACACGAGCAAAAAGCCTGGGAGTACATAATGGAAGCTGAGATGCAAGAAACTAGAAAAAAAATAGACTTATTCTTCCTGTTTTTTCTGAGTCTAAGAAACTCCGTACATTTGTCTAATACATTTTATCTGTGTTATTGCAACAACAAACACCCTGGAGAGACACAGAGCTGCTCCCTTGCCATGTTGGCATTTCAGAGAGTACTTCTTCATCACTGGAAAAAAACATGCAGACACAAAGGTCCAAAGGTCTATCTAGATAGAAATTTGGGGTTACCATGCCTGATGACAAAAGCCAGAAGAGAAGCTGGCACATCACTGCCCCAGGCCAACACTGGGAACATGCACCTCCAAAGGAACAAACAACACAGGATTTGGTCACAGGCAGAAGCCAAAGCCCAAACTTGCACCATTCATACTTCTACAGTCTCACTTCCTGAAAATTTTGACTTGCCATGAATGCAAAGAAAACTCTTGAATTCCAAGCATAGGGAAGAAGTCATCAAGCTTAGAATACCTGCAGTTTTTAAAGAAACCAGTACAATTAAAATATTATGGGTAAATCTCAGTATCGGTTAATTATGAGGTTATAAAAACTCTGAGAACCTACTTAAACATATAATTTTTTTGAATCATGAATAATTTAGGCTGAAAAAGTAACTTTCAAGGTTCTCTAGTCCAAGTGCTTGCTGAAAGCAGGGCTCGTATGAAGGTTGACTTGGGGAGTTGGTTGAGGTGAGCTTTCCATCCCCAGGCTAGATGTGCCACAGCCTCTCCAGGGACTGTCCTGGTGTTTAACTACCCTCACTGTGAAAAATCCTTCTATTTAATCTGACTTCCTCTTGCTCTGCTGATTGCCTCTGGATGTTACAATAGGCATCTTTGAGAAAAACCTGGCTCCACCTTTCAGGTAGTCTCAAGAGAACAAAAAGATCACGGCCAGCTCCTCTCAGCCTTAGTGAGAGTAAATCACTCACAGCAAGTCACAGGGTGTCTTAGGAACCCTGGAGGGAAGGGAAAGATCACTTCCACCAGCTGGCCAGCCACACTCTCGCAAGGGCAGCGGATTCCTGGTGAGCCCCCATGGCTGGCGGGCACGGTGATGACTCAGGGTCTGGCCTGGCTCTTTGCTGACTCATTTCCCTGGAACCTTTTGAGTTAATCAGTCAAGAGTGCTAATGGACTGCTGAAAAGGGTAAGTCGCTGCTTTTGCCCTCATTATTGCATCATGATTCACAGTATTCTGCTGGTAACAGCGGGGCTTTGAGTGCACCAGAGCCAAAGTGATACAACCGTGACAACTGTCGAAGAAATAATTTTCTTGGGAAAAAACCAAACAAGGTGTCAGTATCTAACTTAACTATGTCACCTACACAACAAAAAAGACTTTGCATGGAAGAATAGGTAGCTGTAAGGCTGACAGTTGTTAAATGGATATTGGACTAAGGCCACAGTCCTATGAAAATCTATCCTTTGAAATTAAAGAGCTCTTCAGTGCTACAAAGCAAAAGATAACCAGTAATCCAAAATAAATTTCATTTTCTCCTACACCCAGTATGCACCAAAACAGGAAAACCACAGCAACTACTGATCAAACAGCACACCTGGTTTCTGAACTCTGCACTCAATCACAGTTTTGGACTTGTCATACCAGGAATCAGGAGGAAATACTTTAATTTGAAAAGCAAATGTAATTACACTAGAGAAAGAAGGCAAGTGTTCAATCTGCTGGCATCATAGCTCCACCTACCTTCCCAGCTTCCAGAGCATGCACAGCTGGCAGAGTAAACTGTAATGTATTTGTGCTCCCAGGTGTTTCTTCCAAGAATAGAGCCACACTGCTTTAGTGGCACCCAAGTAACTGTTTGTGTTATGTAGAGAACATGTATCCAAGGCTTCCACATCTCCCAAAAAATGCATCTCTTGCAGCAGGTACAGTAAAACACTATCTTAATTGTTTAAGACTTTTCTCTGGCATGCCAAAAATCTTTCGAGGGTCTGCCAAGAATATTTAACCAAGTCCTCCCTCAGAAAGGTGGTAAAGGGGGAAAAAATAGTCTAATGGGGTTAAGGAGACTGTCTTTCCTTTCTCCTTTCTGATAATTGTACAGAATACATTTCAGCCTGACAAGGGAAAAAAGGTCACATATGAGAAGTGAAGTGCTGGTTTGTTTGGGTGTTTGGGATTTTTTTTATGGTAAAGGCTTCAGGCTACAGTCTAATGCTTTTGTCTTTTTCCATACAGTGTTGCATGCAGAGGCTTGATGAAGATGGCCCACCACTTCCATATTGATACAACACAGGTGAAGTTTCCTTTGCATATGTTACATTATTATTCTAGGCATTTTCCACTGATGAAATCTATTCCAGCTCCATTTCATCCAGTTTTTTTACTCTCACATGACCTGAGATCAGCTATGAGCAATACATGTTTCAAATCCCACCTACCAACATAAAAAAACCCTCCTATCTGGATCTCTCCCTTGCAAAGTCCAAGTCAAGTGACTATTGTGGCTTTCTTGACATGGACTATTTTCCAAGCCTCAGTGAGATACAGACCATTTAACAGCCAATAAAATTATTGGCCAGTCATCAAGTAGAAGCCTATAAAAAGTTAAAATGATATTTTTCAGACAGATACAAGCCACTTTTCTCATGCCTGAAGGCAAAGGAAAGGCATTTTCTTTTAGTGTAATGTCAAACCCATGTAAAAAAGTGGCTTAAACTGGTCTTCTTCATATTAAAATTAAATGGGAGCTCTCTGACACTTTCTGTCTCAGTTCAGGGAAAAATGTAACTTTGTAAACTGGTATTGCTGCATAGTGAGCAAACATCATGCTATGTCCCAGTCTCAAAAAATCTCCTGAACACCTCTGGCATACCACAGAGCAGGTCATAAGACTTTCTTGATAGAAAAGCCTTTTTTTCTCCACTGGCCATGAGAAACACACTGGTGGAGAGCTCAAATGCAGTTCCCTTTGCCAGACAAATCCCATCTTTACAATCACAACACAATATTCTAGAACTATAGTAGGAACTCAGTGATTATGGACACGTGCTTGCAATGAAATGGGGATATAACTGGTCTGTAAAACACTTTCAAGAGTTTTCCCTTTTCTACACACAACCTATTCTCCGTTCAACTTTAACATCAAGCAGTTACTCCTTTTCTCTCAGCAGATGACATCCCAGGATGGGGCCAACTCCCTACTATTTGCATTCTAAATGACAGGCAGAGCTTGGTAAGCAGACACGTGTCCATTTCTGTACACATGGATGAAATTAGAGCCCATTTTGCCAGGCTAACTAACCAACCAGCCAAAGACTACCGAAAAAGAGCACTAGCAGAGACAGAGCTCTTCAACAATTTCTGTATTTCAGGGTGGGAGGTGCAGGGGGGTGGAGGTAAGTGAGAAACAGGGAGCCAGTCACTTCTCTGGAGAAAGCTCAGATCTGTTTAGCACATCATATGGATCACTGCTACTTTCCATTTCTGACAGCATTCTAGAACATCACAGAATGGTTTGGGTTGGAAGGGACCTTAAAGATCAGCTAATTCCAAGTCCCCTGCCATGGGCAGGAACACCTTCCACAGGTTCCTCAATCATGTTGATATACTTAACACTGAAGTAATTATGCAGTCACTCTAAAGTTATTAAATTGTTCAATCTGTTATTTGGAATGGCAAATCTGTTGTTTGGAAGGTCACTCTGTGTGTGGCCAGGTAAGAGCTGTCCCATAACTAACCTGTTGCAGATACTTAGTATGCAGTGACAGACAGATTTATCTGCAAGGCAGCAATAAGGACTCAGCATCATTGATTTTCAGTATTGACATGTTCACAAGTATAGCAACTCTTCTAAATGAAATAAGGATTTTCTAGAAGTTTAGCCTATAAAGGAAAAAGAAAAGCTACAAAATCAGTAACTTTTTAATCTCACTGGGTGACATTTTAATACCGGCCTGTGGTGCCAACAAACTGGGTTATCAAAGATTTGCTGGATGAATAAATCGTATTACATCACAAAGAAAATAAAGAAGTGTTTCAGTATAACAGACTATGAGGATTTTACTGATCCTATTGCACACAACTAGACAATCAGAGGGCTCTGTCTGTGTACACACAATCATGGACAAGCACATATGGACTAGCAGAGGTTTAGGAACAGAAAACCACTTATACCTATATATGGCTATGTTATGTGGAACTGCAAATAAGTGCAAATACAGTAAAATATATGAAAGGAATCACATGGTGAGCAAAATAAAAGCACAGACAGATTGGAACATTTCCCACTAAAACAGAATTCATTCCTGAAGTATTCATTTCAATGGAAATATGCTTTTGCTCTTACTGAATTTAATAAGGAGATCTGCCAGTTATTACAAATGCAGAAGAAGCAGTTACCCTGAAAGACTGAGCCAGTCAAGAACATTAAATCCTACAAGTCTCAAAAGGTTTGCCACTTCTAATAAAAGGCTCAGACACCGTATTGGTAATCAAATCAATTCATAGTAACTATTACACTGTACAACAAAGAATGCAAAAACCTCAGTAATCAGGATATGGAACTTATCACCTCACACGTATCAGGTCAAATCTAACCCGGGTTGGTGGCAGCCAAAACCATTAGCTGCCTGATAACTGTTTGGCAGCTTCTGCAAAACGAGTTAGGTAAGTCTGCACCACATAATTACAACACTGTGCAGGGCTCCAGGAGCCACCTCAGGTATGGGAAGCTGCCTTGCCACGTCAGTGTGGTGCAGTGTCCAGGCTAATTAGTGGCTGCTTGGGGCACAGTTACGCTGCTTTCCCAGACCAGAGCTGTGCTCCCGCACGGCACTTCGCTGTCTAGACATGCCAGCCCCTCCAGAGCCAGCGCTCCCTGCCAGCCCTGAGCAGCTCGGGACACAAAGGTGTCCAGATCCGTGAAAGCCATCGCTGCACTCCCGCTGGCAGCAACTAGGAGACCTGAGCTGAGGTGCCAGGACGAAGCAGACAGGAAGTCAACACGCGATGCTTCCCAAAAACGCTCCCTCTTTCCGAAAGGCACAGGACAAAGGGATGAAAACACAGCTGTACAAACTTGTTCCAGCTTCCCTGGTCTCGCTGCAAGCAGGTCTGCACCACTGTCTCTGCAGCTCCACGGGTCACAGCACCAAGCCTGACAGGGCTCAAGAAGCGTTTGGACGATACTCTTGGGCACATGGTGTGACCCTTGAGGATGGTCCTGTGCAGGGCTGAGAGCTGGACTCGATGATCCCTGTGGGTCCCTTCCAACTTGGTATATTCTGTGATTCTGTGATGGGCAGACTTACTAAGTAACACTCACAAGAGGTCTACTAACTTTCGTAGTGAAAATTTTAAAGAATGTTATTGTTTCACTTCATGCTGTAAAAGAGAATAGTTGTTGATATAATGGGTACATAGGAGTGCCTCAGGCACTTTCAATTAATTTTTCTCATGTGAGAAAAAACAACTCTGTCAGATGATAGTTTGTAAGAAATGAACACTGTGGTACATAACTGGTAGCAGAGCCTTGGACATCCTTTTGCTCTGGCCAGTTTATTATATGATGGATTTCGAAGTAAAGAGCGATTTTCTGTCTAGTTTCTCTTGGTAAAGCAAATGTGGTAATGAATAGAGTGCTGACCAGTTCAGCTATCGAGCCCTAAAAACTGCAGAAGTACAAAACATCTGCTCACTCTACTGAGCCGTGAAGCAAAGCAACAGATGACAACCTTATGCCTCAGTGTCTTGTGGCACTTCTCTTAATAACAGTGATCAAGAAGACACTCAAAGAAAAAGTGCATATTTATGTCATTAAAAAACCCTCACATCTGAGGCTCTCTAAAAACAGTAAAACCCCCAACATCATTCCAAATGACGAGTACAGCAAGTGAAACAGTAATGATGTCTCCTGCTCTAATAATAGATGGGCGTTCCTAAATTAAAGCCTAAAAATCAATACATATTGCAGCCATATATTAGAGATTGCCTTCTATAAGAAATTAAAAATCACAGCACACCTTGACATTTTTGTAAGGTACTGGGCTATTATTTTAAACACATACTTATGGCTTCTAGTCTCAATGAAATTACTCATCTTTGCATTCACAGTTTCAGAATTCCAGCTAAATGGAAAGGCATATATAGGCAATGGTCAATGTGACAGAAATAAAGCAGCAGTTAAGGTGTAGGATAAAAGAAGAGAGAGGGAGAAAGAAGCAAGGATCCAGTGGAAGCTTGAGAGGGACTAGTGTTTCAGAAGTTTTCATCAGAAATGCCCATTATGTTTTCATCTCCTGCTATTCCTACAGTATTTTTCTCCCTTTGCTTCTTGAAGTCAAACAGTTGCTCCTAAAACTTAACTTGGTTGGTTTTGGTTTTTTTGAAAGGCTTGTATTCCTCTTCCCAATTTTTAGCTCCACTGCAAAGAGTGTATTCTACTTCCTCCATTAAATTCTGTTATGGCAAACTTCACCCTAAAGCAAACTTTAAAAGGGTCAGACTAGAAATCATTTGCATTGCTGTGATCAAGAAGAAAGACAAAGTAAAGTAGACTTAGGCATTTGATGAGTTGCATGTGTATGTATGAGTGTATTGCTCTCAAATTAACTTTGATCTGGAGAATGAAATCCCAATATAAAGAATTTTAGACTTTGGTCATCAGAACATCTATTCGCATAATTATTGAAGGAGACCAAGGTAGGTTCCAATTTGCCAGTAAATGAAGCAGCAGGCTCATTTCAAGCAGAAGGCTGTTATCATTCTTCCCTCAACCACACTTTCCTGCCCCATATATTTCTCTAGGAAAACTTAAGATCCGTTTACAAACCGAAAAGAGAAAAAAAGCAAAGCACAAACTATCATCTGGGATCAGATTCAGTGCTCACAACTGCCAAAAGTTACAGTGTGATACTGGGGGTCACAGTGTGGTCACTGTTGAATCAAATCAAGGCTGGAAGCAATTCCTAAGTTACCTCAGGTCATACCCCTGCCTTGAGTCAGGATCAGTTACAGTGGTGACATTCCTGACAGACACCCAGTTACCCTTGTGTGACAGCACTGCTTCCAGTGCCAGTCATCCTGTTCTCTGCTAATTTACGCAACAGATGATTATTTCCTCCTTGTGAGAGCCTTTTAAAGACTCATGTTACTCCTCTGGCTTTTTTTGACTCAGCTCAAATTCTGTCAATCTTTCCTCAGAGGTTATGTTTTCTTCACCTCCAGTCATTTTAAGTACTCTCCTCTGGACTCGGGTTTATATCTTTCCTGGACCATGGGGCACAAAATTAGAAATAGTCCAACCTGAAGCCAAAGAATTGCAGAGCAAAGTAGAAAGGTTATATGATTCGTCTTGCAGACATAATAGCTTAGTTTAGGTATTCATTATGGCACTAACTTTTTTTCACAACCACATAACATTATTTTTCCAAGTGTGGGCCGTGATCCACACAAAACCCAGATCTTTTTCTAAATAGCTGCTCCAAGCAAGTTGTTCCCCATCCTCCTTAGGATTGCCTAGCTACAGTAATCTGCATTTATCAAACTGAGCTGCAGTTCATTTCCCACACTGAAACTGCAATTTTTCAGATGAATTTTGGAATTTAAACCTGTTCTGCAAGGTAGTGAAAGTCTCTCTTAGCTCCATGGGGTCTTCATATTTAGTGAAGATTCCCTGAAGTCCACCATTCAGCTTGCTAGTGAAAATACTAAACAAAATCAGCTGTTATTTTCTTCCTTCTGTTCTTCTAGGTGTTTAAACCCAGATGCAATACAAAGCTCTGCTCCAAAGAGATTATATTTAAAATAGTGCCCTTCCTGCATCATAAGTCAGTCAGCAGTCCCCCATCATCAGAATAATTAGCCACAGCTCTCTCTTCTTCAATGAAGATGTACAGGCTAACAGCAGGATTTTAATTCCCCACTGGAACAAGTAACTAATTACAACTGCATTAAAAGTTAGCTCCAATAATTTAACAGGGTAATTTTGGAGATCTAACAGTCCTCTAAATTATGGGTAAACAGATTGTTATGAATGCCTTAGAAATTAGATTATAAATTTAAAAGCCTCCAACAGAGCAAGACAAAGACCAGCTATGCACATAAGTCCCTTATCGGAGCAATTTCAGAGATCCCCATCACTGAGTTTAATAATGCTAACAGTTCCCTGTAGCTTCTGGCCCAAATAAACAAATCATCAGCTATCCAGACACCAATCCAACTTTCCTGAATGGAAAAGGGTCAGTCACCAAAAAAATGAATAAAGGAATGAAATGAAATTAAGCTCTTAAAGTCTCAGACAACCAAGTCCTAATTCTGCGTTAGGATCTTTTGAAAATAGAGGCCTTTATCATCATGGGAAGGACAAGATAAAGAATCTCTAGGTTTTGTCTCCAAAAGTTGATAGCCAGCTAACATAATAAATATTCAACATGCTGGACTGATTGCACTAGAAGTTCATTAGTACTTCTTAAAAAACCTCCAGGTATGTGCAAAATGGCTTTGAATAGCACAAGTCAGGGAAACTACAACTTAAAAGGACTCCCAACCAAGTACAAAGCTAAAAAACATAGAGGGAAGAGGAATGTCTTGTCTTTTATCTCCTGCATACACGAAGTCTCATTTCTAGTGGGGAAAGTACTTGCATAAGCTTATGTCAGGAGAATAAGCTTCAGTTAGGATATATACCCAAATAAAAACATCTGCTTTCAGACTTTTCCCCAGATGTTAAAATTAAATGAAGACACCTTGCTACTAGAAGCCAGTCTAGTTGCTGTCTTTATGACTGGTCACAGACTTCCTAGAAGGCTACACTTGAGTCACACTAAACCCCACTGGACCTACTGGCTACTCTTACAACTGCATTCACATGGTACTGCTCAATACAGTTGTCCTGACAGTGCTGCAGAAAAGGGAGAACACAACACCTTCACCCAGAGGGTGGTTGGGCACTGAACAGGCTCCCCAGGGAAGTGGTCACAGCACCAAGCCTGACAGAGTTCAAGAAGTCTTTGGACAAAACTCTCAGGCACATGGTGTGACTCTTGGGGACGGTCCTGTGCAGGGCCAGGAGTTGGACTTGATGATCCCTGTGGGTCCCTTCCAGCTCAGGATATTCTAAGATACAGTGGAAGCATCAGAAATACAGTTTCTTCTGTAACTGTTAAGAAGTTGCATTCTTGACCCTAAGAACAAGCAATTATTCCCATTCATCAAAATTACAGTCCCTAGAAACTGTTAAACCTATTATGTGTAGCTCAAAGCCAATTGCTGTGCATACACTTCAAAATAAGATTTTGATGTCCTTCAGCTTCTTGAAAGGATTTTTTAAAAAGCCCCTAGGTTATTTAGATAAAATGAATTTCCAAAAAATTCACCCCAGAGCACCACCCAGAAATCAGTTTTATCAAAAAAACTGAATAAGACTGGCTCAGATTCCTTTATTGAAGAAACACCCATATCTAATTAAGTGTATAAATCAGACAGATGAAAAAGAAAATTTGTTCCCTGAAGAAACAGTCTATGCTATCAACTTTTACCCAGGAGTTAGCCATACACTATTTCATTTCACTTCACTCAGCTTTCTCAGTCTGTGGTTGTTGTTGAATTAGCAAAACATACACACTACATTTCACAACTTCCCATACCTCTCTGAGTAAACTCCTTCACTATTCCAGGACACATGCAGATCCTCATATACATAAAAAACATCCAGACTGTTCCTGCCTTCACTTTTTACACAGCAGAGCATCTTTCTTGTGTGTTCTGGTTTTAGGATCAGTCTCAGACTGCAGGGAACTCCCTTTCTGCATGGTTTCACCTCATACACACAACATCTAGAAGTAGCAGAGGTTATTCCCGTTAGGGTTTATAACTCCAGATAAGGTTTGTAATTCAAGTAGTCCCAGCAGAACGTGGGACAGGAAGCCAAATCTACCACCACAGCATTTACAGTAGGGCTGGGAAATCAGTGCTGGCCATGTCAGTCCTTTCCTCTCAACTGAAGAGCCCAAAGAAAATCATACCACTTATGAATTTGTCACTAGTTTTGCTCTTTCATGCTGAAAAGCCATCCTTGTTCTATTTGGTGGGAATCCAGTTATTCCAGGATACCCTGCCTCACCTGCATGTGGGTCAATTTATCCACTTTCATCCTGAACTCACGTAGCAAACCCCAAATAAATTCCATTTAATCAGCTCCTCAAGCTTAAGTTGCTTTTTGTGTTCTTTTTAATTATTTGATTCAACTTGAGAAAAAAAAAATCCTCTTGGAATGTTTTTAATACCAGCCTGTAGAGACACAGTTTCCCCTTCGCTGCCTCTGTCTATTTGCACGAAGCAAACCTCAGCACTCACACTCTGCTCCTCCCACGTGCTGACCTTGGCCGTGCTCAAGAGATCCAAGTGAAAGAAGAAAGATTTCCCTTCAGAAATGCGAGAAGCCACTGCAGAAAGGATGGAAAAAGGCACCTGCCCTGCAACCGGTAGCACGTGAGAGATAAGGGCACAGTCAGGCAGAATCCGTAATAGTGCAACTGATAAACCAGCTATCTACTATAGTTACCAGATAATGCATGAATCCGGTCTTTCAGACTCTCAGAAAAATACACAGGCTCTCCTTGCTGGATTTAACACACTCTAGAAATCAGTTAGTCCTCTGTTTCTTTACAGATTCTTGAATACTCACCAAGCTTTGGACAATGACTTGCTACCACTGGGTTATCAGCAAGCGTTCCACCCCTGGCCTGCTCTCAAGATGACTACAAAATCTCTGCAGCCCAGTAATCTTAACAAGTTATATGAGGAATGAAGATTCTCCTCAAGGACCAAACCCACTAAATTAGCATTTCCACAACAGTATCCCTTGACTGAGCTCATCACTGCCACACATCAAATACTGTGTTCAGTTTTGGGTCCCTCACTACGAGGAGGGCATTGGGGTGCTGGAGCATGTCCAGAGAAGGGCAACAAAGCTGGTGATGGGTCTAGAGAACAAGTCTTTTGAGGAACAGCTGAGGAATACAGGATTGTTTAGCCTGGAGAAAATGAGCGATAAGGGACCTTATCACTGTTTACAATCACCTGAAAGGAGGTTGTAGCAAAATGAGGGTCAGTCTCTTCTTCCAGCTAACAAGTGATAGGACAAGGAAATGACCAAGTTGCACCAGGGGAGGTTTAGACTGGATATTAGAAAAATGCCTTCATCAAAAGTGTTCTCAAGCATTGGAACAGGCTGCTCAGGGAAGTGGTGGAGTCACCATCTCTGGAAGTATTTAAAATACAGGTGGTTGTGGCACTCAGGGACATGGTTTAGTGGTGGACTTGGCAACAGCTGGGTAACAGTTGGACTTGATGACTTTACAGGTCTTTTCCTATCCAAATGATTCCATGATTCTATACAATCCAGCAGGCAGAGAACCTCCCTGGAGTAAACCATTGCTAAACAATGCAATATTTTATTTTATCAAACTGGAAATTGTTCCATGTCACATCTAATGAAAATGCTGCTCACAAGAAAGACTTGTGAGGATAATCATATGATGGGAAATTGTCTTTACTGAATTAAAATACTGTATCAAGGTTTTGAGGTATTTCAGGAGAATAAATTTTATTTTATCATTGTCTGGATGGCCATTAATATCAATATGTAAGGAAATTGTTTTTAAATAAGTTCCATTTTTTCCTTCTACAATATCTCAACAAGGAATGTTCTTGAAAAAGGACAGGGCTTTTAAACTGATGCTCTATCCCCTCAAACTGACTCTCTAACTCCCTCAAAAAGAAATTCACCCAAAGTCTGCAAAAATCATGAAGAAAAATCCCTCAACCCATAGAAAAATAAGCATTAAGCCCATTTGGTCAGGGTTAAATTGTGACTTAAAGCACCACCCTATCAAAGAGTTAATGCAAAAAGCTTAGTGCAGTAAGATGCTGCACAAGTGTCTCAACAAGACTAACAGACATCTCCAGCTCTAATGTATTCCTCTCTCTTTCCCAAGATTACAGGAAATTTATACTGAAGAAAAAGCCCCCACACTCTACTCCTGAGTTTCAGTAATGGATGTGATGCTCACTCCTACACTGTGCTCACTTGCTTGAAGACAAACTAAAGGGGGTGATTATCAGCTCAGCAATTTGTTAAGTATGAGCTGCAGGACGCAGATTTCCTACTGAACATTAAGGGAAAGTCTCCATATTCTCAGGCAAGTCAGTGGCCAATTCACAGCTAAGCCTTTGTAGTGAGGGTCACACATTAATGGCCAAGCAGGAAGCAAAAAGCACACCACTGAACCAGGCTGAGACCTACAAGTATCTCACCAGTAAAGGCGATGGTATTTTCCTGCATTTCCTGAACTTGTTCCAGCTATCTTACAATATTACCTCCCTTAAAATTACACACAGGCTCCAGTGTCTTCTGATGCTGCATCCTGCATCTTCAGACTCAGCTGCAGCCCAACAGCACTGTTAATGTCATGGCTCCTGACTTGTCTCAGAAATAACATCGGGGAAAAGAAATGGAAAAAGGACTGACTAGCTCACAAAGCTCCCTCCCATTCCTGCTATCAACAAGCCAAACCATAGCAATGACAAGTAGCAGGAGGTCTGGTGAAAGACTGCTGTGTGTAGAAAGCTGAAGAACAGAAATAGTATCATGGGAACCCAAGCTCAGGTTGTTTCAAAGGACAGTGAAAGAGATTCATAGAGGGAGGTTACAAGCATTTGCACATTTCCAGCCAAGCACGCAACCACTTACTGGTGCAAGTCTCTTCATTAACATAAACAAAACCATACATCATGCACGCACATATGGAATAGTTTGTGTGTTTAAGATAATTTTTGGTTTCTCTTTCAGGGAATTCAATCACAGTTGACACTTCAGAGCTGCTAGTAGTTGACCTTACATAGCATCTGTGTTGCAATCCCTAGATGTGTTGCTAGGGTGAGCTAAGGATAGGAACTAAGCCTTGGCTCTACACTTTCTGGCTTTTTTCAGCTCGTGTCAGCCCTTATTGTTATTTCCACATAGGGAGAGGAAGGTGCGATTAAGAGAAAGAATAATGTTGCTTCGCTTGACTGTTTCTTGGCAGTTGGTGGATTTTGCTGAAAACCTTATCAGAATAAACCTCTCTCATGCAGTGGAAGCATTTTGATCTACAGAAAAAGATATTCTGGAACTGAGCCGTTCCCCAGCCCGACATTACACGCAGCCTCCCTGTCAGCATGGGCTTGATTCCTCTAATCTGCAGGAAAGGAAGACCAAAGTTGAATCTCTTTGAAATAACCTTTTATGCCAAGTTCAAGTACTTGTTGGGAAATAAAACAAACTAGCACACTCGGGCGGACAGATGATTCACTCCCAGCTCTTACCACTACCTCATTTTACCTTTCCTGGAAACACAACCCACCCAATAATTCTTCTCATTTCCCTCCTCCCAGAAGCCCAGCTAATACCTATTCAATTGCAGATGGCTGTATCCCCCAACAAGAGGCACGAGATGTATTATGAACAATTTTAAAGTCTACAGACTACGCTTGTTATTCCTGGTAGACAACAGAAAAGGTTAGCAATTAATCACTGTCTGCTATCTGCACTTAAAAAGTGGCAATTGTTGATAAATGTGTTCCCACTTCAAGCACGTTACTGAGAACTGGTGAGAAGTCTGGACCACTACAAAACCTGAAAACATTAGCTGGTCAAATAGCTTTTGAGGCCAGAGCACAAATACCAGCTTCACTAATTGAAAAGATGACGTCATTGGACTGATTTATGAAAGGCACTGCTGATGTTTAGATTAGGAAAATTTACTTGAGATGGCCAAAGTAAACTCCATGGCCTTTGTTTTGGATACTTCAGTTTATGAAGCTGTCATTTAAAAGAGCCATTAGAAATAAACAGATACATGGTGATATAACCTATGGAAGAGGCTGGGGTGGGGGCAGGTGGTGCCAGCACTGTTTTGTTTTTAAACCCAACTGCTGGCACAGCAGTGTTTCCTCCAGGCTCCCACTCTTGCCCCCTCTCAAGAGTGTAAAGTTTCCAATACATCTTTCTGCCTAAAATACCATTAATGATAGCAGTATATGTCGTTTATGATATAGGTGCACTTGGTGATCCAACAAGTAAAAAGTAGAGAATATATTCCCAGGAGAGACAGACTGAAAATCCTCTCCCTGAGTCACAAACATTCTCTAGGCCACAATTCAGGTAGTTTCCAAGGCTTCTAGCTGTGGCTGAAATGATTTATAGCCAGACCAGTGAAGTAAAAGATTTGTAATGCTTAGAATCATTACGGGTTCATGGAATTTAATTACAAGTAGTTTTCTTTTCTTAGAAATTTTATTTTTTTTTTTTTTTACTGTCTAATGTATTTGACATTTACTGCTTTATACTGGTTGAAGACTAGAAAAGAAGCACGTTCTAAGGCACCCTACCCCAAAACCTTGGAGCCTTCTTTGTTTCCTTGTGCAACAATGAAACACAATGCCCTCCCGGACACTGCAAAACAGACTGCATTGAAACAGGGCCAGGAATAGAAGCAACCGAGTGGCATCCATCCCCAGAAGAAAGAGCAGAAACTCATGCAAAATCTGAATTCCAGCCACTGATGTAGAGCAAACTCATTTTTCTTTTTTTTTTTTTGGCATTTACAGGCTTACCTGTTTAACAAAACACCTGATGTTACTGTGGGAAAGCTGCTGTCCAGCTGAATGGGGGCTGGACCCAGTGGGTCCAAAAAATTTATTGTAAAGGACAGACAAGGTGCCAGGCTCAGCTGTTCTACAGGCACTTGGAACAATTATGCAAAGTTTTGGGTGAGATTGCAACAGAAGGATACATTTCCAGAAGAATACAGGACTAAACAGAAAAACAGTAAACATCATAGCTGCTTCATAACAAGGGAAAGAATAAAAGGCCATAAGGGAATAAGTAAGGCAGTTGAAGGAGGACACTTGTTTCAATCATTTCATAGCATAGCAGAAAGAGAAATTATCTAAAAGCTGGTTTGGGAGCCAGAAGCTCTTGTGTATCCTGGGACCCCCATTTGAATCACAGAATCAATTGAGTTGGAAAAGACCTCTGAGATCATCAAGTCCAACCCTTGATCCAACACCACTGTGGTTACCAGACCATGGCACTGATGCCACATCCAGTCTCATCTTAAAAACCTCCAGGGATGGAGAATCCACCACTTCCCTGGGCAGACCATTCCAATGTCTGATTACCCTCTCTGTAAAAAATTTCTTCCTAATATCCAACCTAAACCTCCCCTGGCACAGCTTAAGGCCATGCCCTCTTGTCCTACTGCTGGTTGCCTGGGAGAAGAGACCAACCCCCACCTGGCTACAACCTCCTGTCAGGGAGTTGTAGAGAGTGACGAGGTCTCTCCTGAGCCTCCTCTTCTCCAGGCTGAACAGCCCCAGCTCCCTCAGCCTCTCCTCATAGCACTTGTGTTCAAATCCCTTCACCAGCCTTGTTGCTCTTCTCTGGACCTGCTCCAGCACCTCAATATCCTTCCTGAACTGAGGGGCCCAGAGCTGGACACAGAACTCCAGGGGTAGCCTCACCAGCGCTGAGTACAGGGGAAGAATTAGTCATTGCCAGAGTAAAAATGAGATTAACTAAATGGCTGATAAGTATGATATCTAATCACATGATTAGATTTATCTTAGAATAATCAATTAATACTGAATTGATAAAACCAAAGCAGTGCTCTGTAGAGGAACCATTTTAATTATGTTACATACCACTCCACTGGCTTGAGGAAAAGTTTCAGGTCTACCAATCTCCCTCTCTGCCTAAAACGATTATATACTTATTGATTTTAAATGGTCACTAACAGCCAGACAACTAGAAAGCAATAATTATGGTACAGCTTTGTATTTTCTACAGTGAGCCTCTGACAGCAGCATGCACAATCTCCTTTTACAACACTAAAACAGCTCTGTCCCCAGTTTATAGGATTACCTATGGATCTCAGCCCTCCAGGAGCTTATGGAGGAAAGATATACATTATGTCCACTCATATTTACCACTCTCAATGTACAATGTTTACATTCTCAGTATGCACAGGTAGTTACCATCCTAGTTTACATAATGTCAGGAAAAAAACAACCAGTGAAACAACCCAGGTCATACTGGGATGCTCATGAACACATTAAAACAGTATATTCCCTTGATAGGCATATCAAATTAATTTAAAGCCTCTGTCTCCCAGATGTTGCACTCTTTAAAACATTAGGTACCCTAACACAGGGGTTTGAATTTTGAATTTTCAAAGCCATTTCCCCGTCCTTGGTGGGGGTTCTCTTCAGGGAAAAGGGAGAAGGGACACTTGTGTCAGGGAAAGTTTCCACCTTGTTATAAATGCAATCAAAAAGCAAGCGGACATCAAAATTCCCATCTTTTATAACACCTAGTAGAATTTTTAAATCACCTCACAAGTAATTCCTGGGAATTTTAGATCATTAACTGTTGAGGGGAAAACAGACTTATCCAAAGAGTATTGCTGTGTTTCCTCCTCACTGAACCACAGTAGTGCAAACACCACCCTGTAACACATGAGAGTAACTCCAGTTGTCTTCAGTGGTTTACACTGAATTTTTAATCAACATATCTATATTAATCTTTCAGTAAGCAACTTGTCAAGGCCTAGTATAGTACAAGAAATTTCATACATGTTATTCCAAATACGAATTAAAGTGAGAATGTTTAAACCTGACAAAGCCAAGGAGAGATCCCACACAACTTCCGAAAAGCACAGTCTAAGGGAATAAAAAAAGGTAACTTCAAATATATATAAACATATATCACCAAAAAAAAGTCACAGAAAGCAACACCAACACACCCCCTCCCAAAAAAGTCAAACAAAAAAACCAAAAAATAAACAAACAAAAAATCAAACCAAACAACAAAAAAAAAGAACAAACCAAAAAATCCCAGTGACATCTCAGAAACTTCTCTCAGGGCCACAACAAACAGATAGGTTTGTCAGTTCCAGCATTAAATCAAGATGTAGTTAAATTTTCCCTTTTAAAAATACACCTATAAATCAAAATCCCTGTAAGAACGGACAAGGTAAGGAAGCCTAGCATTTAGTTCACACTTACAGCTCACATGATTTAAAGAAGAATGACTAAAGGAGAATCAAAACCCCAGCTCCAATCTAACTTAAAGTTTCTTCAGACACAAGTGTGATAAATAGAAATTTAAGACCTTTATCATTCTCTCCAGGGCAACTAAAACTGCCTAACACAGATTAAAAGACAGGCTTTTGTTTAATTTTGGATGAGGAAAGGGAACATAACTGGGCATCTTCATTCAAGGAAAACAGTGCAATGGTATGGCTTTATTTACAGTGACATTATCTGTAGTATTTACTCAAAAAATTGATATTCTAAAACAGTATACAAAATAATTGACATCCATAATTATAGGAGTTACTTATCTTGAAGAAAATGTAGTCATTTACATAAAAAAAGCAATCTGCCCTAGCAAACTCCACCTCCTGATATTTCACCTCAGTTCTGACAGAAGTTGAGTAGCATCACTGTCTTCCTGATGGTTACTTTTACAAAAAGTCCTTCAGATGAGGATTTAAAGCTCCAGGTTTACCTATGAAAGATTATGCTGAAATACCTTACCATATAACTTTTTTGTAGGTATTTAATAGTTTATCCCTACAACAGGATGACAGAAGCCCTTCTCCAAGCCTACTCAGCAAATTGTCAACAGAGCCAAGATTAAAATTGTTACTGACCCAATGCTGTGAATTTAGGAAATCCACTGTTAGAATGGGATGGGTAAAAAAAAAAAAAAAAAAAGGAGCTCTCCTTCAAAACAGACATGCACACTCACTCCCATCAAAAAAGTGCCAAACAGCATTCCATTAAACTTTCCAAAGAAACCTTTTGGAGTGAGGATATGGAAAAACTTCAGCTCTGAATTGCCTGCAAGTTCACAGCTCCTGTTTTCGCATACTTCTAACAAAAAAAACTTCATTACATAACTGCAATGTTGTTCTTGCCATAGGAAATCTTTCAAATGACTTCCACGTTGCATGTGGCAGGTCATGCCCCCGCTGGAACAAACAAGAGGCAGCTCCAGGAAAGCTGCACTTTGGCTAACAGCAAACCATCATCGACTTCCATATCCCTCAAAAGCCTTCTCAGTAACGTCACAGACGCGCTGCAGTCGTGCCTGCTCCACTCTAACAAACTTCAGCTATTTCACAAGATTTTCCTCAGTTTAAAAAAAAAAAAAAAAAAAAAAAGAAGAAGAAGAAATTGTCTCTACTTGACTGACTGCACTTCCCCACAACAACCAACACACTAAATCACGAAGCGATTGGTGTCAATGGACATTGTGGTACAGCTGCACCCATTTAAAAGCACAGCTGCTCAAGAAATAAAAGCACATTCTTTTCAGCCAGCCACAAAACTTTCAGAAACATGAGTGACAAATCTGCCTAAGTGGATATTTATTAGCAACACTAAGAGCTCCTCCTTAAATCCCCAGTGTTTTGTTCCAGGCCCAAATCTTCTCTCAGCATAAAATTACTCATTTTTGTGACTATCCTGGCTTCTATGAGCAGCTGCTTTTGCCAAACATTACTAATAATTATTTGTCTTCAAATTCATCATATACTAAGTGTTGACCATACACAAATGCCAGCTGCTCTTTAGAGCTGTTCCTATGCCTACATGGAGCCCACCTCTCCAAGGCCTAAAATTCTACCGTCTGAAAGCCTGGCTTTAGCACAAGCATCTGGGTTTGTGACAAAGGAGGAGATTTTACTTTTTCTCATGGCCTCTGTGTCATATCCTGTTTCTCAGAGTCCTCCCATTCCCCTAAACATGACTTATCTCTCCAGCACTTCTCAGACTCCAGACTGACTGTGCTGCTGACAGTGGAGCAGCATGGATGCCAGCTTTGCATATAATTAGATAAAGATTTCAAACTATATTCCACTGTGTCCTGGCTTTCTGTAATTCCAAGAAATAAAAACTTGAGAACTTGAGGTTTGTGAAGTGTTTTGGAACGTAAGATAAAAGTATTATGCAGAAGTACTGTTTATATTTATTTGGTGTAATAGAATTTAGTTCAAATAAACTTTTATAAGTGATGGAAGTAAAAAAGTATTTGTTTGCAAGACTACACTCTAAAATGACTAAAATGTGTTTCCAGATTAAAAGTTACAGATGCACAAGCACAAGCCAAGACCAAATTCTGCTGTCCTTAATCAAGCAAGATGACCCTAAAGCTACTGCAAGTCTAAGACACTTTACAAGAAAAAGAAACTGCAGCTTTGCCATGTCAATGTGTGGGAATGGAAGAACAATTACCCCATATAGAGGTACTTGTATATGGGCCCAAGAAAAGATGCTGCAACAGAACCAGAGTTGGGGTGAGATTTGGTGGTTTTGGTTTGTTCATTTCAGTGGTTTCTTTCCTTTCCTGGAAATAATCCAGGCACAGCATATGGAAAATAAAACAGAGATTACAGAAAGGAAGAATTGTTCCTGAGAAAAACAGTGTTCTCCACAGAGCTATGCATGGCTCAGGAAATGGACAACTGACCCCTGGCTCAGGGAAGATTTTATCAATGAAGAGCTTTTTGGTTTTACAATCAACATTATTGCAGAAGGGTGGAGGAAGGCGATGCAAATTGTCATATCTGCTGTATTATTTCTCAACTTTACACAAGAGATTTGAAAAACCACTATCTAAATGCTGGCCATTAGTATGCAAAAGCCTTTTAAGGAGGATCACAGAGCAGGGGTGAGTATCTGTTAAGAAGTTCCATCTGCTGAAGTCAATGGTCCAAGCAGCCTCTGTGTAACCTGAAGCTTTTTCCAAACACACAATTTGCCCTGCTAGCCAAAAAATAAATACATGATGTGCTCACATTTGGCCACAAATTAAAGCCTAGAAATTATGAAAGGTTCTAGTGAATATCAGTAAAAACAATCCTTTTTTTTTTTTTTTTTTTTTTTTAAACAATCCTTCCTCAACCACCTCTCGGGAATGAGGGCTTGAGCAAAAACTGCCTCAGTACTTACCCAGAACCACACAATATATTGTGTATAAACCTGTAAAACTAGGTGATCCAGTAGTCCCAGAACAGGGGAACCTAAAAGCACCACTGAATGAAGTCCTGGAAGAGAGAAGATAAGCAGAGGAGGGGAGCACAAGTGACCAAAATCAGGGCTCAGTGCCAAGTCTGAGCTCAATCTTGTTGTCAAGTGTGTAGGCACACATCAGTCCTTTATAAAATGGACTACTACATTTACACAGCACAGCAGCAGTAGCCAACTTCAAGAGGTTCACTAATCAATTTGCCAGAATACACATACAAATTTGATGTTATACAGAGCCCTTTCTGGACTTGAGGGTGAAGGGAACAACTTGTTTTCCACTAAAACAGCTATATCTGAGCTGCACAGACAGCACAGAGAATAGTGGTTCCATATTTTCCTATTCTGAACTGACGGAAGAAGGTGTTGGTTACAGACTTAAGGCTCACATTATTGAGCTCTGTTCAAATACTCCCCTCCTTTAGACCACAGACCTCAGAAATGGGTCTCCTTATTTTTCTTTTCCTCCTTTTTGAAAACTTAAGGCAGTAAGTCAGACGTCAAATGCAAGAACTAGTTAACTTTTTAAAGTATCATCATACTGCAAGAGGTTTCAAAACTGCTTTTCCAACAGGCATGATTATCCACTTTCAGAAGTGTATTGTTTCCACAGTGCTCCAGATACAGAGAAAGGAGCTGATAGACACTTTTTAACTAAATGAGTTAAACTGATGAGTTTTAACTGATGCAGTGCAGGTGTTGAATGAATAAACAAGCAAGTGTACAAATCGGGCTGTCTCTAGAACACATGAGTCCTTTTACATCCTTAGATTACCATGGCTACTTCTCCAACCTCTTTGGGATCTCTTTCAAAAACACAGATCCACTCTAAATTCATTTGCTATCTTTGCTATTTAAATGAACTCCATTTGCCTAATGAAAACCCCACAACTTACAGCTGAAACGCTGAGAACAGAGACAGGATAGATGGATGGCATGTATACTCAGCAAAAACTGTTATCTATCTTTATTCTTCAAAAGGCCATGTGGCTTGTCCTAGGACAAAAATCCACATGTCAGTTCAATAACAATTTTACACATACTGTAAAAATCACATATTTGAATAGGACTCTGAGGAATGAGCAGCAGTCTAGAGTTCTTGAACACGGATGAAATTCTTTTCATGATGTCAAATACTAAGAAACAGTCCTTGTGCCTTGAAGAGGGATCTAGGAAGAACCTAAAACCAGTCAGAACAAGGCAGTTAAGAAGTGAACAATAAAATGTATATTGCATTCAACTTCATTTCACTCTTTGAGTCAGTGAACAGACACAATTACTGTCACTTGCATATATATATGAAACCTGTTGTCTTCTGTGTGTATCAACACTAGGATAAAATCCTCTCTTAAGGACATTTCACATTTAAGAAAATATTTTTCTACACTTCAGTTCCATATCAGTAGAACTGGGTTCAGTCATCCCTAGCAGTATGAAAAGGCTGTGGACCTTTATCATCCAACACACATACTTCTACAAGCAATGGTAGCAATACCTTGATGCTTCAAAATTCCCAGTTCCACTAACACTGAATTAACAGCACATTTGGACCAGTCCACGAGCCATTTGATAACTTTTAGGGAACATTTTTCAAGTTCTCTTTGTTACATTTACATAAGTGGTGGTGGTTGTTTAAATTCAGTTTTCAAGGCTTTGGCACTCCGGGGACTCGGAGTCTGGCACAGGGTCACTCCTGCTCCAAGGGGCTGCCAGAGGCTTGGCTGGAGAGCCAGCAGGGAGGGCACTCTCGCTGCAATTCATGCATTTCAAGGACAACCCAGTCAGCTGCCACTCTTTGGTGTCGTATGAGAACAGGACTGACTTTTTAACGGGTTTACCAAAATAAGAGCAAAAAGCTGTTTGGTCACGTTTGAGACCACCAATGTCCCAATGTGAGACCGCATACTCCATCATTCCTGTCATTTGACATGTTTTCCCTGTGCCCTGAGACATTCTTTCCATTGAATTTGCAACAGAATGAACATAAAACAGACCTTAAAAAAAAAAAAAAGCCATTACTCTGAAATAATAACAGACAAAGCCGTAGTAATTTCTGTTGGCAGAAGACAAATTAGTGGAATTTAACACACAGCCTGATGAGGCTCCCACCTCCCACCAAAGAATTAACCATTCACAGATGAAAAGATTAGGACTAACCATTGCCAAATAAAAATTCTTATTGAAGCTAAAAGCAATTAATTCTCAAGGAAAGTTTCAAGCAAGCACTAAAAGCATGGCAATGCTGCAGACTTCCACACTTCAGGATTTAAAAACTTGTTTGGTTTATGATTAGGAATGCATAACACACTTGACCATGATAGGAAGGAATTGGAACAGATCACACCATATGTCCTTTCCAGACCTAAGATTTTAAGATGACTGGATACTGAAAGCAAGATGATCCAGATGGCTATTTGTTAGCCTATTATCCTGCCCTCGTGATTCCCTCTTTCCTTCCCAATTTAATATATTTTTACATAGCTTCCAAGGTTCTTTCAATCTCAAGTGAAAAGTGGTCTCAGGAAACAGTACATTATTTCGGAGCTCTAAGTTTGATGTAAATTGCTGTTGAAATGGGATAATATTTTAAGTGATCAATTAATCTGGTTAGCATTCTGAAATGCCCAATTATATGGTTAGCATAAGCATGTTGAGAGCTTGAAAGCTGAGATAAATGAGTAATGAAATTCTCTGGCTTGGTTACTCAGTAAAAATAAAGGGAAGGGGAAGAACAGAAATAGTCTTAGACCAAGAAACAACAATATTTTAAAGTAACCCCAAGAGCAGGTTCATCTCAAAATAAAGCTCTTTATGTCATTTTTGGTTAGCATATTTTTTTATTAATCTTTTAAAAGTGAAATATAATTTAACATTTAAGCCCAGGTGACAAATTCTGTTCTGAAATATGGTCTGACAAAATCTTTAACTAGCTTAGTTTGATATTTCTAGAGTTCATCCTATTGTCATCTTTTAATTCTTTGGCTGAAACTGTTTCCATCATGTTACTCTTCCTTTTCTTGAATATTTGCTCCCCATTAAGGGAATGGTAACAGTGTGACAGGGTGACAGCAGGGACATGCTACTCCACTAACACTACTTTTCTTTGCACAGGTCAGCAAATGCTACTAAGATGACACAGGAACCTTAAAAACTTCACTCCCACACTGACAATGCCAATGTACAAAAGCCAGGGGAACACGAGAAGAAAGTTTATCTTGAGTTCCAAAATGACTTCACCCAAAAGTGATGTACAGTGAAATTAGAGAGGGAAGCTCAAAAAACCCCCACATGAATCTTTAATTAAGATATTTTATAATCATAAAGTAATTAGATTGGAAGGGACCTTTGGCATTCACCTCCAACTCCACCCAAAGCACACTCAACTCAGTAACTTCATGTTTGTCTCATTCTTTTTCAAAGAGAAAACAAGAATAAGCACAACCATAATGATTTACAAAGGGGTATCAAAAGTCTTTGTGACTTACATAAAAACAAAGCATGCAAGTCAACCAAGTTAAACAAAAAGAGGAAGAAAATGCAAACCCTCTGAAGTGCTTTCTAGGTTACCTGCTGTTGATTTAACACTCTCCCTTAAAGTCTAAGAGGAGGCATGAAGTAAAACCTAGACAGGAGTATGAGATGGTGGCAGATGAATGAAAGCACCTCAAAATTACTCCTTTCTCCTAAAGTATTTTTTTCTTTCCACTCAGACCCAAAATACAGACATTTTACACCATTCTTTGGCAACTGATAAATTAAACCAAAAAAAGAAAATATATTTAAATACTAAGTTACTCCATGTTGGGAGATTCTGGAAGCCACACTTCCAGCATGGCCAGGCCACCAAACAGTTCATTACTGTTTCAGTTCAGTGTCCCTCACCCAGCCAGTATCAGATGTCCAAGAGGATGGTCCAAGAGCCCCCTGACAGGCAGATGTAGTCTCTGGGAAGGTCTTTTCCTAAGTCCTGGGAGTTTGGATGCAGTTCTCAAGACTGTTGTATCATACTCCTTTCCAAGGCTTTTTCTTTTTTCCCTTTTTTTATGTTTAAGAAACGCTAAACCTTATTTTTTCTTGTTAAACACAGTCCACTGCAGTTAAGAGAGACTGAGTAGCTCACATATAACATGGTAAATTTATCTGCCCATCTTAATGTCAACAAAGGTACAAACAGGCTGAAGTCTGAGATGGACACACCTGGGCTTTTGTCAGTGCACTGTGACTGTGAGTGACCTACAGGAAAATTAGAGTCCTCCCATGGGACCTTTTAAAGAAATCTCACGTGGGATCCTTTCATATGAGTCGAGCTGACAAAGCACGAGGATTAGATTAAGTCAGACAGACAAGACTCCTATAATCAGGAGAGAGAGAGAGAGACAGGAAACTCCTGAAAGTAATTCACATTTAGTGTAAAACAAGGAGAGAATTGAGAGGCAAAGAAAGTGGAGGAGAGTAATGGAAGTTTTCTGAATAGGATTTAGGAAAATAGCACACCTAATTTTCCCTGCAGCCTTCTAAGCCCTTTAAAAGCAACATGATTAAAACACACGTATATTGAAGGAATGCTGAGGACAAAGATAATACAGCCCTTGGGAAATGGTAAGGTTAGAGCTCAAGAACTGGTGTTTCTGAAAAATTCTCTCTGCTAGATGAGATGTACACATATATTATTGCAAAAAACCAAACAATACTCACTGTGTCACTTGATATTCTGTACAACTTGAGGCTGTATTGTTAAATACTTATTTCCAGTGTAATTAATTTTAGATATTGGAGGAAAAAAACCCCGCTGCCTTCGAACATGAATGGCAGCAGGGTGCACTTAATGCCATTTCTCCCTTTCAAACATATCTTTACACTTGACTTAAAAACGTAGAATGGGAGCATAATACCTCATTCATGGCTAACAGCACTATGAATGAAAGGCTCTCTGAACATCTGTTCAATGATATTTAATGCATGGTCTAATAAGCATTGGCATTTCCCGCTCACAGATTTGTACGAATCACATATGGGCTACAGTTCTGCTGACAGATCCTTGCTCTTCTGGAAAGACTGCCCAGTCCTCAAGGCTTTAGTTTAACTCCTTACGGACAACACCATATGCTTGTGACTCTGGCAAGTTGCACTAAGCCAGGTCTGATCATGGCATTGGATACACATTGTCTAAATACCATAGAGCATCAAAAGCCACTTCCCAAATTAGCTGTTGCTAGGAGAGAATGGAATGACAGAGAAACAGAGGAAGCAGAAACACCGGGGGTTTTTTTCACAGAGCTGGCATTTATGAGGCATTATTACAGAGTTTACATAGTCATGTCCACAGTCTCTTCACAGCCCTTTAACTCATAGTGGAGTTAAAGCAGCTATCACAGAAAACATCAAGGAAGCTCAGAAACCACTTTCCTTCTTATACCATGGACCATAAAAAACACCTTGGTTTTTTTAACAGTTCTGTACTTAGAAGTGCAAAGCACATAAGTTCATTTGGATTTGTACATGAAAGTATACTCACTCCCTATTGAATCTTTCAAAATCCAGTAGGAAAAGTTACCTAAGTTTTACTGCAGGGTAGTGGAAGGACAAGCAATAGAGAAAGTTTCAAGGCTTATTTCTTGCATTTTAGCATGCATGGAGACAAAAAGAAGATCTGAAATTTGTGCAATATTAGTCACACTGAAGAGGTCCAACATAATGACAGTGCAAGAGCTAACACAACATCTGTGTGGAAAGAAACCTGACCCAGCATAAGTAAAATCTTTCTGGGTTTGTAAAGCTCCCTATGGACTTCATCTAATATATTTTGTAGATCTGCTCTCTTTCTATTCCCCCTCTACAAACTTGCACTCATCTCAAGCTGGCTGCCTTCTCAGCTCTCTGCACAACCTCAGTGCTCCTGCTATGAAATCCAACTCCTCTGCAGTTCTTGCTAGCTGGAGGAATCTTCCTGTACATCTACACCTGCACAGCTCTTCTCCTCCCTCCTCCTCCCCTCTCCACTTACTCCACTTCATGAATGGCCTTACACAGCCTTGCAGCTTTGAAAAACACATTTCAAACCAAGGGGGGGAAAAAAAAACACCTTTGGTGAAAATAAAGCCATTGGAAACAATGTGGTATAATCCAGCATACACAGCTGTATGTAAGAATGGTGGAACAGGAAAAATAAAAGGATGAAGGCAGGAGTGCACGCAACTTTCAGGATGAGGAAAAGCTGAGAAATGAGCCAGCTGAAAATCCTTACCAGACACAGAGGCTGCTGCATTAATTCACACTGCTCAGTGCTTGTTATCCTGCTGGGCCCTGCGTATCTCTTCCAGACAAGACCCTCAGAAGCTTTCACTAGATAAACACAGCATTTAAATATCAGCAACTATTCTGTATACTTAATTACAGGCAATTTTTTGGGTGATGACTGGCTGCTTGAACAAGGCTGTCCTGTTTCCTGCTCCAGTTTGGAAATGATGTGGTTGTCACCCTGCACATGAGCTACCCTTATTTGCTGCTCACTGGCCAAATCTGGTTAGCTACTCTAGCACAGATAAAGTGTTGAGGACCACGTGGGCAATGGAGAGCACCCTGCCTTCCTAAGGGAGCCAACATTCCTGGAGAACATGAAATAACGCACCAAAAATATGGTGACCTGACAGTGGGGAACAAGCTGCAAAAGTGCTGGGATGGGCACACAGGCAACTCAGCAAAGACCTGACAAACCCAGCTGAGCTACCAGACCCCATACAGGTACTAATCTTCAACATGGCAAAGAGAAAAGTGATGGAAAATGTTGGCAAATGTCCCTCCAGTTCTGCCCACAGAACAAATACGTATTTCCCTGCTGTCAAGATGCTTTTCACTAGACAGCAATATAGGTTAACAAAGATGTACCTTCCAGAAAACATCTAGATTATGAAACACTTTAGACAGCCAACCCTGGTAAGAACAGTGGATTTTTACAAATTAGCTTTGAATTCACAGAACTCATGCCAATGAACTAAATGGTACCCTTTGGTTTATTCCAAGCCACCAGGTATGAAAAGTATGGTAGAAACCTTAAATATTTGGCCCCTGGGCCCTGCACATTTTGTAAACAGCAGACATTTCCATAAGCATATTAACCTCTTGACACAAAGGATCACTTATGGCATGCAGGAAGCCTTTCCAATCCATGTTTTTTTCTTTCAAATGAAATTTAAAAAGAACAACTCACAAAACAAAAGAAAGTGATATAGCAGTCTTTCCCCACTACACTTGATATTCATGTGGTGATCAGGACACATTAAGCAGTGTTTTGCTCCACAGAGGTTGAGCAACTGGATGCCTTACAAGGACAAGGAAAATATCAAGTCATTCACATCTGAAGGGCCAAAATAAATTCCACAGTTGCAACAGTAAAATCTGAGAAATTGAAAAATACAAACACTCGCTGAACATTTCAAACAAAGAAGACAGGAAAAAAAATCAAATTAAAATATCCTCTGGAAAGAGAATGGTAACAACAACAATCCAAATAGTTGATGAAGCATTTTAACACTATTCAGTGTATTCCAATTGCTACCACTATATTTAAACATGGTTTTTAGACAATCTACAACTTCACCACAGCAAAAATGAAGTGAAATGAATTCCCTCACTCAGCACTACAACAGACACCTCACCAGACTCTCATCTGCCCTGTGGCACAAATGTGCCACCAAGACCTTGATCTTGCAAGAACATATAAACATCCTAAAAGCCATAAGCTTAAGCAAATGTTCTCATGACAGCCTGTCAGTGCAAAAATATCAGATCAATGGAGATTGAGAACATGAACAGGACTGAATATGCATCAGTCAGGTTTAAGTACTATTTATATAATTAGAAAATTGTAGAAAGAAGTGGCATGCAAAGATGTTATGTTCTCTGATAAAGAAGACTGAAAATCTCTCTCACTGTTCCTACTCAAAACATGTAGCACTTCACAGAAGCAGAGCAGCACCTGCAAAATTGGATGATTAAATCAGCCCATGACACTGCAAATGTGTACCTAGTATTTGCTAAGGCACCTCTACGTGATCACCACCAGCTCTTGCCACAAATGTTGCCAGAAGGGAAAGAGAAAAGGCAGGCAGTGGGTCATAAAGTCATGGCTACTATTAGAAAGGTGAACAGAACCAACAATGTATGTAAAATGGAAAAAAAAAAGTAAAACCCACAGTACTTTTAATTAAAAAGTGTATTTTTTCAAAGAAAAAAAAAGGAAACACAAAAGAAACACCCCCACATCAAAACCTTTAACATGAACAGCAGAGAGAGTCAGCATTCATTTAAAGGCCTTATCTTCGACCATCTGTGACCTAACTGTTATTATTTTGTAGTCATATATATCACTTATTGCTACATGCTGTGAGGAGGGCTGGGGGAAAGACATTTAATGACAGTAAGCAGAGTACTTACTAATTTAAATAACTCCCAGAAATGTTCTTATCTACTGAACAAACATTCCAGTGTTTTAATTAAGTCAAGCAGACAGAGATCAAATGACCATGTCTACAGCAACTTACGAGTAACTCTCAGCAGTGTAAGATGCACTCTTGTTCCTGAGGCCAAGCTAGCCTTTGAGTCATTTTCCCCCTCTTTAAGTTACAATAAATAAGGAAAAACTTTCTGGAAAATAAGTTGCATGAAGGTTCCTTAAGTTACTTCGCTACTTCCTCTAAAATTAACCATTTTCAGCATTTAGTGGAGTAGATAAATCATTTATTTAAAAAAAAAAATTAAAAATGCTGCTAGGGGGGGTTGAGCATTCAGCAGTGCAAATTTCAAAGATTTAGCCAGAATTACCCACGACTGCTCAGAAGAAAGGGTTAACAGCACAGGAATCAATGCCTACCTACATTGCTTTGGTCCATTAGTGCAGGAAGCTGGAGAACAGACCGAGTTGCAGTGGCCTCCCTGACACAGATCTGCACAACCACGAGTTTCACAATGCCTTTGAACACACATCGTCAGGCACTGATTTGTTTACTCAGCATCTGTCACTGCTCCAAATCTAACACTGGAATCACATACAGGTGCAAAACACAAGGTTCAGATGGGCCACCAAACAGCTTTACTAGTCTGTCTACACAGGAGGTGAGGAAGAAAAGGGGCCATGCCAACGTTCATATCTTTTTCCTTACTGTGTTTTTGTGGTTAACTAAAAGCAAAGCACTTTGGATACATGAGCTTAAGAACAAGTAAGGCTCACAGGCCTGACCATGCAGTTGCTGGACAGTGGGTCACTTGATTAGAACAGGACAGAGAGGGGAAGGGTATCTCTTTCTGAGATGGGAGGAACAAGAAAGTATTTGGATCTCTTACACTTCATCTCCAACTTTACTTCTGCCTTATGTGCAAGACACTTAAACTTTACTAAAGGTAATCCACAAGTAAATGCAGCAGCCCTTGATTGCTTGAGTGTTCTTAACCCCTTTTGATTTTCCACATGATTTCCTTTGTCTTTGAGGATATTATTCCTATTGATTTTTTTAAGAGAAAAAGGTTTATCTTTAGAAAGCACAAGTGCAGTAACACATCATTGGTGACAACCTCTCACGACACCTCGAGTTTCAAGGCAAACTGAGTCAACAAGCAATGCATTACAGAAGATAAATGTGGGTGAGTTGTATTTTAAAAGAAGTATTTCTCCATGTTATGGAAAAACAAATTAACAGGCATTCTGAAACATGAGCAAAGAGCTGAAGGTGCAAAGAGGTTGCACGAAGATCACAGTCATGCAAGAATGGAGCAGTGCTCTTAAATGACTGAATAAGGAAATGGTAGAACAAGTCTAGGTATAGAAATATTTTTTTAAAGTAGCCTTCCAAGTGATCTGCTCTTCATAATGTAGAGGAATGGAAGAATTTTCCATTCCAGAAGAATCCACGAACATAGTTCAGAAATTGACTTCAGTAAGAAACCAGCAGAGGATAAATAGTGTCTTTTTTCCATTATTTGACAGCATAGTTCTTCCCCCTTCAAAGTAGCAAAGACAGTTTTGTGAAACTGCTCCATTACATCACAAAACTGTTATGGAATACTCCACTTCTTAGATATATGTCTGCTCTCCCACATCACCAGAATAATTTCGGTTGAAACCAATGCAGACAACCTTTAACCAGCAAATTTATGTCTTACTGCTGTCTTTACCTTATTGCAAACATATAAATAAATAACTGAGGCCTTTATTTCGAAACAGGTTTCAAATACTTCAACTAGTCAATCAAAAATGTACAGAAAAATGCTCACTACATATAGACCAATTAAAACCCCACAGCTCTACACAAATTTCACTGTGAATACTTAAGAAGCATTAGTTTTAGTTGTAGTAGAATTAGTTATCTGTATACATCCAAAGAAGAAGCTAAAAACAAGCCCAAGAAATTACGGAGTTATCTGGAAAGTGGAGACTGGTGACTCATGAAGATAATTCATGTTTAGATTTAAGATTCAGAAGTCAATAACCCAAACTCTTTCCATTAAAGTCTAGGAATACACAAAGGATTCAGGAGAGGGGGACAGGACCCCAGCAACAAGGAAAACACACATGGATGCAGAGCAGGTTTCCCTGAGTCTGTAAACTGAGGTTAACATCCAAAAGGGCTGTTAAATCCTCACTCCCTTCGGTGCTGACTCTCATTTTGTGAATTTAAATTCATCTGTCCCTTTTTTAACCTCCTAAAATCGTGTGTTTATATATTCCCTCTTCTCAAGAACTCAAGAGAAAAAGCAAGCATGAATATAATTATGAAAATCCCCCGAAGTTACACATAAAAATTCCCACGCAAGAGACACACACCATGATCTTCTAAAGCTTGAAACCAAAAAGATTGTTTCACTCCTATTACTCACACGCATTCAGAAGTCTAAAATTAGCACTATTTTTAAATAATGTTTAACTAAGTAGGTATTAGGCAAATTAAATGGGAGAAAATGAGTATTTTAAATCTTCACTTGTAGAAAATTTATATTCATCATTCCTATAATGGGTTTTGCATTTTGACTAAATAACTTGTCCCATTTCTGTGCAATTCTAGCCCTTCATCTCTCACTCATCATCATTACAAGAAAGGTTGCTATTGGGAAAAGAGGCTAATAGATTATATACCTCAATAGGACCATTGCAGTGGAAAAGACAAATCAGCAATAAGATAAGCATGAGGAAAAAAAAATTTAGATAGTCAGGAAGAGGCAATAGGAAAAGGGAAGAAACACCTGCTCATAAAAAGGGAGCACAGCTTTTATTGGGTAAGAAAAAGACAGAATATGGAAAATGAGGACTATGAAGATCAGTGGTTAAAACAGGCATTTTTTAAAAGCAGCACACAGAAAGTTAGAAAAGAGCTACACGTGAGAGCAGCAGTAGGCAATGATGGAGCTCTAACAGTCCAAGACAGCAAGGTAACAGCTAAAGCCCAAGTCATAAAACAACTTTAGGGTGATCAGCAGGTTCTAGTCTCTCACATGCAAAGCAGGTATTTAAGATGGGGAACAGATTTACCTGTGGGGACTAAAGGGAAAGCCATAAAAATTATGACGGTGCTCAGTATTTCAATGCTGAAGGTACAGAGATCACTAAACAGAAAGGAAGTCAGAAAGATTCTGGGAAGCTGTTTGGAAAACAGCAAGGAAGAAACCAATTTACGGGCAACAGGTCCTTCAGATAAAAATATAGCAATCAGACAACAGAGACACCCAAGGCATGCTAAGAGCAAACCCTCAGTGGAGTGCTCTGTAATGTCTACAGAGCTACTGACAAAGCACTTCAGCACCCCTGGGAATCTCAGCCTGAACATCTTGCCCACTGCCACACCAAAGTCTTGCCAGGGCTGAAAAAACCCAGACTCCCCCAGTGCAAGTTGTGTTCTCCAGAAACTAAAAGTGAAGCCGCATGCATGTGCTCCTTAAAATTTCCAGGGAAAAGAACAAGTCATTAGTTTCTGGAGTAGTATTCATGTCTCTATCTCCTCATTCTCCCTTTCTATTCTGTGCTTAGAAGGCTTTCTTATATTTTTCAGCATGAAAATAAAAGAACTACTGCTCTCATGAGAGAGATGTAACTAAAAAGGAAGTAAAGGCTTTGCCATTTTTGTAAAGGTAAGTATTGCATGAAAACAAGTGCAAATGTTACACTGCACTGCAAGCTTGCAAACCTGCCATAACATTCCTATTACCTCAGCCTTGATATGGAGGAAGTATGGTCTCTCCAGGGGACAGAATATCCAGTCCCAGCCAAATCAAACCATCAAGAGCCAGAAGTTCTCAATTCATATTCTAAATTATATGTAAAGATTGTATAACGTGAACTCCCAGGGTCAGAACAGAAGCTGAAACACTTCATTTTAGAGTCCCAAAGAGGACATAACTGTATTTCCCCTGCCACCTCCAACAAGCACCTATTTTTGATTGCTTTTATGAATCTTCTTTTCCAAATACACCCCACAGAACAATCCTAAGCAGAAGTGTCTCCTGCTGTGCTTCGACAGCTTTTGCTCACAGTATCCAAAGTCCATCATTGATTCAAATTCCACTAGCTGGTAATTTCTTTTATGACATGTTAAATCAGTCCTAAATCTACAGTTTATTCAAGTAAGTGCATTGCAGCAGCACACAGCTACAGTCCACCGATCCCAGTCAGAACTCCCATCCTCACAACTCTTTTTCCAAGGAGTTAGAAACGCAGTGGGCACAAACTGGCAGTGCCCTGGCAGAGGGGACAGCCAGCAGCCTCCCAGGACGTACCAACAGGGACACAGACTGTAGTTCATGGGGAAAGAAGGACCATCTCCCCTGTCTAGCACTTGCTAGAGCACACATGGAATGCTGTGTTCGTTGTCAGATCCCCAGGACAAGAAAGTCATTGACAAAGTGGCACAGGTTGAGTGGAGGGGCCACCACAACAGGTCAGGGCTGGAGAACCTGCCCTGTGGGGAGAGGCTGAGAGCTCGGAGCAGAGATGGATTCAGCTCTGCTGGATGTAAGGTCTCAAGAAAGAGGAGGCAAGCTCTCCATGGTGGAGCACAGCCAGGGGCTGAGAGACAACAGATATGAATGAAAACCAGAGAGATTCAAACTAGACATCTCTTCCATCTCTTCTGGAATTTTGTTCATTAAATATAAGAAGTGCCACAAAGGAGAGTAAACAACATCCTTTCTGTGAGGAAAGGGTCACTTACCAAGTCAACTCTAAAGAAGAGAATGTACAGGACCTAAAAAAACCTACCTGCTCATTACAAATGAATGAGATGAAAATGCAATAGAATTTCTGTAACAGCTTTTAAGATCACCACCTTAGCTTTGGACCTGGCTTTGAACTTCCTCCTAAAGTTCCAGTCAACTAAATTAATTCCTGATTGCCAGGAGGAGAAAGCACTGAATTTTGTTTGTTTTTATGGAGTAGGAGTATTTTGGTCTTTGTTTTCACTAAGCTAAATATGAACATCAGTGACTTGTCACTGTGCTTTCCAAATTTAATTCCTCTGTTAGCAGGTGTTTTGATGTGAGATGGATCATTCAGTGTATCTAGCACTTCACTCATTTTTCCTCTGATGAACAAGTCAGTTGGCATCAGCCTATTCAGCAAAGGCATCACTTACTAAGACCAACACATGACAATACCAGGTCTCATGAATCAAAAATGAGAGTTTACTGATTGGTTCTAATTTGGGGGAGGAAAAAAAAAAAAAAGAGAGAGAAAAAAAAAAAGGCAAGGCAGCAACAACAACAACAACAACAGCTCATCCTTCATATCAATCCCCCACAGAACAGACAATTTTCAGAGGAATTTGTTTACAAACATCTGCAGGGATAGGAAAAACAAGCACCCCCCTGGCCCTCTGACATCCAGGTTGATGTCTGCTAGGAGCAGTGGGCAGGCAGCTTCCAAAAGCTGCGTTGCATAACGGCACAGGGCTCAGCACCGGACACAAGGGTGGGACTGGAGCTCACAGGGAGTATTTGGACATAACTTGAGAAGGCAGATTTTCAAACAGGCCTTATTAAAGAGGCCTCCAAACTTTATCAGCCCCCTGGAGCAGCCGTTGTTTTATCCAGTCTAAACCAGAATGACTTACTGATTGCATTTCTTTTTATTTTTTTTATTTTTTTTTTCCCTGGGAAGAGAAAGAATCAGTCTGGCACACTGATTCATGGTGTTACTACACTGGCTTTCCTCAGCTGGAACATTCCTTCTGCATCCCATGAAGGGCTATTAAAATAAGTAAATCACAAGAACCATCTGCCCTCTGCAGAGAAGAGGGAATGGGGAGCTGCAGTGGGTTCCCTTCTTGCTGCACAGTGTTGACCCCTTCCTGCTGTGAGATCAGCCTATGTTACACTGACAACTACATCCACTATACAACAATTTGTCTCTTTAGTTAACCTTTCAGTTGTGGAGGAAGAAGGACTAGATCTGGGGCCACATGGGACAGCAGAATAACAGTACACTCAGAGAAAGGAACATCATCTCTCTGTTCCCTTCCCAACAAAACTGTCATCAGTGGGGTTTTTTTTCTGTTACACTATCTTCTTCCACTTTAGTTGACATCCTTCTTTTAGGCTAAAAGCCACTATGTGCTAATGAATATATATATTAAAAATATAACATATAGAAGTTGCTTTTTCCGTGAAAATTCACTCCTAACAACAGTGTCTGCTTTCAATTTTTCATTAAAACAACATTGCACTGAATTTTCATTTACACAAACAGAATATTTGTCTGCCCTCTGAGCAAAGCAATTTACTTCTCCTCTGGCATGAAAGCAGAGGAAAAGTAGGATGCAATTAAGCAATTAAATACACCGAGGTGATGTGATATACACCCTTACATGAATGTGAATGAAAAGGGAAAAAATAGGCACTTTTAAAAGTATCTTCTAAGAGCAGCATGTTTTTGCTTTGAGATAGGCATCTAATCCTCTGTGCCTCATCAGGAGGAAACACTACTTGTCATCATAGGAAGTTATTGTTCCCAGATAATTAATGACTGTAACATGCCTTGGGATCTTGGAATGTAACATATCATTGCTATTACACAATGCTGAGGTCTTTTCAATCAGTTAAGTATTTCTATTAATGTGGATAACCCAAGTGTGTTGCACTGTTTACTTTGAGCATATTCTTTCTAAGTAATTTCACAATCTTATTCCGATCCTGCAAAATATGGTTTGCAAAATCTGCAAACAGCTACAAAAATATCAACCCTTATTGATCCTCACATAAAACATCCACATCCTACAAATGTTTTTAAAATGCCACTGCTGACTCCAGCCATTCCTACAAAAGGTGGGATTATCCAAAATGACAAAATTACACAGCGCTCCAGCATTTTGCAGACAGAGAATGTTTTTGTGACCTTCCTCTCCTAAATGCTGTTCTGGTGAAATTGCAGAGATCCAGGCAGGAATTTCCTTTCCAAGTGCTGCTCCTGCAGCAAACACTGCACATGCACACCTCTCCTTACTGCAAACTCCTCCTGACTTAATGGAGTAACATGCTGCATGCAAGCACTAATAGTCTCCAAACTGGGGACCTAAAGAGGTCCCAGTCATTAGGACTGACAGAATTAATTCCCTTCTGTATCAAAAGACATGCAGTAAAGATCCACATTTTTTACTTAAGATCAAAGGTCATCACTGAAGATACCATCTTTTCTGGTATGAGTGTGGAAATCACATGAGAAGAGTACATATCATATGCTGCAATCTTTCTTATTACATACACAACCTGTACCTCATTGACCTCTTTGCAATTTCCCATTTTCTTTGATAACCATCCTTTTCTACCTCAGGGTTTGTAAGTGGGTTTTGTAACTTCTCTTTTAATAACAAAGGGAGCTTAACCAAAATAAACCCATGTTTGTCATTGCTAAGTGGTGCTAGGCACACAGAAATATTACTTATGGAAACCTAAAAGATAAACTGAGTCAACACATATACACAGAGTGTTTCTTTGAAACATTCCAGTTTGGAGATATGGAAGAGTCATCCCAGAAGTTTAAGAAATAAAGGAAAACAACATATTTCTGTTCACATACATAGAAGATTTCTGTTGTGCCTTACACATTTGCCAACAGAACAAATTGAAATTTGATTGCTAGAACCACACGGCAATAAAGAGCACCCCAGTCAGAACCAGCATAAAACCACAAATAAAAAGCAGTCCAGTCTGCCAAAGGCTGACTGAAACCATGAGGAGGCTAAACCTTTTTATTTAGCAGGGATGAAAAAGGAAAAGTTCTGATGTGGTTGTCTGAGAGGAGCACGTTTCACAGCCATGGAATTGTGGAAGCACAGAACTGCCCTCCCAGGGCTTCCCAGATCCACGTAAACAGCCTCAGCTCCTGGCCACAGCCCTGCACAGCTTCTGGCTTTAAGGTCAGAACAAGAACTC
Organism: Manacus vitellinus; assembly: GCF_001715985.3. Taxonomy (NCBI): domain Eukaryota; kingdom Metazoa; phylum Chordata; class Aves; order Passeriformes; family Pipridae; genus Manacus; species Manacus vitellinus. Next base: position 2,849,583 of record NW_021940682.1, on the reverse strand, counting down.
TGGTGCCAAAGAAACATGGCAAGAGAAAGCTCTGGCAGGAAGAACATGAAGGAATGGCGCTGAAGAAAAGTTGCTCTCCCCTCTGCATCTCATAGTTGCAAAATACAAAATATTTACCAAGATGGATGGGCACTAAAAGTTAAGTTTAGAAATTAATTTAGCTCTTTGAAGTAGCAAGATGATATATCTCTTCTGGCCTGACAGATGCAACCAAGGAGCCCAACACTAGTGGGCTTTCAGACTGTGAATCTTAATTCTGCTAAATCAGGAAAAACATTGGGTAACTGGTGCTGCTGAGTACTAAGACTCATCATTTGGATCGTGCACTGTTAACTCAGCTGTTAACTCACCACTGAGCTTAATTTGCAAAGCACAGACCTCACAAAAACTGCCTTGTCTACTACACAAGTCCCTGGGGGTCTGTTGGGATCTCTTCCTTCAAGTTGGGAAAGCACTCCCCAAAACCCACTTGCAACTTCTCATCAGGGCCTATAGTCTGACAACAAAAACTGCCAGAAAAAGGGCAGCATATAACATTGTGAGATGATAACACTGCTTCTTCAAGTGTTTTCATCTAGGAGACAGAGTGTCCAAACAGCAGTATTAGGGTAACAGGAAGGTCTCCTCAGCCCTGTGGCAATCCCCCTGGGAAAGGGCACAAAACAGGGGGAGGTATCACCCAGCACCACTTTACGCTGGCCTGGTTCAGCAAGTCATTTCCTTGGAGGTCACCAAGGTTTACACACTGTTCTGAACAACCCCCTAAAACAAAAGCACAATTTACACAAACTAGTTAAAAACTCAATAACAGGGTAACCAGAATGGCAATGTCAAAAATCAGTGTAAGAGACATGCAACACGGTGCTGTTTATCAAACCCCTACTGTCAACTGTATAAGAAAGCACATTTTAAATAGACAATCTAAACATTTTGCCTTCTTGCAACTAGATTTTTAGCTGTGTCTCTATCTATACCATTCAAATCCCTATGTTTCTTAAGGATACCATACATATAATACAGTGATAGGTATATATGCCTGTACTTTACAGATGTGGTGTCAATATTCTGTCTGTATTGTACATATTAACATAGCACTGAAGAATTAGTATTGAAAGAGCCATTCTCTTCACTTTGATGAAGAAAACTCTGGTAAAGCTTATATAAACTAACTCATTTTCTGCTTATTGGCATGAAAATTGATTTCTTTTAAATATCTGCCCCAGGACAAAAATTACTGCCAAAATACAAGAAAGTAGAAATTATTTGAAAATGTACTTCAAAAAAATCTAGTTGAATTAACCTCTCCCAATTACCCTCTAGCTATACAATAGAAATTTCTTATGTTCAGGTTTTCCCTAAGGTGAAACTATTAGTCACAAGCTTTCTTAGTTATCAGGATTGATGTAGAAGTCCCATTGTTTATAGTAAAGGCATAAAATGAAGAACAGGTCTTCTGACTGTTAGGAAATTGTATTTTAACCAGAACAGTAAGTTAAAAGATAAACCAATGATGTGTTTATATCCACTTCCATAAAAAGAGCTTTTTTTATGAATGTTTTAATATAGAATTCTTAAAAATATCCTCCCATGCCCAGAAGAACATTAGAGTGTAATGTGATACTATTTTCTGATATAGCACTGGCTGTGACCTGAGAACATGAATATGCCACTTAGTGGCTACAGATCTGGATCTTCACAAAAACCAGACCCACTCACTTATCCAAATGTTTACTTGACCTATTTCCACACAATAGTGTTTAAGAGCATAAACTACTTTTTCATATTTTCTTATGCATTAGGATTATTTGCCATTCCTCAGGACAGGAAAAAATAGAAGAAAACATGAAGAAGGCATAGAATATTCAAATTTTGTAACTCACAGCCTACCAGAAAAATAAAGTAGGTTCTAGCAGAAACCTGCACTTTTTTGTCCTTTTTTGGTCAAAACAGTCACAAAGAACATCATTCTAATTGATTTAGGATACACTACATAGCAGAATTTGGGGTATTTCTTTTAAACAAACACTATTCCAGAGCAGAATAGAAAGTAAATCTGCTCATGACTAAGAAAATTTAGTAATAAATCAGAATATGTTTATCTAGTTTCAAAGAATAAAAATACTGAAATTAAGAATCAGGAAGTCCCCCCATATTTTGTCCTAGTTGCCAAAGGCAAGCTATCAAGTTTCATTGTTTCGAGTAAAATATTCAGTAATTGACATCAATTAATTCTGTAAACATCTACTGATACATTTTTATCATTTTTCCTTAACATCATATGCCATTATCAAATTTCTCTTATAACAACACGGAAATAAAGATTATACATTTGAAACTATTATCTTGAGAAGGCATGAAATACTAAGATGCTATGAACACCTAATTAATGGAACTCTTCCCTACTTTGAGGTAACTCATGTCATCCCTTGGAGCAGGGCATGGAAAAGAATCTTGGTGACAGGGATCATAGCAAAAGAAAGTCTTTTTCTTCCATCATCTACAGCAAAAGAAAATCTCATTTCACTGCCATTAACTTAAACACAACCAGAGTCAAAGTGAGGTGGCACAAGTCTGTTGTAGCTTCTTCTGAATGCAGAAAACAAAGCTGCTCTGCTCAAGGAGCTGGCAAAGGGAGACTCAAGTCCACATCTTGTTTTGTATCTACCTTTTTCTTCAGGATTCAACCACATCTGGGTTACATCAGGATTCAACCACATCTGGGTTACATCTTAGTGTCCCAGAGGCTGAAAAGACTTTGGAGTAAAGCATCATCATTTGTGGGTCCTGCCTGGGAAGGCAGGCAAGACCTTTTGCCCCACTGAAAAGGGAAGAGCACACAGCACAAGCTGAGGGACAGCCATTCAATCCCTACTCTTTGTTTGGTTAGGAAGCCTGCCTCTAAAATTTCAAGGGCAAATAAAAATCATTTTCTTCCGGTAGGACAGCTTCAGGAGCAGAGATGCCTGGAGACACAAACCCAGGCAAAACTAGTTTGTTCTCCTTGTCCTGTACGGTTCTCTCTATGCAGACACCGTGGCAGGAGCTGAGTGACTGGCAGAAGGGGCTGACAGGACAGGGCTTCACAGCTGCTTCCAGTTACTCCTTTGGCTTGGCAGAGGTCTCTCTCTCGCTGGACTGGGAGCACACGGCTCTCACCGGGAGTCCGGCCGAAGCTGACGCTCCCTGGGAAGGGTCACGCTGGCTGCAGCAGGAGCACAGGGTCCCACCTTCTGCACCCAATTATAAATACTCCAACTATTAGTGAACAGGACCAAGGAAAGTTCATCTTCCACTGGCCACCCGCTTCTAAATACAGCAGTGACATCTAGACGACTCGCTGGGTCTTGCTAAAATAGAAACAAACAGAACAGTTTCCTGCCACCACCGAGCCAAGTTCCAGTGCAGTAACTGAGTCATGACATGGCAAATTAGTCTTGAATACATCAATGCTCAAGTGCTCTCTTTAGGACAGTCAACAGGGAGACAAAAGCCCATCTCGCCTCACTCGCTTTCTCATGCACTTTCTTAGGATCTCTCTTGACTTCCTAGATTTCTTTGGAAGTCCAAAATCAAGTCTTTGCAAACCCCTGTCATGTATCATGATTAGGAGGAGTGTATACAACAGGCACATGGGAAAACAAAAACCAACACCAGGCTTGATTCAGCAACAAGTTAGACCAGTGATTCTAACCATGCTTTTCCACACTGTTCACAGTCCTGTCCTCATGCTGCTACTTTGATTTCAAAGACTCCACAGAGCAGAATTTTTACCCTTAATAGCCTGAAATTCCAGGTTGATGAAAGATTAAAAGAATCACTCTGAGCACGGCGAAGAAGCAGTAGGCATAAAAATCTAAACATAAGCCTCTATGTGATGTTAATTCAAGAGGAAAGAAGTACCTGCACGATATAGGATTTTACATTTGCTGATAAAGAAGGGACTTCAGCCAATGGGAAAAAAAATCAAAAATAATGGGCAGAAATAAAAATGGGATACCCTGAAGTCCAAACACGAAATTTACAGGTGCTAAACCCACTACTTATACAGGTTTTCTGAATGCCCAAAGTGTTGGTTAGAGAAACAGAGCACACCTCACAACATCCAAATATTGATCTGCAGCAAATTAAAATTGAGTATCATTAGAGTATAAGCAAGCCAGTTCTCTTGAATGCTGAGCACCCATAGTACCCATTAGCCTCCCTTTAAGCCAGTGGGAGGCAGACTGGGGAGAGTGAAGAACAAATAAGAATACAGTCACTGGTTCCTCAACAGCACCATGAGCACCAAAGGTGTGGTTTTGTATTTCCTTCCATGGAAAAAATCCCACTCCTTTAGGGAACTCCTAACATCAGATTAGTTCCTCTCACTGCAGTCTATCAGCTTTCCTTTCCACTACTTTGCAACTGATTTAACAGCAGTGCTGGTATAAAAAGGAGAAAAATTTACTAATCAATCAACAGCCACATGAACTTAACAAGATTAACTTAAAGCAACTACGAAACCACAGCCAGTTAAGCACCTTGAAAATCACAGTTTCAGAAATTCGGTTTCTAGGTGTTTTGTCCAAGAGAGTTGTGATGTGATTGGAGGGGGAAAAAAATAAGCCCAGAATGAAAAACAAACAAAACCAAAACAAACCAACAAACCAACCAAACAAAAACCAACCAAAAAAAATATCTCCAAACACCACCATAAACTAGCAAAGCAAGTTATCTTTAAGTGGGAAGGAAATGGACTTGTCTCTGTTTTGCTACAAACAAAGCCTCACATTTCTGTATAAATGCAATATCAGCTTCAAAGTCAATGCCAGTTCCCTTCACTACAGCATTTTACCTAATATCAATGCAGCTTTCACATTTATTTTTACCCTTCAAAATAAAAGTAAGTCATGCAGCTTCTCCGTTGTCTGGAAAAAAATTAGGGCTTGATTAAGTAACAAATAAATTCCTGTTTACAAGGAAAACTGGCTTGCTTGTATTATGATGAGAACACAATTTATGGATGAGTTAAGGTGAATCTCTCTTTAACATGCCTCCAAACTGCACCACTTTTTTGTTAATGCTCTCAAAGCATTAGGAAAGGGTACAGCTGAACATCTGGAAAATGGATCCTGCGATTGTGGAATCCAGTTTGTAAGCAGGAAAATCCCTCTTCTGGGAGAGAAAAGAAAATGGATAGCCAAAGCACTTCCAAAGGAGGAAGATGATGGGATTTTTGCTTGCCTTCAAGGTGAATAAAAATGGTTAATTAATCCTTCCTTCCAGAATACATCACAAAAAACCCCAGTAAAACCCCAGGACCAGGACTGCCACCCAGTGAAAGTCAAGCCAATTGGCCTTCTTGTATTCCTGACAACATGGGTTCTTCTAGATGGAGAGGGGTACATGCAAAGACTGAGGATTAAAATAAGTCCCCAAATTGAACATGGCTACCCCTGGTGTTGGCACTTAAGAAGAGGAAGAAAACATCAGCAATCATTTCTATGAGACAAGAGCTGCTTTTTTTGGTTTCACAGGAGTGGCTGAATCTCCCAGGTGTTCCAATTCCAGCTGGCACAGAGCAGCTCCATCAACAAAATGCACATCTTTTACCACAGCTAGAATTGCCTGCACATGCAAACTCTCCAAAATGCATTCAAATCATCCCTTAATGTGAAAATGTCCCAGTCCATCAAAGCCACCTAGAAAACATCACATATTATGCAATAAGGTCCAGACATCTACATTGGTCATATATTTGGATGTCTGTATTAAACAAGGCAGTATCATCCCACTGTAATACCAAGCCTAAGAAGCTTTGTATCAAATAGTTTAAGTATTGCTTAAAGAACTAACATTAAAAACCACAGAGATAAGATTAAAAATAAAAAAAAAAAATAAAGAAAGCTGCAGCTTCAGAATCTCTAGAAATGCCACCAGTCTTCAAGGCTGTGCAAGTATGGTAAAAAAAGGAATGAATTTGACTTGTAGATTTACTGAGGAAGATGGAAAGCCAAGGATCAGATAACTTTCCAATACACCAAAATGTATCTGCAGAAACTGGCTTCTCACATAAGCCAACATGAGTGCTTAGTTTGCAGGCACGAGGCTGTCCAAGTGAAGTAGCTGTAGCATCACAGGAAGAGGACAAAAAATGCATCAGCTGTTGGTATGAGAAAAATCACAGGAACTACCCAAGACAGACTGGTTTGTGGTTTCCTTTGGGTTAGCAGAAATCATAGGAGTACTTTGCTGATTGCCTTAGAGCAAGTATTTGCCAGCAAATTACCACAATGGTTTCCTCTTAAGAATAAAGCGTGTGCTCAGATTATGATCCTACATCACTAAAACAGGGAAATTCTGTCAGGGATTTTGATGGTTGTTAGAAAAAAATATAGACCAAATCCTTTGCATCTGATCTGTTTTGGAGCAAAACCTCACCAGAAATTAAAAGGCAGAGGGTTTTGCAGCACTGAGCTGAAGGAAGTGCAGTGTGGTAACTTTTGGCAAATGCTATCATTATAAACAGTGACCATGGTAACGAACAGGATTTTTTTTTTCCTCTAGACCCTGGGAAGAAAAAAAAAACCACATAGACATTTCTCTGTGTGTACATATATTAGTCTTTGTACGTCATTACAATGTTTGTGTGTCAAGACCTTGCTTTAGAACAGCTGCTCGTTTACTTAGGCTAATGTATATTCCCATTGATTTCCTGCTAAAAAAGGAAACAAGACACACGACTTCTCCTTCTTTTCCCCACTGGCTGCCCCAAATGGCACACCTCTAAAAAGGGACCCAGAGAAGTTTTAAGCTGACAAATGAGGGGCAAGAAAGGAAAGAGTTTGCTACCTAATACACAAGTACCAAAATGGTAACTGTCTTTTGATGTGTTATTTCTGGCCAGTTTTTTTTTTTTCCCAGTACATCTGTTTAGAAACCATAATTAAATTACTTTACCCTGCAGCTAGCATGGGGGTGGTGGTTAAAATAAAATAATCAACTACTAAAAATGCTGATAGCTAAAAATGGCTTCTTCGAGAAAGTGAGAGTCAACTTTTTAAAAAAAAAAATTACAAGGCTAGAAGTACTTATCAAGCTATAAATCACTTTTCAGGTATCCTGTGGCACAGAAAAATCTTCTGTGATGGAAAGTAGTGTCTAGACTGTGTACCAAAGTGGCACCAGGCTACTCAAAGCAACCCTTGTCATGCAAAACTCATATCTTTGAAATCTCACCACTACTTCAATCACTGTTCAGCAGATGCAGCAGAACAGCCTAGACTAACTCACTGGTTAAAACCAAGTCCTGTTTACCTTCCTTAAAGATGTGGACCAAACAATTAAGATTTCCAGCTTTTAGTCTTGGATCATAGACTTTTGCATCACTGAGCTTTGTACTTAAGTGCTTAATATACACATAGTGCTCCCACCCTGTTTTGGCATCTCTTACTTTGCCTATACAAAACCATCACAGAATAATTTTGATTGGCAGGGACCTCCAGAGGTCATCCAGTCCAACCCCCTTCTCTAAGAAGAATCAGATGCCACTGTGAAATGCAGGAAAAAGCATTCACATTGAAGCAACTTTGTTATGAAGTACTCACAAAAAGGGGTCTTGGAGTGATTTAATCTCTCTCACTTGGAGAAATGCCAACTGACTACTAGAAACCCAATTATTTCTGCTGGATATGGAGCAGCCAATGCACAGGAAGGGCCAGGAAAACACAAATCTGTTTCCCTAGTCAGTGAGGAGACCCACTGGGATACAACAGCCATCCCAGTTCTCAGCTACCAAAAAATCCCATCAACTGCTCTGGAGTCACATGAGCATATTTGTGCTCTGATTGTATGAAATAAAAGCTAATATCATGATTTCCTCATGAAAATTCCCTTTGAAGACAACTCTACCATATACTCATTGCTCTTGTGTAATACCTACCACACCCTTCAACAGAACTTCCCAAGGCCAACCACAGGACCAATAAAACTTAAAAGCCCCTTCAAACTCACCATCATCTATCTGTGAGTCACTCCTAAGAGTAAGCATATTTTTACTGAAATAAGGATATCTTACAATTTTGAATCAAACTTATATTTTCATCATTTTGTGCCCTGCTGCCATCCTGCAATGAGGCACTACTTTCAGAAGCAAAAAATCCTGCCTTCTTGACCATTGTCACTGTGTTTGATAAAAAAGCATGTGTGGGAAAGCTTTGTGACCTAGAAAGGAGATGTACTGTATGAATGATGCACCAAGCCCAGAGAGTAAGACGTCATTATTCTATTTATATCTATAGGCAGAGGAAAAATGAGTCCAGTAAAAAGATGAACTACTTCACGTACTGCAAGAATTTTCATTTATATGAATAGATTTTTAAAAAATCATGAAAACTAGCATCCTTGTAGCACAAAGAATAAATGATCAAATTTATGACAATCAAATCTCATAGCCTTGGCCAATTTGTTGTCTTGTGCATTTAGTTTGCCTCATCTCCAGTTGTCCGACAGGAAGCAACAATATTTCAAATACTCTATCAAGCCCACGTAAAAATTGTGTTCAATTGATTCTAGCAATCTAACCAGATATTTTGAAATACACCTTTTTTTCCCTTCAGCTTTTCTTCCAGGAATACTTTCTTTCTTTCCTCTCCTGTGGCTGCACACTGAAAAGGGCATGTGAGCCAGAGACACTAGTACAGCTGAGAGGTGTCAGACCAAAACACCACCTGGACAGTTTGTGGAATGGTTTTCAGAGTTTACAGAATACAATGCAGATTTCACGCCTCTGATTTTATTTCAATTCAGATTAGATAAAGTGTGAGAAGAAAGGAAAGGATAACCCATCATTTCCAGGAAATCATGACGCAGGACAGTTTTAGTGTCCACAAATCCTCCTGTAATCTCTTAGGTGCTTCTCCTGTTATGTTCCCCTTATGTTGGCTAATCATCAAACAGCACCAATACTGAGCAGAGGAAAAGCTCCCTGAATTTATTACTTGACATCACTGGAGTCCACTTATAAGAAGTAATTGTTACGATAACAAGAATCTCTCTCCCCCCGCTCTTCATTTAAGCCTTAATTCACACAATTGCCTCTCCCGTTTTCATGATGTTCTGCAAAATCACTGGGAAGCACAGGAGAGCTCAGGGACCCTCTTAAACACATTTAACCTACATACAAAGAGCTAAGGGAGCTGTTTCAGCCCTGCCTTCCAAAAAAACATAAAAACACATGCAAAATCAATTACCAGTTCTTCCTTTTTGAGCCTCTGGATCTAACAGATGTAGCTTACAGACTCCCTCATATCACATGTTTAGACGACAGCCCTTGTGCTTATTTGAGTCATGGAAAAAACACAACCGTTGATTCCCATTTCAGTTGTCAACAAAACAACTAGAACCTGGTCTGCTTCCATTCTTCATTTCCTTCTTTGGATTCACCACTGACTTGCAGCACGCTCTAGAAGACAGGCCCTCAAACTACCTTTTCTAGACAATTTCCGATTTGCAATAAAACAAGGAGCTGCAGGCATTTTTAGAAGGAAGTTTTTTTACACAGACACGTGCGACACCTTCCCCCTGTGTTACTCTTCTAAGCCAGACAAGTATATTCTCTTGGCAGGCTAAAGCTGCCACAACTAGTGACTAGGTCTAAGCTCTGCAGAGAAGAGATCTACCAGTGGCCTACTGAAACATAACTAGCCAGTCACAAAGGAGTAACACCCGCAGTATAGAGGTACTAATAGAGAAGGCACACAACTTTAAGTGTGTCACTATAATGAAAATGCCAGTAAATAGTCCTTTTTAGCAACCATCAAAGACTATCTTAATGCTTGCAAAGGTTCTGTAGCTTCAAATACAAGCCCATAGAATCACAGAACAATTCAGGTTGGAAGGGAACTCAGGGGGACACCGTGTCCTACCTCCTAATATTTACTTATTATAAACACCAGACCAATTCTACAGCAGCTGACTCTAATCCTAATTTCATTCATATGATCGACACCCACTCCCTATAACCAAATGAAGGAACATAAGCCTGAACAAAGGAGTTAAACACCCAATTTCACAAGCTTCCAGCAGCAACAAAATCTGTTCTTCATCCATTTTTCTCACCTTCGGTTTGCCCGCATTTTTCAGTGGAAACTATTGTTTGCTTTGCATGCCGGCAGAGTCCCAGCTCGAGGCTGCCAGCTCTGCACCCAGCCATGTGTTGTGTTCGGTGTGTTGAAAAATGTTTGGTACAGTCAGGCCTAAGAGTGCCAACTCATGGCTGTGGAAAAATACCAAACGGTTACTGAGGAGAAAACTTAGATAAATTGCCAGTTGTTCACTCAGTGGTTCAGTCTTCTCCCCTCTCTTTCATTGAGTGCCTCTGTTTTCTCTTGCAAAACTGTAGCTTTGGAGTTAGGACACTTTGTACTTTCTCCCCCATATTACTAATTAGTGTCACTAAGCCATGAAGAACTACCCCATACTAAGTAATTTTTCCTTTTTTTTTACGTCATTAAATTCTTTGGCTGGTTAAAGCACTTTATTGAAAAAGAGGTAACTAAGTTATAATTGTTTCTTATATCTGGTTTATATAAGTACAAGACCAAACCAGAAATCACGTTGTTCATGACAAGTTTGCTTTATTCGAGCAATTAAGTTAGCAAGCCCAACTTTCTTTTTTTTTTTTTTTTTTTTTTTTCAATTCATCAGGTTCTGAAGCCAAACAACTTCCTTTACTAAGAAGCAGCTTAGGACTCCATGTAAACAGCAGCGTGAAAATAGGTCAGATTTTGACAAGTCTCTGAGTTACCTCACAGAAAGTTTGTGAGGAAATTGGAGATTTTCTGGGAAACCTACCACATCATGTTTCCATTACTGAACAAATAATAAAATTATGAAAACAGGAAGGAGGTTTTTCACTGTAGCCTACTGTATTTGTTTCTTTGTGTCCCATTAAATTTCAAATCCTCTGGATACTTCTGAGCCTATTTATTTCTAGAATAAGAAATCCTATACTTGATTTTTATTAGCCTATATGCACAGTGTTACAAATCATATGCTATCAGAACAAACCAACAGACAAGTCCACCATGAAAACATAAGTTCTTTTCTTGTTTTTCTTTTCAACCAGCCAACTAGTACACATTATGGTAAAATAATTTCTTTTTCAAGGAAGTAAAAGTGGCAAAATCTAAATAATCAACCTCTTGTGTTTTAAACTGAGAAGGCAAATATACCTACTAGATGCACATGTTAGAAAATATCTTGCTCAACTTCACCCTTTGTGGAACTCCACAGGAGCAGAACCAGAAACAAGTCCCCTGTCTGCAAAAACCAAAGTGTTTCACCATTTCCAGGACTGATTCATTCAAGTTATGACATGGGGGCAAAGCAAGAAGTCCTTTAGGATATGCAAAACAGAGCAGATCAATGCCAGAAATGTAAACAGAGCCAAGACCTGAGGTGGGGCTTGCAATTTCCCATCCTACACCTTCATGGGCTCTACCCAAGAAGGGCCACATTCCCCAAGGCAGTGCAAACAGGTGCTCAAACGTCAGCAAGGAAAGAAATCACTGCAGGTCTTCACATTTTTACTGCTGGGCTCAACATTCACAGTTAAGAGCTCTGAAGAGCTCACCTGGTTCAAGGCCAAAGTATCCAGTGTTTTACTCAATCATGTCCATAAAAAGGATTATCAATGACCTACATAAAAGTCTCCTTTGCAGTGCTTCCATCCCTCTGACTGCTCACCTACCTGTGTTGAAGATAACCTTTTTTACAATATATGCAAGTTAATGATTCTCACTAGTGTACAAGGTGTACACGATGTGCTTGGCAGAGATAAAGACCTGGTGTGCCCCATAAAGTCTACCATCAAAGCAGCCAGTGAAATAAAAAAAAAAAAAAAAGAGGGAAATGTGGAAAGTGAAATTAGCAATTTTTTGAGCTCTGCCTTAACACAAAACTTGAAGACCTCAGCAGAAGTATACACAGAATGTGTTATAATTCTTTTGTATTGGCAATATTAACAAAATCCAGAATAAAAGCAAGCAAGATCAGAACCCCAGTATTCCAAGGAAACCTCATCAGAACAGATTGGGAATGGAACTCTGCCAGCTGAACGCTCCGTGACCTCCAGAAGCACAGCATACGTGCACTTCTGTACGACCTTCACAGACACTGCCATAGGCTCCACACCTTCAAAAATTCAACCAGTGCCTAAAGACAGAGATGTCAGTCTTCACACTTCTTTTGTGGTTGTTTCATAATGGGAGACCTTTAATTTACTTCAGCATTTTTAGGCTTTCCTCACATTTAAGAAGCTTGCACAGTTTGAATGAAGCAGGATGCAATTTGGTTTAAAACCCTCAGTTTCTTGATCTGCTGCCATTTGAAATGGGGCACCTTCCATTTTGTATGGAATGAATACAAACAAGGCTCGTGAAAACCTGCTTCATTCTTTGAAAAAAAGCCAGTGAAACTCAGGTCTGCAACAACTTGGTCCCAAAAAGCAACTGAGATCAAAGCAGAAAATTTCTTATTTCATTCAACTTACAGTGCTTGCAAGGATATAACAAGTTTTGCCATAGCTGAGGTTCTCTCTCAAAAATACTCATCAGCAGCAATCTCAGAACTACATCAAGATCTTTTGCTTGTAGGAAAAAACCCAGATTAAACCAAAACCACTAGACCCCAGCCCTGTGAGTGACATGTGGGAAGAGAGCTTGGAACAGACAAACCCTGAAGAATTTTTTTTTTAAATAAGTGCATTTACTCATATGAAATCATAGAATATGCTGAGGAGGAAGGGACCCACAAGGATCACTGAAGTGCAGCTCCTGGCCCTGCACAGGACAGCCCCAAGAATCACACCAAGTGCTTGAGAGCATTGTCCAAACGCTCCTTGAACTCTTGTCAAGCTTGGTGTTGCAACCCCTTCCCTGAGGAGCCTGTTCCAGTGCCCAACCACCCTCTGGATGAAGAACCTTTTTCTAACAACTTCAGGACATTTATAATCATGATTTTCAAATTCCTCTCCAAGCTTTTAAGATGCACTGGCCTAGAGTTCCTTGGCTTTTACCACTGTAGTTTCGCAGATTTGGGTTCTTATACATGAAGGTTGTATATGACTACTCATACAGAAAGGTGAAATTAATCTCAGCTGTTCCAATTAGAAGCTGTAATTCCAGTAGAGGGAGCAGCCACTAAGTCCCAGACTCAAGGGCATCCCTTTGAGGAACTTCCATAAACTTTAACTGCAGGGGCAATAAACACAGAGTGACAGCTCACATTAACTGAAATAATAAAACAATGAGGTCATTCCTCTATAATGCTTATCAAACTTTTATCTCAAGTAAATGATTTATAGTACCAGATTCTCTTCTTTCTGTCCCACATAGACATTCTCTTAAGGAGAGATACGTTTCAAAATGAAGAAAGGAAAATCTTCCCCTAATTTGTCAATCCTATCTTCAATAGGATATGATAAGATAATGCTGCAAGCAGACATCAACTTTTAAAAGGTCTGTTTTCCCTCCTGAATGTAGATACAAAATAAATGAAGTTCCTGTTGATACTTCATTAGCTGTGCTGATTTGCATGATGGTGTAAATAAGCCTTGTTAGTGCTGTGTAGGTGTCAGAGCTTTATTGGGTAACAGATCCCCTTCATTTGCACTTGAAAACCAAAGAGCTTCTGGAGCATGATCCACTCCATTTTTGTCACCCTCACTCTTTCCTACTTTGAGGGTTTTAAAGGATGCAACGTGCTCCTCTTCAGCTTCATGGGCAAACAGACTTCTCTGAAGAAGAGTGATGAAGACAGGGGTTGAGAAAACTTAAAGACCTCGCATTGTCTGTGAGATTTCCTGCCAGAAGAGACCAAACTAAACTTCAGCTGCCCTTCCAACAGGTCAGAGTGGCAGCTCCACCTCCACACACTACTGATCTGAAAACATGTAAGGCATTCGTGAGGTTAATTCTGCGTTTATGATCAAGTTGCAGAGGGTCCTGTTTTGACTCTTTGGGATTCAATGCACATGCATGTCAACATGAAAAGAACATTTGTTTTACCTTCTCCAATGGTCTAGCCATCAGGAAATCAGAGGCCACAGCCTGCTCATCCTGCCCTGTGCACCTCCAGCACTACTCCAGGCTCTTTGAGAATTGTTTCATTCAACCCAGAGATGGTGGGTTGTACTTGTCTTCACATTGAAATGAGCTGGGCCACTGACTTCAACTGCAAAATTGAACCAGAGATCACAGAACATAGGACTGTATTTGCTCAATTTGTGCAAAGCTTGAAACTCCAGATTATTTTGACAGGAACACTGGGTGACCCAGGAATGCTCATCCTCAGCAGTTGTTACGTAAATTTACCAGGTGTTAATCTTTTCTTGTCTAGGATGAAGCCTGTCATATGATATTGCCACCAAAGCTACTTCTCCAAAGTAAACTGTGTAATTTGCACAAGCTGTCTAACAGCTTAGCCTGTTTATTAACATTTTTCTTTAATGACTTCTTCATCTAAGATTCTATAGGCAAAGGAGTAAAAAAAAAACCCCAAAACCAACAAAAACCCAAACACTGAATTGCATTTCCTTATCCTCTCCTCCCCTACCTACTGTGCTTTACCACGAGGAAAAAGGAGAGCTCTGTTTCAAATCAGGAAAGGAACAGAGAGATTGGGAGATACACCCAGGCCCTGCAGATAGTCATTGCAGAAAGCAGCGTGAGAACCTGGATGTGAATCTGCCTCCCCCACTAATTAAAACATTCAAATGCCCACACGTGTTTTTTTCTTTCTGATGTTCTTCATTATTGACACTATATGTGAAGCTGCATTTAATAGCCCTTGTGGGTGGGCATAGGTCATTCTCTGCTTCTGCATATTCTATTTTCCCCAAGAGAGGCTTATGCAATATCCTGATGTTCAAACAATAATGGAGTCATGGAAAATGTGCTCTTGCATGAAAACGTAAGGAGGGGGATGGGAGGAGATGGAGAGTTGCCCCATTATCCTCAAAAGTTTCAATTTAAACCAGCTGTACAATAAATAGCTTCCTGCACTTTGCCACAAAGACACTGAAAGGATAGTCTCTGGAAACAAATATTTTTGGGACAAGTGTGTAAATCCACTACAATGATAACGCTGCGAGTCCTTCTTGCTGGCTCAGCAACAGCCACGTGGGATTCTGCACAACTTCACTGTTTTAGAATGTTGTTCTACTTCAGAACCAGGACCTGGCTTTCTGTCTCTCATCATAATATTTCAGCCTGGGCAAATAGTTCCCTTCAACTCTAAGAGAGAGAGTACTTCCCTAGGGAACCTTGTCTGCAACCTCCTGTATCTGTCCAGTGCCAACGGGAAAGCCCAAGCCTGACTCCATGACCACGGTCCACGTACATCCCTGCCCCACACAGATGTTCTCATGTGAAATTCAGGATGAGGTCATCTTAGGTTTTTCCCTTCTGTTGTGAAAGGGAGGGAACTGAATTGAGTCCTTTCTGTTTCCTTTGCCCAGCCACCTTTTCACACAGCTTGTAGGAAATAAGTTCCTTTCACCTCTATATCCTCAGAGAAATCTGCTTGCAAATAACCAACGAGCTCAAAGTCTTAAAAGACACAGAAAAACATTTATACCAACAACAAGAAAATGGAATTTCTTGTTGTTTGAACAAGAAAGTCAGCTAAAAAGAAATACTTCATGATCCTTCATCATATAATTAATGCCTTTTGCCATACAGAGAAGAGCATGACCAAAACTCACTATCAAGACACCATGATGCACAAAATTTATGCAGAATTTTTATCCATTTTCAGATAATTTGAATCATTAAGGATAACTACGTCACATTTCTATTGTACTAGATAATGCAAAGCATGGTTTGGGTTCATTTCTGCACAGAACCACTTAAAGTATGATGAGCTGTCACAGTCCTACACTAAATCTCTGGGTATTTTTTATTTTCCCTTAGCAGTTTGATGCCTACTGTAAGGTAACAATAGGGAATTATCTGTTTTCATTTTAAAGTAAAGTTTCCAGTGACAATAGGCTATGAAAAGCTTGAGAAATGTACCAGAAAAAAAACCCCACAATAAAAGAAAACACCAAACCCAAAACTCACTCACAAGAAAAGTAAAAACAATATATACACACTGATATTAACAGGTATATACACTCTAACATAAAGGGTTTGTTCCCCTTTTTTGTTACTTGGGAAAGACATGGCTCATTCAGGCGGCGGTCACAATAATTTATAACGTATTTGGCTTTAAGAGTGGAGCTGTATTTCTTTGCTATAAAATTCTTTTGTGTTTGTTTTGAAATTTGCTGTCCAATTTTTCCAGCTGAGGCAGCCGGAAAACATGCCTGATCAAACAACCATGCAAAATATACATTGGATATCTGAGAGAATTTATCTACCAAGTCTTTGGGGCTTCCACAGCTTCACCTATGACAGACTGACTTATTCTCCTCTTTGTTACAATTGAAGGGTTTTATAAGACCCTTACATAGAGCATCAATGCAAAAGATGAGTCGTGCTGGAGCAGATCAAACATTTTCTAGCTCCTGTGATGGTAGGATGATGCTCTGCTAGGAGACATTAGGCATGTATGACCTCTAATGACCCAAAATAGCTGCACCTCAGAGGCCACGTTCCCTCTGGACTTCTTACCTTGATCCATAAAAGCATGGCAATTTGTTGCTGATCCAGGCAGCTCAGCTGTTCAAGACATCACAGTGAAGAAATGTACCATTAAATTACTTTTCCATGTACAGATTATAGGTGCTGGTAGTCCATGCTGGGCTGGAAAAAATGGGATTGTTCCTTATGAGCTTTGTGCAGACATCTTCTGTGAGTGTCAGGTAAACACCATGAGGGCTAGGGAAAGAGAGCAAGGATATCGAAATAAAAGCATCACTCCTTACCTGCTGTCACATGCTCTGTGGCCATGGAACTTTATTATGTAGTAAGTCTCTATCTAAACTGAGAGGTTTTTAAACACATTGCTCTCTATTTTTACCTTATGGAATTATTACAGGGGGAAAAAAAGATTCTTTTCCTCTTCATACTAAAAGTCTGTTCTGATTACCACCCTACCCTCCTTTGAAATCCAGCATTTACACTATTTTCCTAAAGGAACAGGTCACTAGACACTCTGCTATGATCTTGCTACACAATGCCTTTTTATGCTTAGGGTTTTTTTAAAAAGAGCCCCCAGAAGTAGAAGGTACAACCAATGGCTGCTACAAAACTTGTCAGCATGAAGACCAAAATGATCTCCGCAGTACAGGGCTTCCAATAACCTCACAAATGTCAACCTCTGCCCTCTTGCTCAGCTTCTATCCTCTAAAGCCACCATCAATATCCTCTGGAACCTTTTGCTCCACTGATTTTTCAACATTCAACCTCTCTCAGCATTATCATAATGAGAGTAACTATTGGAGACTGTCCCACCTAATCCATTAGTAATCATAACCCATCCGTTTTGAAGGTGATTTGAAACAGCAAATAAAAAAAAAGTCCTTCACCTTTTTTAATTAATTACCTCAGCATCCCAGTTTGAGGGGGTTTTTTATCTTTTCTGTTCAGTCAGTGGCAAAAAGCAGAAGCAGAGTAAGAGCCATGCCAGCATTGCCAAAGACATGGGCAACAAAGCCACGGAGGTCCTGGGGTCTGACTGCTTCAGTGGAATGAGATCCAGGCCTCCAAAGCCCCACAAATTGATTCCTCTCTGAGGAGATTCAGTGTACTGGCACTTACAGCACCCTCCCAGGGGTCTAGCATGATTATTTAGAATAAACCGGAGCCACCTGTGGGCAATTTCCAAGGGTTGCCTCCGCCTTAGCCCAGCCCCTTCTGGCCTCTCCCAGCACCTGAGCCTCTCTGCTCGTGGGTCCCTACACAAGTACCTCGCCATTGGCTTTCCTCTGCAGTCTGTTTTTCCCATCTGAGGGGAATTTTCTACCAGTGAAGATATTAAAACATTAACATTGACTTAGCCTGATGAAATGCCGACGGCAAAAAGAACCAGGTTTGCTGGCAAAGCATGAGGATAAACAGACATAAAATAATCAGTGTAAAAATGGTGCTTTTCATTCCTGTTTGATAAAGTCTGCAAATCAACATATCAAATGCTCAGCAGAGCAAACAACTAGGAGCAGGAACACACCTGGCTTTTTGCAGAATTTACCTCGGAGCGTTGCAACAGAACTCACATTTAGGACAGTAATCGCTCCAAGACAAGATACAACAAATCACACATTGACCATGTTGAAAATAAAAGCACAATAAGAAGTTAATGTAACAAGTTTAGCATTCTCTCTACCTTTTTTTTCATCCCCCCGTGTGGAATCTCCCCACATTTTTCCTCATTCATGCTTATAAACCTCACCTTTAAAAACAGTACGATCTGAATTTTTTAATCTCCTCCTGTGCTGAAACTGAAGGTGGTGGTAAAGTGGAAAGAAGTGGTGATTATTAATTCACTGTCCTATATACAGTAGGAGCAATCATCATTTTTGGATAAGCAGACATATTAGTGTGTCTGTGTGTGTGTGTATGAACACACACACACACACATATATGGTAACAACCGGTTTTTCACTTTTAAAACTATTTGCTTTGAGACTGGAACATTCTGATCCTGGCAAAATGACGCAACTTATTAGTGGCAAGAAGTGACTCAGTGCCTTGCACTATTTTAGAAAGCCAGAGGAGACGACCGCTAACTCTGCTACTTCAAATTCGCACACACTTCCAAATTCAAACTTTATTGTGGAAAAAAGGAAAAAAAAATAGAAGTACAATGGAAAAAACCCTTCAAAATAAACTCATAAGAAAGTACTAAGAACACTACAGAGCTTTCAACTTGTTCTTTATGAAACGACTGGGAATGAGAAAACACAAATACCTGATCAATTATATATTCTAATTAGCTGTTTTAAAAACAGATCACGAGGCATCAAAAAGAAAAAGTAGAGTTTACAAAATAATCTCAAGGTTTTCTCCATCCATAGCTCTTCTAATAAGCATGACAGAGATCAATTTAACCCAACTGTATATCCATATTTCATCCATACAGTCATTTCCCTCTGCCAGACACCCTATCTGAGCACTAACTCTAGAGTACCAGTAAGAGTGAAGAGATATCCTCAGAGGCCTCTCCTCTGGGAAGCAGTTGTGTCTGAAAACTGTGCTGCACCTCTGGCAGAGCACACTCAATATCAGGGCAAAAAGAATATCCCAAAGGCTACTGTTGATTTGCAAAACTGAAGATGGGAAGCTTTGCCCAGTCTTCAGTTCACTTTATTGTCAATCCTATTTCTCCATATCCATAAAAGCAACAGTTTTGTCTGCTTAAGCAAACTTTACATATTTTATGCATATATGAAAAATACAGATTAATTTATATATGGAGGCTGTGTGATACAGTGGCCACAGCAGCATAGAGAGCTAGAAGACTCAGCTTCCATTCTGAGCAACATTTACATACACTGAAGTGTGAGTAAGTTAACTCACCTCTCAGTAGGTGTATCCCCAAAGTGGAATTCCTCATACCTACCCACATTTAAAATAAGGCTTGAAAAGTGCTAAGAAAGCACTTTTCTGGATCTGACATTCCAGGTGTACAAGCCAAGCCTTCTATTGCAGCTCCCAGGCACCAGAAAGTGGTTTCACTCGTGCAGTTCATGACCAGTTTGTGCAGAGAAACAGGCTATGTTAAATACAAGCCCTTTTAGCTTAACAGATATACATACACAGAGGATTGTAAGCATTAATAAAGGAGATAAAAAATTCCCATCCCTAAATTCTGAAAATTTGCAGTGCAGATTTAGCCTATGAGCTATTAAAAAAAAAAAAAAAAAGAAAAGGAAGTGCTTAACATTTGACATTTATTAGAGACTACAATAATGTCATACTGTGTCTGTGTCATACTGAGTCTCTCTGCCCTTATGCACACAATCAACAGAGATGCAGGCATAATAACCAGAGAGATAGGAGGCTCCACATGAACCTTTGTAGCAATAATGGAAAATTTCAGCTAAGCAGTTCTCTGACAGCTATTTCCAAAATTGCCATTTTTATGTGGATTTTAGAATCTAATATAGATGGTTTGTGTTTTGATGCCATTTTTATGTGGATTTTACAATCCAGTGTAGATGATTTCTGTTTTGAAGCCAGAGTAGACTACATAAACCTGCAATTTCATGTAGAGTTGCTTCTGAGTTCACAGTTGTGTCAACGTCATATGCAAACTGTACTACACCTAAGCTGCCAGTAATCGTGTTTGGTAACTGTTTATGAAGAAAGAGAAACCAAAGTGTACCTAGAGAGCAGGAAAAATTAAGAGTAGGATGATTAAGACAGAGATGAAAAAAAAACAACAGACAAGCCCAAGGCTTGGAAAAAAAATAGAGAGGATTATTGTCTTGCTTAAGTAATCTTCTGTATTGAAAGGAGATTGCAATCAGAAATCTGCCACTTATCCAACAAATTAGCCTGACTTTCAAAGGCATCCTTTAGCAGATGTGTGCCTTGGAGTAATCAGTGCACCCATTACATGGAAAGCCATTTACTGCAGGAAGCAGGATTAGACTGAATCAAGGAAACAAAACCAACTCTCTTTCAAAAAAAAAAAAACAAAACCCAACAACACCTCATTAAAATTAGTCAATGTATTATTTCAGATAACAATATTTTCAACCTGAAGCATCATCAGGTATGAAATGTTGAGATGAACTGAAAGACTAGAATTCAGAGATCTTTACATCAATTTTTTTTTTCCTGTTTAAGCCCAAAGGTTTGTGAGTAAGCTGTCATACTCCCTAGAAGAGACAAGGAGTGTGCTTTATGTCACCTTCAGTACCAGCCTCCTACTTCAGGGCTCCAGCATAAACACACAAATTATTACATGATGTAAAAACTTGGTTTCTCAGCAACCAGGGAGGATGAGGGGTTTATTCTCCAGAGCTGCAATTGGCTTTGGCACATCACACCCCTTCTGCCTCTCACATCTCCCCAGGGAAGGTCACAGGCTGAGGGCTGCCTGGGTCCTACAAATGTGCTTGATGAGCCACACACTCACGTACACACCCCACAACAAAATCGAACAGCAGCGGGGAAATGTGGCCACAGGCTCTGTAAGTTGTAGATCATATCCTGCCCATCAGCTGTAAATTCTTTACTCCAGCTCTGCAGAACTACAACCACCAACAAAGCTTTCCAGCACACACCACTGTAGCAAAAGCTTTCACCTCATGCTCTGAAGCCCTTTTGGGCCCCCACAGTATTGTCCAGGACTGGTTTGCCTTCTGCCACCTTCTTGCCTCTCATTACCCACCTCTGCTGTCCAGCCCAGCAGCACAACTTGTCTCCAGCTCCCTAAAACTGATCCAGGAACTAAGAAGTGACAGACTAGGAATGCAACACAGGCTAAACAAAAACAAAACAAAACTACCAGGGACACACTTTTGATTGTAGGGTCTCATTCCACAGCTCATCATCATCGGCCTAATGGAAAAATGAATTTATGGGAAGCAGCCCTCTCTCCCATTCCAAACTGCATTACCTTGACTAGGACACTTAACCTCTCCCTTTGTTTTAATTAGCTGTAGTGGGAGCATGAAGATCTACATCAGTTGAGGTCTGAAGAAGTTCCTTTAAAGCTAGAGGATGCTTTGAAGAATAAGTAAACAACAGAAAAAAACACAAAGCACAAATGCATAGTAGTGAATCAGCTACAAAATACTTCTCTTCAAGAACAAAACAAAGAGAAGATTTGAAGGTCACATTTCTAAGAGGTAGCAAAAGAAATGGACTCAGATTTTACTACAGCCTATTATATTGCTGTGGTGCGCTGAAGATTAAGTTCACTAAACAGCAAGTTTACATAAGAACAGAAGCACTGTTCCAAAATGGCAAAGTTTTGTAAAAGATGTACATTTGTAACAGTGTTCAAATCTTCCAAAGTCATTAAGGTTTAAATTCTAGTTTCTCTAATAAATGTGCATTTTTGGCCATTCCTACTAATTCTTTGCTATTATTTGCTCAAGCATTAAGCAAAGGCAGGTACTGATCAGAGGAACCCCTCTCCCACATGCCAAATATGCCCTAAAAATCCTAAACAGTTTGGCACAGACAAACAGATACATAAGAAAGTGTAATATGAGCTTTTGTACATTTGACCCAGTTTGGAAACGATCACCTCTTTTTTCCAGCTGGTCTTTCCGTTTACATGGCCACTGCCATTCCTTCCCAGTTTTTAGCTTCTTTGGTTAAAGAACAAGTGCCAGCCATCCTCTGCTCCAGAAACTTACACCCCCCCCCCTTTTATTTAGCAAGACATGAATGGAAGGATGAGCATCACTGGACGGACTGTGCTACAGTGTAATTTTGGTGCTTCTAAAAACATTAAAGAACAGACCCATGATCTTAGCAGTTACTGTATGGATATTCTTTTCATGACTGGCCCAAAAAGATGAAATGCATCCATAATCAATAGGTTTTATCCTTTGTATTGCTGCCATTTCCTTGTGATTTACAGTGCTGGTCATTCAACCATTGGCCACAGGCATTGCCAAAACATCTAGCATCTAAAATAAAGTATGGGACTGCTCCATTTACCTTAAACTCTATTAAATCTATTACACTAAATAAGACTGGAAGCAAGGGAAAGCCTGTAGAAACGCAGGTATCAGCACTTAACTTTACTGTCAATTCAGAGATTAATTAATTCCAGAATTCACTAAATCCAGAGCTCACCCCTGTAATCAACTCCACCCTACGTGTGTGACAACACTGTGCTCGCCCCAAAGCCTTGCTCCAGAACACTTTGCTTGTTCACTCACATATTGCACCAGAACCCCTTGTCTTTAAAGTATAGACATTGCAATCTGACCTCTTCAACAGTGAGTTTTGTACACCACATTGGTCGATTATACATATTTAGGAATTCGGTTTCTTGGTCCCAGTTAAGAGGCAAATTTCCCCGTCTCAGGGTTATTTTTTCATTGGCCTCTGCGAACAAGTGTGTAAAGTATCATCTAGTACTCCTAAAATTAGGACACTCCAACCCCTTTTCCTAACTTCTCTCCTAACACTGAAGCAGCAACAGGTCTGGACAAGGGCCTATCTAATTTGCTACCACCAAGCCCCATGTCAGGAAAAAAATGTGTTTTATTTTATAGTTTTTTTCTGTTCACTCCCTTTAATGGCTCTCATTAATTGCCAGGGTCCACCTTTCAAGGGAACAGCTCTGGTGTTTAACAACATACACAATTAGCTGGCCCTGTTACTGTTTATCTCAGAGGCAGGCACGGAAATTTCCAAGTGCGTGGTGTCTGCCGTGCCCATTAGAAGGAAGAGAGAGGACATTAGTCTTTGTGACATATGGTATTCAGATGCACCCCACTGACACAGAACATAAATGGCTTCGGGGCACTGATGGCAAACACGTAACTCCTGAAGCCATCGTGGTCCAACTGTCCACCAATTTATCACTGTCTTACAAAAGCCATGTGTATTCACTCACTTCTGCTAACTATCATTTCAAAGGGGGTTGGCATGTCACTACAAAAGGGACAGTCAATAAAACTGTCAGTGCACTCCAAAGCTTTTTCCATGCTGAGCACTTTGTTGCACACTGAGCTTTCTTGTTAGGTGGAAATCAGCAAAGAAGAAATCCCGCCTCTCTCTCCCCGCACTCAAATGGACATCTGCGAGCAAACATTAAAAAACTTCATTGGAGGCCATGAGAAAGGAAAGCCAAACGTAATTCTCACCTCTCATGTTGCTTTCAGGCTTTGCAAATCCCCTCAAACTCCTTGTAATAATGTAAATGAAAATAGATGCAAATGCAAGCAGAGGAACTAATCGACTGTCTGATTACCGTTGTCTGCTCCCGTGCAGTGCTCATTTGATAATTATGAGGAATTGCAAACAAGCCATGTAGCTCTATGGATGCATTTAAAATCAACACATTTGGAGGTGTGTGTGGGGGGAATACACTGGATCACATTTTCTACACCTTTCTCCCTTTTAACTGCCTCTTATTTTGAGCTTAACGCATCTAGTGCTTCGCTTATTTTGAGTTTAATAGAGACATTCCAATCAGAGATGGATATTTTGGCTGTTGCACCTAAGAAACGTGAAAATCTTGCTGTAAGATCCTAGCATGGCTTTTCATTCTTGTTTATCTTATCTATACCTTTACAATTTCCTTTCAGCTACATACAAATACAAGTAGTGTGGTTGACATGGGAAAACAGCATGTGTCCAGCTGCAAAACTACTTAAAACACGGATTTGGCATTGTCCCATAACCAGAACAATCTCCCTTGTTACTGACAGTAACAGAGGGAGTAAAAGAAAAATCAAATAATGGAGGAGGAATACATTAGATGGTGAAAGAAGAAGAGTAGAAGGGGAACTCATCAAAAGATACAAATATTCTTTCTCTTTCTAGCAATGTGGAGCCCTCTGCATTTGCTCTCTTAAATCTCTTTCACTGGAAGAGATTTCAACAGAAATTAAACAAGAGGAGAGACTAAGGCCCCTCATGCAGGTGACCACTTGCACCACCAAGACAAGATGTGCCTGCATCTCTATATCTGTTGGCCTCCGCCTTCTAAAGGCACCAAACCTGTGCAAAGCAATTCAAGGAGGGTTCCCAAGAGCTACTTTCTGAATACAGTTGGGTACTTTTAATACTAGGTTGCAAGCACAAAAGAAAACTACATTAATACAAATATAGAATAGAATAACAGTATTTTTTAAATCCCCTTAGGCCAATGAAGGGCTGTCACTAGGAGCAAAACCCAAAACATTTCAGTTGAAACTTCTTTCCTCCCATGCTCAGTGCTTATGTAAGATGTAGTATATTAATAATTTAAAAACTACAGTAGTTATAATTCCTGCCTGTTTCTTTCCAACTATCCAAAACCCAGTCTCCCATAAGCATGTAAAAATTCATAAATTATTTCACAACCAAGCCATTTTGTTAGAGAGGCTGAAGGGCCAAGAATCCTAAGTTTTAAGTGGTCACACAGCAAATATGGGAATAAAAAGTAATGCTACTTGCTTCTGTGACAGTATTTTAACATTTTACATCAGGTAAAAAGAATGGAATGGTACCCTAAGGTCTTGCCCATGAGTTTATCCAAGAGGAAAAAGCAAATAAACAAACAAAACAATCTGAAAGTTAAATACCAAACTTCGAAAGTAATGGAAAAAACAAGTTTAGCTGCAGTTCACATAAAAACAGAGAAAAGGAAAAGCAAAGTTATTTTGAAAACATGCATAAACAGATTTAGACCTTGAAAACAGGTCATTTTATCATTCAAATTCTCCCTGCTTCTCTTAGGCTGAACCTGAAGAGCTGTTGAGTATTGAAAATGCCTGAACTTGGAAAAATACTATGCAACTTGCAAGCACACAAATGTTCATTTGTGCTGGCTAATGCAACTGCTTGAATTTCCAAACAGAGGATATAACAGCCAGAACTAAGACCAATTGCTTTTGCTGAAAGTTGTAAAGACTCTCCCAAA
Organism: Manacus vitellinus; assembly: GCF_001715985.3. NCBI lineage: Eukaryota > Metazoa > Chordata > Aves > Passeriformes > Pipridae > Manacus > Manacus vitellinus. The sequence continues at coordinate 2,824,056 of NW_021940682.1, read as the reverse complement.
TTCCCACTGCAATTAGCCCTGACACGCCCTTGGTGATGAAAACACAGCAACAGAACTAACCTTACTTATGGCATGTGAGATGTACTCTGTGCTCAGCTGTGTCGTGTATGAGGCTGAACTAAAAGTATCCAACAGGTAAATAAAATATCTTTGCAGACTGGTTTGATTATTTCCAGTACTTCACTGCTAACCCACCTCCACTCAGCACCCCAACCTACAAGTGCATAGAAACACTAACGTTTTTCAACCACTAAGAACAAAACTTAACTACTCTCTTCTTTCCCAGATTTCTCTTTGAGGGGGCGAATCTGCATGGCAATCTTCTCCACTCTCCCACACACTCCTCCTTGGTACCAAATGTATAAAACCCAAAACTGATTCTCCTGGCATCCCATTAAATTCAATCTGGGCGTCAGTGCTGTTCCCCAGGTTTGGGATCACGGGAGCACAGCCACAGAGAACTGGGGTGCTTGAAGCCAGGTGTCCTTGAAGGCCAACAGCAAAGCTGAAATAAGACTGAAAAAAAAAAACAACAAACCTCCCAGAAAACTGGAGGCTGCAATGACAGCTTCTACAGCATTTTTCTTTTCAACTGTTGTCATCTCTCCTAGAGGAGAGCTGCTTCTTACAAGCAGCTGATGCTGCTTAGCAGAGTTGTTTAATTCCCATCTCAAAGCAGTACCTGACCAAAACCCTACTGCCAAAGGTAACATTGTCAGCAGTCATCCCTACATTCAACAGTCTAATGAATACAGATTTCAGTGATGTTCAAAGCCAGAGGAGGACTCTTCCCCTTCCTAGGAAGTTACATGAATAATTTTACTGTACTTTCCATTTACAGGTATCATTCAGACAGAGTGGGGAATCTGTCAGAGGAGGAGGAAGCAAAAGGTAAGAAACTTTTCTTCAGCAGACCACTGGAATTTATTTAAAACCCCATAAAATTAACACAGATTTTGTTACACCTTTAAAACTCATAACATCTCAGAAAATAAAGTTAAAATGTCTTTTTTTACACTTGTTTAAAGCAAGTCTGAGCTGCAAGCATGGAAACACGTCTGCTACAAATCTGACCTCACCTTGTCCAATAAGTGACTCAGGGGACCAGATTACAGTATTATAATCTGGAGGTAGATCAAACATTTTTACAGCTAGTGGGCAAACCTCGATTTGTTCAAGGCCTTATAAATGTATCAGAAAACACTCTGGAGTAGCATTTCAGATTACTTAGAAGGCAAGGCCTTATCTTCAAGAAACAGATAAATTACTTACCAACTCAAAATGGTTTTTAAAAACAAAGGATATGTCCCTTACCAACTCAAAATGGTTTTTAAAAACAAAGGAGATGTCCCTCAAGACAAGTGGCAGATTCTGATCATCATTTATACAGCCCTAGAGTATCACAGAGGTGAAGTTTAAAGCTGCACATGAGTCCTGCACACAGGGGGATTGGGACTGACACAGCGACAACCTGATCCTCATGAAGAAATGGAAAGCACATGTGTCCTTTCAGAACTCCACATTCAGTCACATTTAACAGTTCCAACTGCAAAAAATACAACCACAAACAGTTTGCCTGCTGATGAATCGGTACCAAAGCCCTGGAAAATCCTACAAATAGTGGCAAGGACTTTTTGTGCTAAAAAGTATGTCAGTGGCAGAGATGAATCCAGTTCAAGGGTGATTAGAAGCAGGAAGTAATAAAGAAGGAGAGTCATCATCAGCCTCAGTAGAAAGTCTTTAACACCCAATTATCATAACTATAAACAGCAGGAAAAAGTTTTAAAATTTATTGAAATCAGGCTAGCCCTGCATGCATCTCATCTAGGTATTTTTTCCTATGAAAATCCCTAGCATATCAATCAGCTTTAGGGAATGACTAATAAATTTTAATACTGCATTTGAAGTTCATATTAAAGCATTTTACAGTAAGAACTGTGAGGCTTGGTATTGATGTGCCATAATAAAGTTAATTAGTATTCATTACTTTACTAATTTGAAGACAGCAGAATGATGGGAAACAAATATTACAAAATATCAATAATAAATACTCAGTATACACCAGAATTTGAAGTTCCACTTTCTCCTCATGAAGGGATGGAGTTCTAAAAAGGTCAGAACTCCAGTCCTAACTTCACTTGCCATTATGGTTACAACTGGTTCAAATAGAAAGGAGTGTTCTCTTATCACCCTAAACTAAACATTAGTATAAAAATTACATTAAAAGACAAGACTTGTGAAAATATGCTCATACAGCAACTCATTAAGTCGAGAGAACACCTAACTAAATGAGGAACTGCAGAATTCAGAGAGACTTTTTGCATCAGCCTGAGGAAATTGTATTTACAGAAAAGGGATCCCATAGGTAAAATCTTATGATGCTTTAGGAAAGAATAACTACAAGTGTGGGTAGGTCATTTGTGGGCTACCCAGTAACATTCAGATGACTGAAAAACTCCTGAGTACTTTTGAAGATCTTACTCCAAAGGTACCATCATAAAGCACTTGCACTTCCTCAGCCTCCAGCCATGAAAACCAAGACATAAATCTGCTTTCCAGCAAAGGAGTCAACAAGTCTCTTTATTACCAATAAAATTGTTAGTAGCAAACATACAAACATATTTCAAAACTATTTCCTTATTTTAAGTCAAGTGCTATAAACTAGTTAGCTGGATGTTAATTATTCAATCCCCAAATCTATTTAAAAAAAAAATAAAGATTGAGTTAAAAAAAAAATCTTAAATCCCAGCCTTGCAATAAATGTGGATTTATTTTCTATAGGTTTTGCTGATGCAGGTACCACCAGAAGAAAAAGCCTTGACTCAAGCCTGTACTTGACTCACAAGCAACTGGCAGGGCTGGAGCCATCAACTTCAAAGTGGCCCAACACTTTCCATGCAGCACATTTTAAGTTGCATCTGCAACATTTGATTCTTCTTTATTTGGCCTAAGATTATGTATATGGGTGGCTGAATGCTCACTGTGCAGGGTGACATAGAAACACATTATTCTACCCATGTGGAAAATAAAATCTGTTTTCTAGTAAGTCTTATTTCAGATCATGAATTTGAGAGATTGGAGGGGGCTGCAGTATCGCAGATGTGTCATCTGCTGTCTCTCTGACAAGATCACCCAAAATAGCCAAGTTGTAAGATAATGAAAGTAAAGTTCCTCAAAATTACTATTAAAAACACCCATTAAATAAATATGCAGCACTTTTGCAAAGATCTCAACCATGCCTGACTTGTTCCAGATCATAGAATTAAACTTCATGAGGTGCCCCAAAAGATTAACATCTGGTGGGCAAGGTAAGTCTTGGACTACACATAAAACTGAGTTTGCCTCCCTCTCCATTCTGAGTACTTATGACAGTCATTTATGGAAAGCACAAAAAGGTACAACCATTTTCTTTATCTGGGAGAAAATTGTGGGAAAACTTTAAAGAGAAGGGCAGCTAATCAAAGACAGGAGAATCACTGGAAGGCAAAAGAGGGATGGATAGTGGTATTATGAGATATGATAGAGGAGGAGGAACAGGGCTGAGAACACAAGAAATAAAAGAAACAAAAGAAATTAGGAGAGAGCTGTGAAATGTTGGGGAGCTGTGGAATCATTCAGGAGAAATACAAAGGACAGGGACAGAACACCAAACTTCTGTCCCCACTTGCTCGGGGTGAGGGAGTAGATATGAGAGGCAGTGGAGACTATCAATGCAGTAGGGATGGATGGAGTTCATGTGAAACATGAGAGCAGAGGAGATCCTGAGCAGAGCCTTGGATGCCTTAATCCCTGCAGCTCCTGCCCTCCCAATGAAATTGCCTGTTGCCAGGGCTGGGGCACAGAGAAAGCAACACCCAGCAGAAAGGACTTCACTGGTAGAAGTTTGCATTCACTGTTTAAGTACCTTTGCTGCCTGAACAAAGCTCTAGTTTCATTTCAGTTCCACACCAAACCTACAAAATTTATCTGTAATAAACACCTATGAAGTTCAGTTCGGACAACATAAGCAAACCCACGGATTTGGGATGGCTGCACAAATCAATTTAGAAGTTAGTGGAGAAAGCAGGTTGTGATTCAAGACATGAGGATATCCAAACTCTCTCCTCTGCTTGCTGCATGGCCTCAGACAAGTAATGATGCTCTCAATACCTCTGTTTCCTTACCATTTCCTCCTGTGAAAGGAGAGCATAACAATACTGAACAAGATCTCACCATTCAGGTCGATATCAAAATGCATGTGAAAAGGGGATTCACACGAGAAAGTGAGAGAATCGAGGTTCTTAAGGTTGAAGTCACCAGGTGAAAATTAATCACGTTTAAAATGGGGCTGACTGTATATTTGATAGCACACAGACCCCAACTACTGTACATGTCAGAATTCCTTTGAGCACCACAAAATTTACAGCCCTACATCTTTTCCTTTCAATAGCTGATCATTACTTCCGACGCTCGCACGGTTCTGTTCTCCTTTTGCGCCGAAGAAGAGGCACCTGTGTTTCTCCAGTCATTTATAATATTCAGATTCTGCTTTTGAACTTTCCTTTGCCCCAGTTTCTTGTCATCACTGCTTAGTTATCAGCATGGGGAAGCGAGCAAGTAGCTTTCTCTCTTCCCCCAGGCAATACCATTGCTGCGCGCTTTGATTTGCGTCACAGAGACAAAAAAAGTAGAACAGCTGCAGCCCTTAATTGCAGAAACCACGTATGCGAAGCGAAGCTGCAGCTTCACTGTTGCTCTTTCAGCTAGAAAAATTAAAGGCCCAGTCCTGCTTGCCCAAAAACACGTTTCCAAGGCCGTGCACTGCAGCAGTATACGACTTTCAGATGGTGAAATGTGGTACAAATTTAAAGACATCAATAGTTTTGAGTAGAATAAAGGCAAGTTTCAGAAACACAGACTCCCTACGCCAGGTACATCACCTGAGTGCTTCCCACAAGTCTGTTAAGGCAGTACATCCATCACTGCTTGTTTCTGTTCCCCAGCCCTCTCCTTGGAGAGGCTGGATGGGCACAGGCAAATTGTTCTGTTTGCTAAGGTGGGTCACTGCACTGGGAAGGGTCCAGTGCCTTGGCTGTTGATTAGGTGTAGGTAGCACATTCACGTCAATAAATGCAAGATCAAAGAGTCACATCTGGCTTTTGCAGCCAGGGGAAGACCAGCAGGTTTGGCCACACATCTCAAGTTCCTGGGGACAACTTTCCCCAGATTTGAGCCATAACTCTCTTTCACACGTACATACTCCTCTTTAAACATCCATGGGTGCATTCCCACAGTAAAACAAAGACTGGCTTTCATTACAGAGGCACGGGATGCAGGAGCTTGACTTGGGAATTCCCAAACAGTGAAAGATGTCATTGTGATCCAGCCCTGCACAAGAAGACAATGACTATGGCCAGACCAATACTGATTTGGACTATAAAATACACACACAAGTTTATTACCTTAAGCTTCAGCATATAATACCTTTTTCCTAATGAAATATTTTCTTGAAGATATATAGTCCCACTGGATTTGAATGGCTGGTTTTGAGGTTTCCATGGAGATGTTAATCTGTTTGCATACTGTCCAAGTTACCAGAAGGTCCCATAAAGTATTTTAAGATGTAGCTTGTTTACTATGTAAAGCATTATAAAGATAATTTTATATTGAGAACTATCATCATCATCTAATGATGATGATCTTTTGCTTTTAAAGAAAAGAAAAAAAGCAACCTCTGAAATGGGCAATGCACTAACACATTAATATTTGAGAAAAAGGAGTAAGGATAATGGGGTGGAGTAATTTTTCTTTATACAAGCGAAAATGAAGTGTAGAAAACACATAACACACTAAGAAAGAGGACCATCAATTAGAATCCTAAACAATGTCATGATTTATGACATTAGGAAGAAAGCTTCCAGTACCTCAAGCCCTTAGCAAATCACTACACAAAGGCAGATGCAGAGCGAGTTCAGACTGTGTGCTCGGAAGTTACACCTGCAGTAGCCATGTGCTGGTGATGCAACAGCTGGATAAACCTACTCCCCCACCCAACCTCCACCAGCTGACTCAGGAACTGCGAGGAACATGAGAAATTTTTCATCATACTGTAACCATATGCATGTTACTGACGCTTACACAGCCCTGCTTTCATGAGGGAAAAAAAAAAAAGCCTAAAATAAAAACGTCCCAACTTAAAAGAGTGCCCTGTTCGAGTGATATTTACACTGCTGCAGAAGTGTAAGGTTTGGATTACTAAGGTGGATTATTCACCACCAAATTCCCAGGAAAATTCAAGCTGTAAAAAGCTGTGCTTGCTTCAACTTCTTGAGCAAAAGGTAAAACTCTTCTAGACAACTTTTCAGTCTTGTTTAAAAATGTCTTGATGCTGATGAAATTTGTCATTTTACAAAAACCACACTTACTACTTTTTTAAAAAATCACCTCGAAGCACTGTTTCATTGGTTCAAAGAACCAATCTGTAAGTCACTGAGATTTGTTTTTGCTGGAATTTCTGTAATTATTTTCCCTACATTATTTCCTTGTACTGGATGAACACGCTGCAGGTTCTCATCTTTACTGTCTCGTTCTCAGCACATCCAGTCCTCCTTTCGGGAGAGCTCAAATCTGCCATTAGTACACAGTGGTCAGTCAGGAATACAGTTTTATCCATATTCAAGGGCACTGCTTAATCATACCAAATAGCTTTGGCTTAAAGCACAGAGCTGTCCATTTTTATGAGTCCTCATTTCTGTGCCTCACGACTGAGCTGTTTGCTCCAGGCAGTTACTGTGACTTCTGCTCATGAACATGCTTTGTTTCTCAATCTCTTTCCAGAAAATAGGAAGCAACAGCCCGACAGCAGAAGGGGAAAGAAGATGGCAGAAACCTCTGTACCAGAGTTATTCTCACACATTTGCTGCCAGGTCTAGATGTACTTTTGGGCTCACACTTGCTTATTCTAATCAAGTTTGTCATGGGAAATTTTGACAGACATGAAGGATAACAATGTTTTTCACCTACAGTGAAATGTTCCAAAAGGCAAGATGCCTGGTGGTTAATTTTCTTCGTTTGGTAAATATGCATATAGCCTGTCCTGTTTTTGACTCAGATGATATTTGAAGTATTTTTAGAGGCAACCACTGGCTAGACCAAACATTCCCCTTTTCCTGAAATAGTAGCACTATTTTATGGTCTCTGAAGCATCCTTACTTTTCCCATCTCAACTGCAGCTCAGTTCTGCTGATCTGCTTGATCAGAGCTCTTTTCCCACACCTTCAGGGATGCCTGTAATTCTACACAGTGCACCTCAGCCTTTGACTACCAAAGCAATACTTCAGTGAGTAATATCACCCTGGCACTCCACCTTCTGATCTTATCTGGACAGAAGAGAAAACAATATGATGGTATATCTCTACTCATCACAGATTTCCAGACAAGAGAGATGGTCCCAGAAAAATGGACCTGTTCTCAAACACAACCAGCAAGAAAAGACATGTAACAGGACAAGCTCATCCCTCCATGGGCAGCAAAAACCTTACACCAAGGATGAACCAGACTATGAAGAGTGCTGGCTGAGTTCTGTGTCTGTCTTTCAGATGAGTACCTAATGTACCTTGATTTCATTCAAGTTTAACAAAAGCATCCCAGAAGAACAAGGTGTGCAGGCTGGAAAGGCACCAAATGGTGACATGTTTGTACTGCTGTTTGGCTAGAACAATACAGCGTTTATCAAAAGTTAAACATTTACTCAAAACAGGGCTTCTGAACACTTTCTGTCACAGTGTAAATTGCTGTAATACAGCATGAAGTTCCATACAGAGGAGCACACACAATGGAAGAGGTAAAACAATTCTGCTAACTTGACCCAACCCTTTTCATTCTGTTTTCTTTTTTTCTGAGCATGGGAAGAGTGGAATAGGACTATTTTATGCTTGTCTTAAAGAAGATAATAACTTGCAACAACATCTTTTCCTGTTTGATTTAACCTTGATTTAACTTAGTTAAGGAGAAAAAAAAATAATAAAGATGGTGATACAATAGAGAAAGCAATCAACTTAGGCTTTGTTAAACATGTGGCCTTGTTCCAGTTTCAGCTTTTGTGTCTAACTGCCTAAACAGAAGGAAGAGCCAGAAGAAAAATTTCACAGTCAAAGCAATTGTTTGTACCTCACGCACGTATCAGTACAGCTTCAAACAAACTATCCTGCTTCTGGATGACAAGGAATTTGCCCTAGGGTGGCCTACTGTGATTGGGCACCAAAAGTTTAAGGTCCCGGGATAAAGAAATCCCTCTACTGCCATTTCTCAGTTTAGAAGGGCAACAGCCTGTCCCAAGAGGGGGTCATAAGGCAGCTTTGCCACACAAAATCTGACTTTTTTTTTTCTAGCATGCAAACCTTAAGACTGGTATTGCTTTAACATTGTATTGTCAGTTGAGTGATGCTGATTTTCAAGAGTGCTATAGCAAGCACTCAAGGCATTTATTCTTTGCTTTACGTGAGCCAATTCTTGAGACACATATGCTCCCAGCCTCCAGAGGTAAGGGCTTGGCCTGAAATCTCTGAAAAAAATGGGCTGTAACTTGCATACTCATTCTTACCACCACTGCTCCAATGTTTACGTATTTATATACAAAAACAATATACATGGACAAGTGATCTTAGACTTCTCCAGAGAGAAAAATGACATGAAAGCCTCCTTTACTCCCCAAATGATACAACCTGGCAGAGGGACAACCATAACTGAGATGAGCATCCAGCTGAAGAGCTTTTCCAAAGGTACTGGATGTCCTGCCCTACCCCCCATGGTGTGTTTCTTCCTTTGCATTGTCTTCTGATGCAGACTAGAAGGAATCAGTCCATCCACAGAACTCAAACAGCACAGAAATGCATTTAAGAGGCGCCACAGAGCATTTACATAATTACCTAGTGCAAGGTCACAATGTGCTGCACTAAATCTTCCATGTATTGTAAACAGGCAATTTCTGCAGGACAAAAGCACAGGCAACATTGTTTTGCTCACCTGTTATAGTGCCCTCACCAACAGCATCATTGCAGAAACAGGATGTGTGATTAGAGAGGAAAATAATATAAATTTCATCCTCTCCTGGTGTTATGGGAGGCATGGTGGCAGCCTTGATTTTCATTACATTCAACAGATCTGTGATGGTTTTGGTCAAAGATTCTGTTACAATTCACTGCCTTTAGAAAATGCTTAAATTTTACACACGCACACCTGCCCCCTGCCATCCTTTGTGGCACAATTCAGGACACCAGGTTTCTGCTGCCCTTCAGCAATCCCTTCCTCCTCACAGGCCATCGGCTTCTCCATCCCTGAACCCTTCTCACAGCGAGCACCGTGGTTTCATTCACACAGGGCTCGTGTTTCTGCCATCTGCCCACCATATTGGTGGTAAGGTTTGAGAAAGGACCGAACAAAGCAGAGCTTGTCTCTCCCCACCGGCCAATACGGAGCCTGTACTGGCACCCAGCAGGCAGCCTCTACATCAACAACCAGCCTCCGAGGGCTAAAAACAGCAAAAGATCTCCTGGTTTCTAAGGAATAAATTAAACAGAGTTGAGACTATATCAAGAGCTGGAAAAGGGTCTATTGAAAAAGCGGGGGGGGGGAAAGACCCCATCAACTACATGTGCGATAAAACTAAGGCAGTGCAAAAATCCAGCTGACACACAGGAACCAAAGATTTATCCACGCCCCTCCTGCAGAGCTCCTTGACTTACAGCTACTTTAAGAAGCCTCTCCTACTTCCAGGCATTAACTGGCTGTGCTGGCATCACCCCCTAAGGCAGATGATAAACTTACTGATGGCCATATTTCTGGACTGGTTGCTGCACATATTGCTACAGCCGTCCCTGATGTCCAGACAGCAACTTCCAGTTCCCAACCGTGCCACTGTGGCTGCTGGAGCAGGAAAGCTGTTCATCTTGCCCTTGGGAGGGCACAGCCCAAGCAGTCTGTGGGTCCAGGCAGGACCTTAATTAAAGCAGGGCTTTAATAAATGTGCTGTCTGATCGACTGCTTGTGCTTGGCTGGTGCAGTTGCATCACAGACCTGCTAATGGCGTGGCAGTAGAAGTTTTGTCACAGCCATACCTTCCTGTTACAGCAGTCAGGAAGAAAAGACAGCTACTGGGAAGAAACCATAATTAAAAAGCAAATGTGTCTGTGTGAAGTGAGCTAACACAGATAAAAGCTACCAAAGGGAGGATGCAGAACTCCAGTATGGTTAAAAGCTCGTCCAGGAATGGAAATTCGTCACTGGGAACTCAGGAGAGGCACTCAGACAATTATTATCTCCCACTAAGTTTGAGACTGGGCAAGCAGCTAGGACTGAAGACACCAGTTTCAGTCAGTGAAGTCAGTAGCTTCACACTAAAATTGGATACAGCAGTGATAACAGGTGATGCCTGTGCCATTAGTGCAATATAAAACATACTAAAAGGAAATTTCTATAAACAGATTTCATGTCAAAGAAAAACAAAAATACCACAGGGCGCTCTATCACTCCCTCAGCTTGGAGTCTACCTTCTTTTTCCAGTGAGGAGAGCTATAAAACAGTAAAAATCCCAAAATTGGATCCCACAAAACAGAGCATTTCTGAATAGGTGCTAACAATCTGGAGACCAGTTCCAGTTGGATGTTTAGTAAACAGCTGCTGGCATAAAGGCCATGTGTGACACAAACCAACTAGAATATATGCATTGATCTTGCCATCTCAAGGGGACTCACAGCATATTGCATTACAAAGCCTCTTTATCAGTTATCAAAGATAGAAAAAGGAGGTGTGACCGCAGATTGGAAAAGCCTAATTTAAAGAAAATAAAAAGAAAAAAGCAAACAAGATGTATTAAAAGAAGCTGTAAAATGGAGAACTGAATCAAATCTTGTAATTTTCAGATCAAAATAAATTAACATGGTCTGAAAATTAAAAACATCCCAGATTAAAACTCAGTCAGCCACACCATTAGTACATTCCTCCCAGACCGAGTGGTCTGAGGAATTTATACATTTGGCATCGTATAAAATGTGCTATTCCTGGCAGGACTTCGAAACGGGGGAAGTGAAAAGGCCAGAAGACAGGCAGAGCAACAGGGCCAGCCTCAAAGGGGGTAGGGGAAGGAGCTGTAGGGTTGCCCTGCCAGAATTTAATCACAAGCTGGCCTTTGTCTTTCACCACCAAGACTAAATAAAAGCACATTACGCTGAAATGCTTCACCTCTCCAAGTCAGCCCCCCTTGCTTCTCCCTCGCCCTCATCTCCTACTTAAATAGTTACTCAGCTTTCAGTCCTTTTTAACGTGCTCACCAAGGACCCCATGGCACGATCCTCAGGAGCACAGGTGCTAAGGAAGTACCTGCAGCACTCAGCCCTGCATCCACGGCCTGCCTGTGATGGTCATTTCACCCAGCTGCTCTTGGGCCACTGGGTCCACAGTGGTTAAGATTTCTTAGCACCACTAAGGGCTATTTGCTGGCTTAAGCATTTTGTCCCAAAACCCAGAGCACCAAAGAGGGTTAACAAGATGTGCCCTTTGATTAACCTACAGCTCTGATTCGTGGTGCAATTTGTAGGAAATCCACAGCAAGTTTAGCCATGTAATATTTATGGGTAACAACAGATAGGCTTTTTTTTGTTGTTCATTTAATTAAAAAGTACAAAAGCCATGAGCAGACAGAGACATCCCTTTTATGAGGTTTAAAACAGAGCACTACTGAACTACAAAACACTAAACCTTTTCCTTTTTCCATGCTACGGCAACACTTCTTAAAAAAGAAGAAACCAAACCCCAAAAAACAGAAACCAAAACACCAAAACTAATAGAAAATTCTTTTCCCATAAGGAAAAGCAGCTTTATGCACAAGACTATCTTCCACTGACTATGCAGGTAGTCCCCCTCAAGGGGATGGAAAGATTTCGGAGGCATCTCTCACATACAGCAGAAAAAAGGTAGAGGGCAAAGCAAAAATGAAAGACACAAAACCCCACAGAAACTCCCAAACTACTATGAGGGTTTAAACAGAAGCACTCTGCAAATCACCATGTTTTCTCACAACAGCAGCATCTGGATAGGAAACAAAGCATTTCTCGGTTGGGCTTGATTTTTTTGATGTTCTGAGCATTCATTACAAGCATGTTGCTGCTTCTGATTTTTAGGAAGAATGCCCATGTATTAGAAAACAAAGCAACTCACTTTAAAGACATAAAAGAAGTCCTTTACTGAACTCCTGGGTGAAAGCAAACAATGGACAAAAAGTTTTGGTATCTGTTCAAACAACCTGCATGGCAGGGTCTATTAAATGTACCAACTCCATCACAAAAATCCAGTTCAGTTCACTGCCACAGATCAATCTCCATCAACCCAAGTGCTTGAGTCAGCCTTCAGGAGTTACTCTTAGACATTGATCTGTGCCTCTATGACAGAAGATTGCTCTGCCTGTCACTCATTAAGGACTGGAGAAGTGAAAGTTTGACTGCACAGCAGTCACTCATTCCAGAAATGCTACACTGTGCTTGGAAACAGCTTTGTTCTGCTTCTCTACAATTAGCCAAATTGTTGCCCAAGATATCACAGGCCTAAAGACTAGTTCTTACTGAAAAACATGTTTTGCCTAAGGTGCTTGTACCTATTCCAAAATGTGTTCAAGAGAGATGAGCCACCTTATGGCAGTGGCTTGTGGCAGTCCTGGGCACCAGGTGAGAGAGAGAGGAACTATGAGTTATGAACTAAAGAGAAATTCAGCTGCAGAAGTGTGCTCACCAGAAGATATTTTGGAACCAGTTCCCTAGCTGCTCCTGACACAGAACAAAAACCCAAATAGAAACATCCAAAACACCTGCCTCAAAAGGTGAACAAGGGAACCTGAACTACTGCAACAAGAAACTCTTGCCCTGTTTCCATCTGCATCCCAACCACGTGAGGACTGCAAAGCCTTTGGCATACCTGGCATCGTGTCCCACCCAACATCCTCAGTTCCCTGAAGATCATAAAAATAAGCTTGTGTTGCAGAAGACAGAACACACACAGAAAGAAGAGAGCCTTTAGGTTTAGAGGCCAGGGAATCTATGCACTTCTCTGCTTCTAAAAGCAAGGAAAGGCAACAGGATGAATCAGAGGTGCAACACAGATGTAAAAGCAAAGACACTAAGAAGAAAGGAACGAAAACAACTGAAGAATTTCTCCAAACTTCACACATCCTAATGCTGCCCACTTCCTTTGAGCTCCCTTAATTGAATTTTTGTCCATCTGAATAAGCATGTGTAATGGGAACTCAGCTCAAGACCTTGCTCCCATTACTGTGTCTTGCATTTAATTGAAATGTGTAATCCCCTGGAAATCCAGATTTTAACCCATTTGGGTGGGGTGACTATTATTACAAGCTTCACATTTTTCCCAAAGCTCCAGCTGCTGCAACTGTAAGACTGCATGAGAATCCAAATATCTCAGTTGCAGGATTTTTGTTTTGTTTATTTTAAAAGATATCTCAAGGTTCTCATGCTTGTGGAGAAATAAAAATAAATAAAAAGAAAAAGCTTGAAAACATGACTTGCAGGTTCTTTAAAGGCTCAGAAGAGGAGAAAAAAATACTTTCCATATTTTAAAAAAAAGCTCATGATCCTTTTAAACTAGTTTTCTAACTGCTAACTCCTTAGCGGTTTTTATTCTGCAATACTTTCTCTACAATGGCAATTTTTTTTCAGAACCAAATTATTCCTCATTAAAGTGAGAGATTATAGTGCCCATTCTTTCTGTAGCTTTACTGAGGGTGGTCATTCATTTGATGAGTCCAAAGTCCTCTCTCTTCCATGAGTGCAAGAAGATGTAAAACTATTTCATGGTTAATTTAGACCACAATGCAGGAGATGGGGGGGAGAGACATGGATCTGCTACCACAAGACTTCTTAGATAAAATATAAAAAAGGTAACAAAACATTTATGTAGCCTCAGAACACAAGAACCAGGCCACAGTCCATCATTAGGTTTGTATCTGTTGCCTAATCAATGCCAATAATAAATGAATGCCTGGACAAGAAGAGAATTAGGCTACTTGAGTCTCCATAGACACCTCTGTGGGAATTCACTAGAATGCTTTATCTGCAATACCAACACCATTAAACTCAATTAATAAAAAACACCAAGATATTGCCTAAAAAATTGCTTCACTGCTTTTTAATGATGATTTCAAACTATTTTCTGACTATGCTTTAACTCTCATCACTTGGTTCATGGGGTTCATTTGATTTTGAAACTGGCCTTTAGAACTAGGATGGCAGCTTCATGATGCAACGTGTTCTGCGTGGTAGCACTGGATGACCACACCAGCACTGCACCTTGCAACAAGCCAGCAAGTCAGCCAGCTGTATCCCCTCCACCAGAAGAGTAAATTAGTCATCAGAACTCATTTCCTTCCTACTTGTTATGAAAGAAGTTAAGCTACACTTCGTCCAGCTCTAATGTTTTCAGGTTTTCATTGAGAAAAGGAAAATATTTTTTTCAAAACAGTTTCCAGCCTTAGGAGTCTCCAGTTACAGAACTGAAGCCCAGTAAGCAACACAAGATCTAAAGATGAGAGACAGAGAGACAGAACTAAGTGCAAGCAAGAGAGCACACGTGTGCGTGGATGGATTATTATATTAAGCCCTGTATAAGCACAGCTTGGCCAAATTAATTCTTCAGTTAAACTCCCATTACTGAAACACAGATTAGATGCAGTTAATTAAAAAATACCTTCTAATGATGATGGCTGAGCAAAGCATACTGCAGCCATATAACAGCAATGGAAACATTTACCAAAATTCACTCAGACCACTGTGCTACCTAAATAGGTTAACTATTAAAGAAAGTAGAGGGCTGTGCTGCCATCTCACTGTTATGCTGCAATCCCTGGAAGCCTGGCTGGCTAAAGAGGATCTACTCAGTTCACAAAACTGCTTCAAAAAAAGTTCCATCCATTTTCAAATGTGCTGCTTGGTTTCTTCTCCCTTCTCTGTGCCATCGAATGCTCCTGACCACAGTTGGAAAAGCCATGCAGAATAGGATGGAGCCCTGACTTCCAACAGTATGAACCCACTAATGACAGGCTATTAAAAAATATCTTATCCATTTCACCCACAAGAACACTGAATGACTCCCCCCAAAAATTTATTGTCAGTGTAGACCTCAGCCTGAATGCTGAAGCCAGTGATCATGCCCAGTCTTTTCTACATAGATTGCAACACCACAGCATAATGCAAGCAGCACCTACTCTTAAAGTATATTCAATTTTTTTATTACTTTTTTTAACATGTCTAAGAAATTAACAAATAATTGCTTTCATCTTCAGGGCAGCAGCTTCTCATGCCAAAGGAAGAAAAGAAGGAATTGTTTCATTTGGCATTTTCTTGTATCAGAACATTTACCAAACAGCTCTTACGTAGAGCTTGTCATGGTGATTCATTTTGTTGCATCCAAGCTTCTTGTACTGCCCCAGTAGGTATTCCAACTACAAATGAGTCATGAAACCCCTGAATATGGTGTTGCATAGAGAAGGCTGAATTCTCCATCAAAGGAGTTTGAGGAAAAAAGAAGAAAAAGGAAAACAAAAAAGGCACCGTTACTTGGGGGGGCTGGAAAAAAAAAAAGAATACATGAATAAATAATGTGTAAGTAAACAAAGTCCTTGGCGTGTTGAGCACAGCTGTTCTACAGCATTTATAAAGTCTCTAGTTACACAGTTAGGGCCATTTCCCCAAGGAAAGAAAAGCACTGTATTGTACAATATGGGAACATGCACACATAGGGAATATGCATTGATTTGTTAGCACTGAGGAAAAAAAAATTCTTAAAAAATCATCCATCTACAACAATTCTAAGCAAACAACCAACATTATGCTGTCAGAGGATTTGCAGAGAGATGATGAGACTGGAGTCAGGATTCTTACAATGTCAACATGCAGCCCACTGTGTCAGACATCTACCTATGCCCAACCAATTTTACTTCTTTGGAGCAGTTATGTGGATTACAGAACAGACTCTTACGAACTGCAGACACTGAGTAAATCATTGCCCTTGCTCAATTCTGAAAGAGAGAACAAGCTGTTCCGCTTTGCTCTGGACTTCTCATCCACGTTCAGCGTGTGCATTGCCTCTCTGCATGTGTAATCTGTACCCATTCCTGCACGGAGATGTGAAGACAAGAAGTTAAATAACAATTATCCTGGCCTTAAAAGATGTCCAGCAAAGCAAGTATGTAGGAAATGGATGAGGTACAGCATATTGATGGAGCAGAGCCATAACACGTGCACAGGGTTGTTCAGTTTAAGCTACATTAAGTCAGAGAACACAATTTTCCATTGAACTCAGAGCAGCCCATAGGCAGTGCAGCTCTGTTTTCTCAGGGCAACAATAAACAACCACAACAGCAGCAAACTAAGTGAGAAGTCATGTTTTCCAGCAAGCACAACAGCATGAGATATTTGCATTCATTTCCCCCTCTGAAGATGGACATATACAAACAGGTAGCTAAAGGCACAATCTTATAAGAACCATGAATACATCTTCTCAACTTGATGCAGTGCAGTACAGAGTTAGCTCAGATATCTAAAACAATACAGCTGAAGAATGAACCAGGGTACGTTTTGCTTAGTCAGAGAAAAGTCTTACTGCTCCTGGCAAGAAAGCCAGCTCAGATTTACCCATGTCACAGGGTGTACATATATTATATG
This sequence comes from Manacus vitellinus, assembly GCF_001715985.3. Taxonomy (NCBI): domain Eukaryota; kingdom Metazoa; phylum Chordata; class Aves; order Passeriformes; family Pipridae; genus Manacus; species Manacus vitellinus. Next base: position 2,807,353 of record NW_021940682.1, on the reverse strand, counting down.
GCACTATATAAGTACCATAAACAACTATCTCACTCATGTCTTAGTTCCTTCAGATTGATTCACACGAGTCACCCCATCTGTTGAAAGACCAGTATTTCTGCCTAACGTTTACAGCTGATCCCGGTGTGACAACTGCATTCTGAAAATCAAAAATCCCTGCTTTCCAGTTCAAGAAAGCAAACCATTAGTCAGAGCAATCTCCTAGCAGAAAGAAACCACTGATTGAGTTTTTACTCCACCCAATTCAAAGGTCAGAGAGTAGTTTTCCATCCTACATTGCTCTGTACCATGCAGACCAGGAAGCTGAACCAAGTCTTCCACATCTGAAGCCAGTCCCTTAACTGCCTACCACACATCTGCACACTCACATGCACACGCTTTCTCTCTGAATTTCTTCAGAACTCTATTCCATTTTCCCCTGAAGAAAAAATATCAAAACTGATGAGTCTTGCAAAATACTCTGGCTCCAAAAACAAGAAAACATTTCAACAAAATTCCAAGTCCAATTTTTCTGAGCAATGCTAGCATTGACATCAATTGTCAAGATAACAAAACCAAAGTGCACTGACAGAGCAAAACTAATAATACAAGGCCATGAGCTAATTAGGACGGGAAGCAGACTTCTGTGGCATTAAATTTGTATTGTTCAATGCTTGTGAGTTTTCAGGTGGCGTTAGATCGATCTGCAGTCCTCGCTGTCACACTGCCATGTGTCTAGAGCAAATACTATGCATGCATTAAAGTTGTTCCAATATTTTCAGGAATGTGAAGATGAGCCACTAAAAATCAGATTTAAATTTTAACGTAGCCTATTTTTTAAACCGTCAGGATAAAATAAAAAAGCGTTCTGTTTAGGAAGCCGTTTTACTCCCATTGACCGTGTGGATAGAGAAAGGAAAGAGAAAGGAGAGGAAAAAAAGACACACAAGCCACATTCCAACTCCTCTGCCTTCTTGAATGACTCCATTATGAGGCTGAAAAGGAGATTTAATTAAATCAGTTCCACTTACCAACCAAACCCTACCTGTTTCTTTGCCAGAGACACCATTCCTTCTTGTTCCCAAAGGGGTGTTGAGAGGAGAGAGAGAGAAGAGCAGCAAAACTGGATTTTAAGGGCAGGAAAGCAGAGGGGGGTTTCACTTTCTGTTACCCAATGAAAAAAACAGTGGAAAAAAACCCAAACAGAGATATCAAGGCATTCATTAGTGCCAAAGCACCACTGCTACAGCTCTTCTCATGAGGATGCAGAACTCTTGGATACTAAAAATAAATAAATATTCTAAAAGGTTTTTCTGCTGAATTGTACTTTCACAGCAGAAGCTGGACAAGGTCCAAGAAGAACCATGAAACTGAGGCTTTCTGTATATTGCAGCCATTAAAATATGCAGTAAGTTAAATGACTGCAAGGAAACCCTGTACTGTGGTAGCCCCTGCTAAACCTCATAACCATCTCTTTCTCCTCAAATGTTGAATGAGAGGAGAAAAATTATTACCCACTGAAAATTAAGAAACGACTTCTTTAAACAGATGAGTCAGCAGATGTAAACTTCAGCAAAGCTAATTCCCCAGGCTGCTGACATCACCACACACATACAGAGACCACCTAGGAATTACTGCAAGCATGCTTCCATCCTGAAAAACAAGGAATAAAGCAGAATGATCTCTGTGATGTTAGGTGGTGTTTTACTGTGATTACCCAGGGCAGCAGAGCTTCTGATTACCTCAAATAGTCTGAGTGCTACACATTTTGTTCTTCAGAAGTTTTCACGCAGCATCACCTCACACCTAGTTGTTTTTGACAACATACTTGGCCTCACTCCTGCTTCCTGAGCAGACAAAACAGGTTCCAGCACTGTCTCGGGCTCCACAGTAGCTGCTGAGAGCAAAGGGGAATCCACTTCTGCAGAGGGCCAGGTCACCGCTGCCACAACCCAGCCAGTGCAGAGCCACGCTGTCGGCAAAGCCTTCACCCACTGCTTGGAGGTGTCTCATGTATCACCAGCAACCAGCAGCTGGGGAGCCTGAACTGTCAAACTATATCACCCACAGCTCAGAATTTTGCACTGAACTGAAGCAGCACTGTAGTCAGCCAGTTGGATTAGAAAAAGAAGAAAAACACAATGCTGTCAATATGCTCGCTGCAGATAATAGTGAAAACATGCAACTGCGTCACTCCCCACACCACAAAAGAAAAATGCCACTATTTACTGATAAAACACCTATGGTATAAGTTGGGCTTCACCAGAACCACCCACATAGGTCCCTGACCAGATCCAGACAGAGCCACAAGGCGACGCACACGTTGGACCGCACCAGACCCCCTGCATGGCCCCGAGGAGAGTCCAGCCAGGACACAGCCCCCCCAGCCTGGCTCTACCCCAAATTTCACTTCTGCAGGAGGAGAGGAAAACCCAAGGTCACCCATCCCTGAACCTCTGTGGGCTGCCTGTGCTTCACAAAGCTCAGCAGTTGCCCGGTTCGATAATAAATCCCGCTGCCGTCTCTGCCCTGACATTACAATGTAGGTTCACATTCACTACTGGACACACACCATGCCACTGCAGGATGCCAATTCTCACAAACAAAAGATCCAGCTAGTTAAACAGCAAAATAAATCTCAGCTGCTAATAGGAAAGAAGGGAATTTTCAGTCCAAATAGCTGCAGCATTTCTTAGGATTTTTTTTTTTTAAGGTTGGAATAATTCAGACCTAGAAGAGTCCTGTTACGCCAAGCACAGTAAGTTAAATCCACAGTCACATTCAAAATAGGCATGTGGCTTACTAATAAAAGACTCTGCATTTTGTCCTTTACCTAAATGTCAGTATAGAGGAAATTCTCACCATGGCAATGCCTACAGCCTTCACAAATTCCTTTTACTGCAAAAACTTAACACCACCTTATAGACACAGAAAATAACCTTTGTAATATGGACAAAATGTATGAACTCAGAAAAGATCTCAGCAAATTGTGTTTTATTTTGTCTATTTCTTTAAACAAAGACGTGAAAAAGTAGATGAAGGAGCTGCTCATTATCTGTTTTGTAGATTAAGGTGACACTGACAAATGAACAGTCAATGTGCCAAAAATTCTAAGAATTAACTTTGTAAAAGGAAACAGAGATACTGAACATATTACAGCTTGCCTCTGACTTTATAATGAAAAGCACTGTGCTTAACCATGAAAATCAGAAAGCCAGACTGACTTGGAAGCAGATCAGTCTGCCTTTCACTGTAAGCAGTAAATAGGAGGACAGGCTTTGGGTTGTTATTTGTTGGGTTTTTTGTTTTCAAAGCATAACAGAACAGAAAAAAAGCAACTTTTCCCACCTGCTGTCAAACTGACTACCTGTCTTCTGATATTTGTGTCTTTTACAGCAAATGCACTATTAATCACTTGCCTAGTAAGCATTCCAGTAATTGTGTAGCTGGTTTATATTTGAAGGGCCTTTGCAACACATGCATTACCTGCCTGAGATAACAACTCATCCCTAGTCAAACAGAGTGCAAATTAGAGTTTGACTAGGTAACTACATAAAGAAATCATCAGAAGATTAATCACAGATGATTATACATTCTTAAAGCTTTAAAACCATTTCAAACTCCAAGGTGTTTTAGGTTAGGACACTGATCTTCATGGCTATGGGATTTTCCTCATGGGAATCTGCAAACAAAATACAAACAAGAAGACAGTACTCAGCTACTCTGGCAGGCCTGTGTCCAAAGCCCTATGCTGTATTTGCCCCAAGTCACATTAACAGATGCTGTTGCTCCTTTCAACTATTCAAAGAAATATGTATGACCTTTCACAAGATCTCCTGTAAGCTGGTGTGGTCAAAATTAAGAACAGTACTTCCAATTTTTATTAATCTATAAACCCCTAGTCCCCACTTCCTGATGCACTTTTCCATACTATCCTGCCAGGGGATGAAAAAGGCTAAGGAAACACAAAGTTACCTGGCGTGACTTTGAACAGAGAGCCTCTGTTCACATGTAAAAACCACCGAGTGTTTTTAAAACGTTGCAGGCTACCAGGACAGCTGATGGGAGGAACAGTGAGATTCCCACTGAATGTCGGCGTCACTTCTGAGCTGTCACACTGCACACCACGGAGATAAACATTGCACATGTGAAATAATTGTCAGTTACTTCGGGCTGTCAAACATTTCAATGGAACATTGTCATCTCAGCGGCAGACAAGTAAAAGAACTCTGTTTAAGCAAGTCTACATCCATCCAAAACACACCTCATGAAATCTCAGGCTCTCGAGAGGGGGTGGAGGGAGGGCAAGTAGAAAGCACCCCTTCATTTGCCCTTGTCACATGCTGAAAGTTCATTACAAAGCCCTTAATGCCACTTTTTGTGCCCATTTGTGCAGTATACCTGCCTAACACTGCTAAAGTAACATAAATCCCTGAGCCACAGTAGCACAATGCAGCTGTGTCTTAAAGGTCTTGTTATTTCAGCTGGCAAAGACAAAATGAAACGAAAAAAGAAATACACTGGTGCACACACAGCCTCAGTTTCACAGGCAGGCTAGGCTGGGCCCACGTTGTGGTTATAGGAGGGAGAAGATTCAGAGCCTACCATGCAGACAGAGCTGGTGCCAGTGTGGTACTATTCTGTTGTTAGGGAAGCTTCCTTGTCCAGCCATCCAGGAGCCACTCTGGCAGCTGCACTCACATCACCTGAGCTGGGATTGAGGCCCCCTCCCAGCTACACCCCCCCACACTCACATGGTCAGACCAGGTTTCCTCACCAGCTCAATCCCAGGTTTCCTACAGCAGAGTCTCAGATGTCCCGTTACATAAAGCAATTTATTCATGGTGCAGTAACACAGACACAGCTCGAGCTGGTGCCTCCAAGGAGGGACCCCAAACAAAGGAATTCCTGTGCTTTTATCCCCTCACAGTCCAAGGATGGGATAGTTGGGGGACCTCGTGGGATAGCTGGGGGTCCTCAGTTCCTTCCGTGTCTCTCAGTGTTCAGTCACCTGGCTGTGCCACAGGTCTCCTGGCCTCTTGTCTCAGGCTCCCACCATCCAGAGCTCAACCTGCAGCTCTCACAGCAGCTGCACCCTGAGCATTGAATGTGTTCCCCAACACTCTTAGCTCGTAACATGGACATCTTGGGCACTTCAGTGGGTCTACACCCACGCTGGGGATGCCAATCAGTTGTATCCCCCAGGCAAAAGGTCAGATGTACCTGTGTACTTGAAACTCAGAAAGGGACCCCCACCATCCCTGCTGAGTACCACAACTGGCCCCTTCAAGAAACCCCGTTTCTTTCCTCACCAAGGAATGGAGCATGAATGCAAAGGCTTTGTTAATTCTACTGAAGGCTGTAGGGAAGTGATCTCTGGAGATAACATCAGTCCCTTTCTGCTGTTGCAGAGGAGGTAAAACATTCTGACTTCCTTGGGAAGTCCATGCCTGGATTTCCTGATTTAAGTACAGGCAAGTCACTTATGTGGTCTGTGCCAGAATTCATCCACCTCTAAAAGGACAACATTATATCCTCTCTCCACCATTTGCTTTCAGTACACTGCACAGTCCTCATGGTAGGGACTACTGACCACTGCAGGTGGTGCAAACACAGAGATGTTTGTTGTGACCCAACCCGGGACCTCCAGAGTTTTCCTGTTTGTATCAGTACCTAGTGAGGACCTTGACTGGAGCAGGTTAAGAAGAGCTGATAAACATGGTGTGCCACAGAAACCGAGAGGGAAAGCTGAGTTTGAGAGCAACAAAACCAGTCAAATGAACACTTCTGGAAGGGCTCTACAGCAACGAAAAAGCTAAGAGATTTGCAACATGACCACGAATGGCCAAGAGCTGCCTCCTCCTAATACTTAACATCTAAACCGTTAGCACTGTTAAAAAACCAAATATTTTTGTGATTTAGAAAATGGAAAACAAAATTATTTGTTTAAAAAAAAAAAAAAGTTAGTCTCTGTTTCTGGAGGCCTGATTTTCATTAATGTAATATATCTGTTAACAGCCTTGTCTACGTAAGGCATCTGTAGAAAGTTCTTATTGTTAACTTAATAGTGAAAATCTAATACAGGTTCTATTTGAATTTTCCTATTAAACTGACGTCAATGGCAGTCTGAGAATCAGATTGTTACAACCCAGACTATGAAACAAACATTCAAGTCAGATGCTATAAATGTAGCCACTGCACATTGGTAAGTGTGTTTTAATATTTTTAATCAGGTCTCTGGGTAGAGCCAAGATACACTTGGCATAGAGATGAGGGGGAAAATTATAAAAATGTAGATGTTTCTACTTGGAAAGTGAATTATAATTTATTTCCAGAAAGACTGAAAAAATATTGGAATACACACAGAGAATTGCACTTGTGCAAGTGTATGTACAAATATGAGCACGATCAAGTCTCTAGAGCTTGATGTCTTAATCAGCAATTGCCACACGTTAGACTAACGGTGACACATCTTTCCTAAAAGGTTACCTTACCAGGAACGTTATGTGTGGCACAGGGAATTCAAAAACGAAGGAAGAACGAGGGGATCCTATGGCAGCATCGGAGCAGCGGAGTGGATTGAAGAGTGGTAGAGAAGTAAGAAAAGGAATTGTGTGTAGGGAGAGGAGATTTTGGTTGGAGATCAGAAGAGGATTACAGGAAACAGGATTACAAGAACAGGATTACAGAAAATCTGAAAATTCTGCCGAAGATTTCCATCAAAGGGACAACGGGGTCCTATACCAAACCCCTACATGGTTCAGAAAAAACTCACCCTTCTCAAAGCTTTAAGATTTTTACAAAGAGACCGGCAGAAAAACAGATAAAACAAACACACCATCCAGTGATAAGAAAGAGCTGTGCTGGAAGAGAGATGGCTGGGATGGCCTTCTAGCCCTCTCCTGTGTCAGTCTCCAGAAATCTGCCGGTATGGGCGTGGGGTCCCGGCAGCGATCAGGTCCCTGCAGAGCCTCCACCGGAGCGGGAATGCCAGGGCACACAGCACTCCAGTCCGTGCTGATCGCTGCTCTTGCCAGCAGCCACGATAAGATCAAAGAGAGTTTAGAAAAGTAAACAAAAAGTCAACACGCGTACACATGGCTCTATTATTTGCAATTGTTTACTGCTACAAAAAGGGCCTGAACCCTTATCAGATTTCAAAACCTTTTAGCCATGTGTGAAAGAAGGATGAATCAGAGCAAAACATCCACGGTTTTGCCATTTTACCTGTAGAGGTGGACTACATGGTTGCATTTTCAACTCAAAGAGAAATGAAAAGCACTGCAGCTTTATGCTAATTACAATATTACTTAGAATATTATCCAAATCACAGATTCTTTTATTAACTAGAAAACCAACTAGTTTCTAGTAACTAGGGTAAAAGTTTTCTTCTCTTCCAACCCACAAGATATTTGTAAGGCCTGCAATAAAGAGGTTTGAAATCAAACAAGTTTTTAAATTAAAAACAAACTAACAAGACTAAACTGCTTAAAAAATAAATTAAAGTTCACAGAACTTTAGATTGTTTCTTATTTGTTACTGAAGAGGCTGTAAATTACACAGTTAAATTATTCAGTTAAAAAACTGAATCATGTTTCTGAAATATTTTTCAAGACTCTTCGCAGTTTGGGCTTGGATGTTAGATTAAGAAGAGGAAAAGAGCCTTGTGATCCACATTGTATGATGGAGTAAGATCAAGGAATGGTGGTAATGCCAGTGCAGGCACAGGCACATGACCTCTGTCTGGAAATTATGGACACTGTAACAGCACACTGAAAAACGGAGTGACGCCAGTACTGCAGTAGAGGATGAAGGTGCTGAAGTCCCCAGTGCATTCCCAGCATTCAGAAAGAAGTTATTTACTTGATGCAAAAATAAAAAACATTCTACTTCCTTCCAAGCAATAACCTGCTGAGATTCTGTAGGCACTGAACTCGCTGCCCATCACAGCACATGGGAACACAGTCTTGTTGTGATTACGCCTGTGGACATTTGCTTTGCATGGAGCACCAGGTTTCCTGTGCAAGGCTGGAAAGATCCCGAGCCTGATTTATGGCATATTGTTACCCCACCGTCTAGACATGACTAGCTAGCTCAGGAACCGATAACAGCGAGCCCACGACAATACAAGCTCAGCAGAGGCTCACATACCCTGCCAACACTGCAGTCCGTGTACCCCTCCGGGACAAACCTCTCTTGCATACAGCCTCCTCAGCAGACTGGTCTCCCATTCCCACCCTGCTCAGGGTGAGGGAAATCCAAACTGAACTTTCAGAAGCTGTGGTGCAGCTTGCACAGTCTCCTCTAAATCAGCTGTGGGGATTCTACAGCTCCTTTGTAACACCTTGCCCAGCTGCAGTGCAGAAGGTCTGTTCACGTCATGGCTCCAGCCAACAAACACAACCCAGGCTGGAGCACACTCTACAGTCTTCTCAGCACACCAGGAAAGTGTTAGGTGCCTTCATCAGGGTCTTGGAAAGGATCTGGTGTCTTACTTTTGCCATACCAGTAAATGCCATTGCCTAGCCAAGACACAGCTTATTTTGGCAAAGGACTCTGCAGAAGGATTAGCAACAGCACCAAGAGGACTTTCATGCTTGGAATGAGTGTAGCTACACCTGGGCTTCTGCTGACAGAATTATGCTGGTAAAAGTGGTGGGGGGAAAATGTGGGAGGGAATCGCTTCCTGACCAACCCAAACAGGCCAGCAAAATCAGTAAGCATAGGGTCAGGCTTCAGAACAAACCACACCGCAATTCCTGGCACATGTTGTTATAGTGGAAATTTCAATCACAATAACCTGCAGTAATTAAATGGACCACGGAAGGACTTTTGCCCTCAGGGAAGGGATAAAAAGAATAATATTTCCTTCAACAAGCTGGAGTACATCCAGCACCAGCACAACTGTGCAGGACTGGGTGTAGCACTATCACCATCTCACGCGACAGCCACTGGCAAGGAAACCAGATACAGAAATGTGGGAAATGCGAGTGCTTTTACTTTTCTCTTCAGTCACGTAGCTTTTCCTTGATACCTGAAGCTCCTAGTCCAAGGCAAAAAAAAAAAAAGAAAAAAAAAACCGCCAAAAAAGCACAGCTGACTTGGAAGTCAGCCACTGTGCATTGCTGCTGTGAGAGGTAGGTGTGAAGCCCAGCTGCAAGTCTGGAGTGTTCCTCGAGGAGCACTCATCCGTCCTTCCTTCCTTCCTTCCTTCCTGCAAGTAAGTTTGTCTAAAACTTCCCTTCTTCAATGGCAGGTCCTGGAGCAAGTCTGGCCAACCAGGACAGTCCTCAGAGGAAATAAAGGATGGAAAATGGAAATCTCTTGTTTTTTAAGAGACTACCAGTTAAGGTTTTCCTCTCTGCCATTATTATTTCTTCACTTTGCAGACAGCAAAGATGCTGACAGCTGGATCAGCTGACAGCATAGCAAAGATGCTCCAGTGGGACCAAATGAACAACCTCCAAGAGAAGCCTCAACAAGCCCAGATCACAGGATGCATCCTTTTCCTATGCCACCATTACACCAGCTTTTATGGAAACTATGTATCTAAAAATACAAACAGTTACCAACTCTCCTTACAATAACATACATCCTATTTTTGTCATCACTTGAAGCCTTGTTTAAGGACACGTGCGATTATAAATTTGCTTTACTTTCTGGTTGACTTAGCAAATCTTCCCCAAATCAAATGTTAGTCACACGTACATTCTCTAAAACTTAATGCTTAGCAACAGCCAAAATAATAAACTCTACAGCATTTTTATGAGTCAGTATGTCTACACTCCTGCCCTACTAAACATCATCAAACTCCTTTCTTTGATCAGTTGGCACTCATATTACCATGGCTAACTCTGGTCACATTCGTGTATTAAGCAGATCTACTTCTACTTGAATTTCTTATTTAATGTATTTGCAAGTTTTTAAGAGGGAAAACAACAAATCCCTGCATCTGTAAATTTTTTTTTCAATCTAACGTGTAAAATCTGTAAACCCTTTTTTATCCAGAATCACGGCCCTGCTACAGAGCTGGCACCTCCAGCATTGCCACCACGAGTTCACAAAGACACTCTACAGTTCCCTACCCAGAAATTCCTTAATACGGATTACCAGGCATTAGGAAATTCTGGGTAGATTTTTGAACAAGCTGAAAGTGTAGTCAGCAAAAGAGGAATTTCTGCAGCCCCTGAGTAACATCCATGTCCTTTCTTTCTGTTAATAAGAGGTGAGATCAGAATGCTTTAAAACTAGTAAGAATTATGAGAGCTAATGAAATCTTTCACTACATTGTAATGCACATAAAATTAGTGTCTTGTAGTCAAATACGTAAGACTCTGAAAAATAAAGCAGTCTGTATTAGCAAAACATAGCTGGAAAATTGCATGTTTTCTTTGTTATTATGCTTTATCTACCATTATGATTTCAATACCTCAGTGGTGTTTTGTTTCTCAAGTACATGACAAGTCAAAATCTACAGGTCAGAGAGTAAAGGAAGAAGGGTAAAACCAGAAAGACATTTATTTACGACTTTGCATTTTACAGAGCCTATTTATTCCTAACACAGCTATTCACGTTTAGTCAGCTACTGCACGTGTGTGGGAAACTCTTCTAAAAACTGTAATTTGGCAAAGGCAGAAAAAATGCACAACCAGGACTTTTGCTAAACAGAAATATGCGTAAGTTCCATGAGGGAGGTTAACAGAAAGCCAGAAGGGGTTTTCTAAATAGTAGCAGCAGCACAAAACTTAGGCAAGCAATCTAGACAATCAACTGCATATTCTCTCTCCTCTGTAGGAGGTTGTAACATATCCTTCTTCTACAGAGGGGAGAAGAAAATTATGGCATAGCTCTAAGGAGCAAAAACTTCTCTGTTGCTATTACCTTATCCTTCCCATAAGGCAAAGCATCCAACTATGCCCAGTAGCCAGAAAGAGCAGGACATTTCACAGCACTAAATTCATAAATAGGTACGAACAATAACTTTAGTGTATCTGAAATACAGATTGGATTTAAAGATCTGCCACACACTGTTGACATCAAGGGAACAACACTACAGCAGGCTTGACTCTGACCCAGAACTGTTCTTCATATGGGACAACCTGTAACAGTAGATTGTGAGGGGAGAAAGAAAAAGAATGAGAGAGAAATACCCACGAGGGAACCCAGCAAAGCAGGTTGGCTCCAAGCAGCTTTTGCCACTCCTTCCATGGGAAAAGCTGCTCAGGGGCTGTGCTGGGTTTAGCTGGGATAGTTTGGGTGCCAAAAAGGACTGTTTTGGTTTAATCCCAGTGAACAACTGAGCCCCACACAGCCAGTCACTCACTGTCCCCTGATGGGATGGGTGAGAGAATCAGAGGAGTGAAAATGAGAAAACTCGTGGGTTGAGACAATGACAGTTTAGGAGGTAAAGCAAACACTGCACACACAAGCAAAGCAAAACAAACACCATCACTGCAAACATCCCCCTCCTTGCTCCTTATTCCTCCTAGCTCATATGCTGAGTACTACCCCACACCCCTTTGGTCAGCAGGGGTCAGCTGTCCTGGCTGTGTCCCCTCCCAACTCCTTGTGCACCTCCAGCCTCCTCACTGGTGGGATGGAGTGAGGAGCAGAAAAGGCCTTGACCCTGTGTAAGCCCTGCTCAGCAATAACTAAAACATTCCTGTGTTATCAACATTGCTTCCAGCACAAATCCCAAATACAAATCCATACTAGCTACTATGAAGAAAATTAACTCTACCCCAGCCAAAACCAGCACAGGGGCTCAGTCTGAGAGCTCACAAATGTCACAGCCACCAGTGATATGTGGATATACAATCAGGGGTCTCTGAAAACTTTCTCTAGTGCATATTTCCTTCCTCCTCAAGCTCACAGACTTCTTCCAAGACAGTTCCTGTCACTACCCAACTATTCTTCCAGGTTTGCTTGGAAGTTTGCTCTGCCATCTCTATGCTTTCTCTTTGTCTCAGAAGTACAACAGCAATAAATACAAGTTTCATTCCCAGCTGAAATGCTAATTACAATACACAAGTCAAAGTTCCAGGAGTGACCTTAATTCCTATGGCCTCAGGACAGGCTTGGTGGCACATACAAACCTTCCCTGCCCTCCTCCTCCAGGAGAAAAGGAGCAAGTAACAGTTTCCATCTGGAAAGAGAACAACATTGTGCCAGTGGCAACAATAACCTCCAGAAACAGGAATCTTCATCACCACAGGGTACATTACTAATACTGAAAAAGTATCAGTGAGTACCAATCCTAGTGAACTACACACCTAAACATATCTCACTGCAAGTGTATCCTTGATAGGGACATAAACACCATTCACCTGTGTAATGCCTCTGTCTCTCCAAGTGTTAGACTCACAAGGTTCAACACATGCAGGTCTAGCAGCTGCAACCAATCCGGTTTTCAGGACCAAGAAACAAAAATTTCAATTTTCACCAGCATTTCTATCTGTCCCAAGGAAGATCTTGCAGGTGTAAGAACTGTAGAGAATGAGAACCTCACGTTTTAAGCTGGGACTAGAAATAAACATTTACAGTATATGTATCCTAGGTTAGTCACTAGAGGCAATAATCCTGTTAGGAAGTTTGACTTTGCCCCACTTTATCACTTATTTGTTTATTTATACTACCAAAAAAAAAAAAAAATCAGATTAGGATACCATCTCTTAAGTACGTGCATATACACCATCAGGTACAAGGTGATCTGCTTGGGGCCTCTAAATATCACTGAACTACCAGGAACAATTAAAAGGGATGTTTGACTTCTGAACTCAATGGAGTTTCTTCCCCAGAAAACACAGAAGTAATTGACATTAAAGACAAAAAATACCATGTTCTTAATTGCAAGCATACACTTAAAAGCTTCAAAACTAAAATGAATCCACAAATTCTCTTCCCATCTGAGTACATTTACATACAAATTTCTTCCAGTTACAGAATGAAATCTGCTACTTTTCAAAACAGACAAAACACCAACCTGCTTCAAAATCCGCACTACTTCCTGTGAGGAGGTAACAAAGACAGGTACATTTGATTCCCAATCACTGTTTTCAAAAACTCATGTGTTCTTTGCAGTCAAAGAAAATTTCCCCAGGGATAACAGGCTGATGTTTCAACTTGGAGATGCCCAAATCATTGTTCTGGGGTCACCATTTCATGTTTCTCACCGAACAAACTCATTCTCTCATTATAAAATAGCTCATGCAAAAGATCCAACCTCAGTCTGTTCTGCCTCTCAAAGTCCTTGACCAACTGTCACCATAGAAAGAATTAATGTTGTAACTTCCAACGAAACTCAAGCAAAGAGGAAAAGATGGCACAAAATACTGAAATACACAAGTGTGAAACAGCATTATATCTGGATGAACACTGATGCAATTAAATATTATTACTTGTAAGGTATAAAATGTATGTCCACACATCATATGTACATGTGCATCTAAAACCAGAAGTATTTTCAGCTTGATGTGTTTCTACGTTACCTGCATTCTCTACACTGAAAAGAAGTACCAGAGCACCTCTGTCCACAAAGAAGAAAAACCCCAACATCAAAAAAGACCCCAGCAAACAGGAGTTCCAGTAAATGTTTAGAAACTTTGAAGTTCTTAGACTGTTTAAGAAATGAGCAATCAGAAAACAGTGAGCAGGGCAGCACGCACACTTGTGCTTCCTGCAGAAAGTCTAACCATCCTGAACATGGATTTCACAAGGACCACAAGCAGCTTGCAGTCAGATGCCCCTCTTGGACAGATGTTTGAGATGTCACACAAGGGAGTTATGCACAACAAACCTCATGAGGAGAAACAAACCGAAAGGCTACAGGATTAGTTTGATGCCAACATATACACTGCCTCCAAAAAGCTGCAGACAGGAAAGGCAGAATCAGTCCTGCACTCACGATCCCTTCAAGCAATTTGCTGTTGCAATCAAACCTTAAATATGCAATCAATAAATAAAACTTACCACAGGATTCAAAAGCTTGCACATACGCATTTAATTCAGAACTGTTTTCCTTGAGAGTCATTAAGGATATTCATCCCGTTTCTGTTAACACTCATAGGATTTCACTACACTCAATGCTATGGAAACACCATAAATCAGGACATCTTCATTTTGATTAGCAGACCATCACAATTTAAGCTCTTCTTATTACTGACGAGTTTTCTTAAGATAAAAAGATCATAAGTCCCTTAAAGCCAGTTAATTCCTGTTTTAATGGAAAAAGTAACTTTTTCCAGCTGTGAAGCAGCCCTAAACTCCTAGAGGCCTAAACTCCCACAGCCAGATTTGACTTGAGAGCCTTTTCAGGATTAAAAAATTGGTTTGAGCTCAGGGTGTACTGTCAGACCACAATAAAAGGAAAATGAATACAATATGCTGGAAATACAACACTAGTCCCATTAAAAAAAACACTTTCTGACAGCGTTAATTATGACACTGTGCCTCCCACTCTTATCACGCACAGCCCTTTCACAGCAGCTCTACAGACCTCCACCCTCAGCCATCCCAGGCATGAAACAACGCAACAACAACAACGAGCCTTCTGGAAGACAGAAAAAGAGAGTTACTGCTAGTTCAAGTTCACAGAAAATGCTTGCTTTCACAAGTTTTCCTTGTCTGTTTTTTCATTTCCATCTGTTTCAAAGAAACCTCTGCATCTGTCTTTGTGGAAAAGGGTGAAGGCGTGCAGTGAGGAAGGGACAAATGCTGGTAAAACAAGGAAATGTCACTGTTTTCATATTTAGAAAAAGAAAAAAAAAATCCAAAACATGGCTTACATTGAAGAAGTTTTTCCAAAGTGAGGGGGAGGGGGGAAGAAAGGGGAAAAGAAAGCATTAAAAAAAATCTCTTGAGGTGCTGCATCTGCCACCAAAGGCTCCAACAGAGCTCCCTGACAGAGCATCCCAGGGCTTGTGACCTGAACAGTGAAGTCATCCTTTCTTTTGTGCTACAAACCCACAGATAAGGAAGTGGTGTGAAGTCACACTAATTACATGACAATCTTCTGGGCCACAGCTGAAAAGTAGCCAGTGAGTGATGTGCCAGCCTAACTCAGGTACCCCCAGCCCATGCATGCAATCACGGGCTCTGAGTGCCAGAAAGAGCCGAGCTGCCCAGAGAGCAGAGTCACACAGGGCTCTGTCATCCCCACTGGGATCCCCACAGCAGCCACTGAGATGGGCAAAGAGGTGGCAGAGCCACAGTGACGAATACAAAAGCAGTACTGTACACTGGGATAAACTGGTGCAGGCTGGGAATGAGGTTACAGTCAAAGCCTCCTTTACCTGCAGCCCTCTACAAAAATAAAACTGCACAACCCTTTGCTTAGTGAGATCTTGCTGAAGGCCATTCATCTTTGGACAGACTTGACCTACCACTTTTGGGCCTGCTCACATGGACTGGTCTGTACAGGAGAAACACAGAACAGACACAGCTCAAAGCACAGCCGCCAGGCAGAGCTGTGCTGCAGAAACCAGCAAAGGCCTCCCCAGCAACAAGTTAAGTGTGATCAACTGGGTCCCTTGTTTTTGCCCTGATTTAGGCAGTGGTAAAATGAGCATTTACCGCCATGGCAGCAAGACCAAGCGAAACAACCAACAGCCACGTGCCCCAAGACAGAATGAACAGATTTACTGCCCTTATGCAGAGGGCAACCCCCATGACTGCCCCTTATCACAAAGCAGTTCAAGAAACAGCACGTGTCCTATACTCTGGTATTCCGACCCAGGAGAAACAAAGTACAGGGAAATACAAAGCTCCAGGACCAGTGACCAGTAAAAGCTGAGCAGAGACTCCCTGAGTGTTGCTGTTCTGGCATTTGGAGTGTGCACACAAACTATTATGGGTTCTATCATTTGGGGCTGTCAAACAGTAACAGGACAAGAACCATCTTTAAAATGTGGAGGATTTAAATTACACATACAGAGATCACAAGAGCAAATTCTGAGACAAAGAGATGCATTTTCTTTATTCCTACAAAATTTTGACCAAACCGTCTGCTTGATCAAGCACAATTATTTTTTCCTGATGGTAAAAAACTTCCTAATTGTACAACAAATCACTGTGTTACACAGCAACACTCCTTGTTAACAGAATCCATATATGTGGTAGTCCTTTAAGAACAATAATTTTTAAAAAACAGCCCCCAGGCACACACACAACAAAACACCCAAGCTACAAAAGCAAGAAAAAAGTTCAGAATCATCCTTCTTCAAGGAAACAATATAGGTATCAACATCTTTATTCCAACAGCACGAAAGAGATTAAAAAAAATATTACTGGGTGCCTGAGATCATTACAGTTTTGTTAGAAGAACATCCAGTGCGTCTGAGTACCTAGAAACAACCTGCCACCCTGAGGAGTTCAGATGATGTTGCTGATTCATTTTCTGGCAGTCACAGTGTCAACTCCTGCTCATATGTCTGTTTTCCAGACTGTGCAAGACCGTCTTGCAGTGCCTAGTCTCAGTAAAGTATCTTTTCTTTTTCTATTTTAAAAATATAGTGGATGTCCCATTGTCAGTGTCAGCACTTGCATTCATTTCGCAGGACTTTCCCCACTTCATTGCAGCAATTGGTCCAGTTTGTGATTACCCAGTTTGACACACACAGCCTGTTACTGAGTACCCAACACAGTCTTTCAGAAAGTGCAGACACTGAAATTACACAAGAGTCCCCTTTTAAATTAGCAAATTAATATCTTAGTTTTAATTTTTAAATACAATACAAAGACTAGCGGTAATGAATCTCTGATGGGAGTTAAGGAAACAGCAATCTCTTGCTATCTCCCAGCACAGAAAAAAAAGGGAAGCTGCTTGATTTTTGCATCTCAAACAAACTGAATTAAATAAGTGCTGTTCAAATTGCTATACCCATGAACTACAAATCACTTACTCTTTGAGCAACATAAATGAATACAGGACACAGAATAGCCTTATTTATGGAGTTAAACCCTTTCGTTGCCCTCCTTGTGTTGCTACTTATTCCTTCCCATTCCTGGGTAAGGCAGCCAAAGTCTTACTATGTACCTCTTAGCAGGCAGATGAGCTGATCTCACCTCCCTCGATTGCTTCTCACTGTGAAAGATGTCAGTCAAGGCCTGACACTCTAGATTGGTGCCTATCTGCACTGATTTAAAAGTGACACCCAGAGCACTTAAAAAACAGATTTCCATTCCCCAAGTAAACTCATCACCCCATTCTTATTGCTCACGTCAAGAGCAAAACATACAAAGAATTTCTTTAAGTAAGATAGGATTTTTATTTTTTTTTGGTAGCTTGACTGCACAGACTCCTTTTTATTTTAAAGGAAAGTCACCAGAACCTCAGCATCACCACACGGTTTCCAAACGAGGCCCTTTTAATGCTTGTTAGGTACATCTTCCCCTCTGAGCTAACAGCTTAACTCCCCATATCAGCAAAAAGAGTTATTCTCCATCTAGACAAGCTACTTGCCTCCACCATGGCTACTTCCAGACATCTCCTCTTCCTTTTCCTACATTTCAACTCTGTAGAAATCTAGTAGTGTGCTTATAAAGTGTTCTTGAAATAAATCATTAGTATCAAGCAGAATCAAGTTTTGCTAGCATTTCCCCCAACACAAACATTCCAAATAAATTCCAGTTTTAATCAAAGTCACCTTGAATAGATTTTTGACCAAGTATCACTTTTATAAATACAGGGGCAATTTAAAACATCTGGAATATAAAACGCTTCTTTGTATGCGATGTTTTGAGTAAAGTCCAGTAATTTAATGAAATTTATTTACCGTGTACTTCGAAGTTAACTGAGGTGACTGAACTAGGTGTTACCTCTGAAGTCACAGTTACCTGCTTGTGCACAGAACCCTGATTCCACCCACACCAGAGGAGCAGAGCACCCACACACCGGGCTGCTAATCCTTCGGGAGCTATCGGAATACCACCAGCTCAGCCACAGAGCTCAGGAAACAGCAATATAAGCTGCACTGTAACAGCCTCGAGCACAACTGCAGCACCACTGCCTGAAGCAACCCCACAAGCATTTCCTTCACATAGGAAAATGCAAGGCTGTCAGGAGGATAATGCACTGCCATAACAGAGAGAAGTTATGTGTCTGACCTGATAAGGTGAGACAAGCGATGGAGCATCTTAGGGTTTCATATCTAAAGCAGAAACAACATGAAACAGATACTTGTGTGTCAGCAGTGAAAACCAACAGCTTGCTGCTCAGCAAGTACAGCTAAGAGTTGCAACTCATTTTCAACTGGCTCCTCCTGCAGCCCCAAAAAAGCCACCAACATCAAGCAGTTCATAGGTGACCCTTAAGAACTACTCCACACCACAAGAGCATTCAGCAGCATCTTTGGAGGCAGGAGTCACTAGTCAAACAACATAATCCAGAAATCTATGCCTGCAGAAAAGAAAAAAATGGGTTTGGAGGAAAAAAGGGGCAAATTTAAATGTCACCTGCAAGGTTACTGCCAGGCCTTCAAGCTACTTTAATGCACCCACCTACAGTAATAAAGAGTAAAAGTGGTGCCTTTGCTAATGGTTAATAACAAGCAGAGAAAGCTTTAGCCACAATGTGGGCAAAGCAGGATAAAGCAGAGGGGCACTGCACCAACAGCATCCTCAGGGAAGATGCTGTCTGCAGGAGACATGTGAAGCAGAGTATCCTCTTGCCTAGGATGCACTGGGTATGTGTGCCAGACACTAATGCTGCAAAGCAAGGGCACTCTCCAGAGGTATTTTGTTATGTAATTTCCAGTAATTACAACCCCCCTGTGAGACCAGAGACCCACACACTGACTACTATCATGTGCTCATTCCCTCTGTCATCCTTCTCCAAAAAGTCTCTTACACTAGGGTTGACTTAAGATCTGAACTGATAAAGCAAAGGATAGGGAAAATGATGCAAAAATTCCATTTATACTGCAAGTCACAGATATTTCAACGTAACCCAACAAAACTAACTGAGCCACAGGCAAGAACTATGTCAATCTAAGTCCTAAACTAAAGTTTAGTCCCAAGCCCATACAGGATGCTGAATAAAAGTACCCTACTGATGTAGTTCTCCAAAGCTATTCCATCTCTCCCTGCAATTTCCTGACCTGTCCCCACATCAAGAGTAATTTCCTTTACCTTCACGCTGACTCCCACTCCTACACAGGCAAATGACTGAGCTCTTTTCCCTCCCTGTCCTCCTACCACCCAGCCTCAGTAAACCAACACGCTCCAAAAAGAGGGCTTTCACAGTGCTTTCCCAGGGACTCTGCCCACATTGCCATACACACGGCTCAACAGCCACACCAAGCAGTGTGCTGGCACAGGAAGGGTCTGCTCTGCCCAGGGAATAAGGGTTAGGGGCTCAGTAGTCCCAGGACCCCTTTTAAGTGTGCTTTCAATTAGCTGGGTAAAACTCAGAGAAATGCCTTCGGCTTCCTTTGAGACCAGATCACCTGGGATGCAACAGAAAATGCTCCTTAACCAAAGACTTCTGCAAAAACCTCTGACTCCTCAAATGCTGGAACCAAAGCTGCATTTCAATGCTACAGAAAAAGCTGTCCCTCACTCCTTCCCCTCTCTCCACAACTTCACCTTCTGCAACATATTTAGGAGATAAAGCGATGTTTGAAAATATAAATCTCATCATTAAATATTAAGAAGATCACAGAAGAAAAACAAAAAAAGCCCCAGCCAGAAGTCTTTTGCTTAGTCTTCATTTATCACTCCTTTCCAATCTATGGGCTCATTACAAGCTAGAAGGGAGCTCCAAGTTACATTTCTTGCAAATGTTTTTCTGTCCTGTATTATCAGCCACTGCTATTACCTACAGTTTCATTCAGAAACAGCATTTGGAGTAGTTTTTCAAGGGGGAAATTCCTTTTAATCAAGTTGGATCGCGGATGATGTTAACCAGATTTGTTTTTATTTCCAGTCACTCTTCAAATTATTAATATAATTCCCTGCAGACAAATGGTGTGTTTGTGGTTTGCGATACACATTGAGAAGGAAGACTTGTGAGCACAAGGCATTCAAAGTCTTTTTGCCAACAAGAAATGGGAAGCTTCCCTGGGTAGCCAAAAGTAGAGCAGCCACTCTAAGTAGTATCTTCCTTTCTATCTCTTGTCTCTTTTTTTTATTATTATTTTATTTTTTTTCACCTCAAAAAGGCCCTTTAGCTGCATTTTGTTAGTTTTTGACAGACAACTGAAGCAGGAATTCTATTAAACAGAGTTCAAAAAATCCTTTCTAATAACAAAGACAAAAATATGCAAGAGAGGTCTAGGCACTTGCAGGGTCCTAAGAGATGCTCTCGGGCAGCTGAAGTTTGACAAGATGAACCTGCAGCATTTTAAGAGACAGATTCAACCCCTGCATCCACCAAATATTCTCCAGGTGACTTTGCCTAAACCACTTATCTCCATGTCTTTGGTTACACATGGTGCTGGACCATTTTTCTCCTGTAACACTGCTAGGATTACAGATGTTTAAGAGCTGGAAACAGTTATGATGCAGAGAGAGTAAAGCTATTCTTTTTGCCTCCTTTGACCAGCTGTACAAAAACTGTGACTGTACCCAAACAGCTGCTTCAGAGTCAACCTGCCAACTCAGATTGGTGCTGAGACACTGGAACAGGCTGCCCAGAGAGGCTGCAGACTCCCCATCCCTGAAAGTGTTCAAGACCAGGCTCTGTGTAACCTGGTCTAGTGAAAGGTGTCCCTGTCCATGGCTGGGGGCTGGAACTAAATAATCTCTAAGGTTCCTTCCAACCCAAACCAGTCTATGATAAAAAGAGACTGAGGGGCACCACCTCCTCAGCTACTAAAAAGAGCACACCAGGCAAGCACACCAAGTTCTCCCAGCCTTCCAGCTCCTGGTGGAGGCAATATCAGTGCCCTTCAGCTTCAGTACATCTTACAGTTAAATGTGAAACTAAATCCTTACCTCATGTCCCAGCTGCAGTTTTATATGCCAGGTCAGAAATCACTTTTTTAGATGCAGCTTCATAAGCCAGGTCAAAAATGCAGTTTTAGATTCAGTTTTACATGCCAGGTCAAAAATCACTTAAGAAGCATTTGACAAGAAAAGAAAAACATCCAAAGCAAACAAAAAGCTCAAAATCAACAGAAATGGAGGAGGGGAGAAACAGTAATTTAAAAGTGACCCTTAATGGGGGGCAGGGGAAGAAGTCTGTCTGATTTTCTTCGGATATAGTTGGACAGGAAATCGTTGAGGTGGGTTAAAATACCTTTCTTGTACATGCTTTACAGAGAATTTCCTCTGATTACTAGAATAATATTTGTTTTCATGTCAATCTTGATAAATCACAGCTGTGGTGCTTTATTTCCTCTCTTCCCTCTCCTTATTTCCATCTATTAATAGGCCTGCATGTACTCACACATCAATTAAAAACATACATATATACTTATTCTATATATAAACACTTGCATTTTGCAATCAAATTCCACACGTAACACTGTTCTGGTCCTGAAATGTGTCATTTGCACTGGTACCACTGAGCTCACAGCATGACCCTGCTCTCCCCCTTGTGAGCCCAGGATCCCAAGGATGTCCTACACTTCACAGAGCCCCAGGCATGGGGAAAAACAGAGGTGTCAGGGAGGTAATTCAATTAATATCTCTGTACCCCACTGCAAGCTCACAACTGGCAGTGCCAGAACAAGAGAAGTGTAAGTCTGAGCAATGTTGGCTGTCTGGTTCTGGTTTTTGGCTTCTGTTCCCCCAGTTCACGAGAAGGAAGGCAAGATATCTGAAGAAGCTTTAGTACAATTCAGAGCTATTCAATTCTGCAATTTCAAAGCTATAAAAGGCTCTGGAAGTAGTTTTAACCAGGTATTTTAGACCACCAATATGGTCAGCATCACTTCCAACTGACATTCTTCAGTATTTCCACTGCTGAATTTTGGAATCCATCACAGGAAGGAAGGGATTTATTCTTCAGGTTCAATACACCAAAACTCAAATATTTTTAGTCATTTGACTTACAGAGGAATTACGAAAATCTTAGTTCTTGTCACAGTTTATCTCCCCCAAGTGTCACCTACCCTCTTAAAATACAGCTCTGAACTAGTTCTTGGGCCCAAACTCAAACACATTTTCCAGACTCCTAAGAGAAACTGGAGATGAAATTACACTGCCATAAACCACTGAGTTTCATCAAGTCTAGAAATTCTTTCCAATTTGAAGTCTTTCTTAAAGCCTCTGACAGTCACAACAGCTGCTTTATTTCTATGCTGAGCAGAGCAGCATTAACAAGAGACTTATTTGCTTTCTTTAAGAGGATTTAGCACAACTGTAAAAGAAGACTTTTATAACAGGTCCCACTAACCAGTCCCTCAGTTCTTAACAAAGCAGGTAGATAGGGTTTGGAAGACTCCCTTCCCAGAAAGCTACCTGGAGGCATCTGACCTATTCCTGCCAACAGTCAATGCATTTAAAGGTCTCCCCTAGGAAAGATTCTCTCCTGGAGTTGATTAAGCAATTTTACAGCTGTCATGCTGAGATTTTAACAGCCTTTAAGAACCATCCAGTTAGTTCAGACTGAAATGACAATAAAAAGGGAGGGAGGGGGCTGAAATGAGCTGACAAGAAGCATATTAAAAACCAAGTGCACAAGAATGGCTGGGCTGGGCAGTAGGGCGTAAAGATGCAGAACATGCTGTACCCTACACGCACCCATCCCCAGGCCCTTCCTCCTGCAGGAGCTCTCTCCCAAGTCCAGTGCTGCTAACTCACGTGAGCAAGGGTGCTGGTGCACTGTCATGCCCTTCAGACTGCTGTCTCTTATCTGGCTGCTAGGAAACCACCCTACACACAAAGCCTAACAACTCCCGGCCACTTCATCTCACTTACGCCATGTAACACTCTTTTGGCAGCCATAAAAGCATTAAGTTAACAAGTGGACTTGATAAATCAGCTTGTAGCTGGGCCAGAACGAAGAGCAATTAGGAGCCTACCTGGAACTTGAACACTATCATTCAAGGGGAAGAAAACAGGAAAAAAAAAAAGAAAGAGAGTCTGTCACCAATCACAACTTGATAATGCAAACTAAACAGCACAGCAACTCCTGAATCAGAGAAGGGCAAGAGCAGAAGAGACAAAAGAAACTTGATCTGTTCCTCAGTAATCCTGTCTAAGGGCAGGCACTAGACTGCAAACTCCTGGCTCTGGAATAACATTAACACTGCACATGAGCATCAAATGGAACACAAATGGGGCTTACTGGTTGGGTCTGCACCAAACAGTGAGAACAACGGGCACCACACAAGGATGCTGGCCAGCAGCTGGGGAGGGACAGCCCACAATCAGATCCAGGTAGTGGAGGGGCAGGTTGGGGGGAAATAATGATAGCAAAAACTATGCTTTTCTGAGAAAAAGAAGGTATCTAGACCCACTCGGAAAAATATCTAAAAGGCAACTCTAAATGAACTTTTCACGCTCACAGATGAAGCTTCCCTGAATAGCTTGTTGCAGTGCTTTTACTACCACTATGCATAGAAAAGTTTCCCCCAATATCCAACCAAGCTTTCTTTTTCTACAAAATAAATAAGATGAAATCAGCTACCAGCTGACATGGAGCACACTATTCTTTTCTGGTATCTTCTGACATATCAGAAAAGATATGGGGTTTGTTCATAGCCATTTCCGCCCTCCAGTCCTCTGAAAGAATGTTGTTTGTATATACAAAGCAGGGAGGAGCTGTAAAGTACGAGAAGAATTCAGAGGGAACTCTGGACTTCCAGGCTTCATCCAGCCCAGACCGGATGTGATGCACTTGGCCCCCATGGCAAACAAGGGGAGACTGAGAACCATGCTCCCCTCCAAACTCAATTTTATCCAAATGCACCTGCACATTGATTTTGCACCAGCCCAAGCCAGCTTGTCTCAGGTAAATCACGCAGCTGAAGCAAGGAACAAGATGGAACAGAAGAAGAATATGGAACTGATTCACCTCACCTGATTTAGTCTTTCAATTACCTCAAGTAAGGCCAAGAAGATATATTCCAGGGCTCTCAGACTTTCCCTCACTCTCAGCCTCTGAGAATCCCACAGAGATATAGGGCAACTCTTGATCTCAGAAGACAGCAGCTCAGAGCTAACAATTTCAGTACCCACCTTTTAACCATGTCTCTGAACTCAGCAAGAAATAGCACTAATTTCTGCAGCTTTTCCACAACACTATTTAATATAAAAGGCAGCACAGGATGAATCTATCAGCATATTTGTTGCTGTGAGATGCCAAATGCCCTCACTGCCCACCCAGTTCAGCCCAAGTTGAATACATGATACAACTCAGAATGTCAAACCAGTATTCTATGGGGTTTTCAAGAAGTAAGAAGACCAATACAAATGCTAAGCAAGGTTAGCAGATGGGACACCAATTTGCCACTTGATATTAAAACACCAAAGAAATAAAAGATTTCAATACTGGCAGCTCTGTGTGGAAACATCCAACAAAGGCTCTTAATGATAAAACCTACTGGCCTGAGGAAACATGTTTTCTTGCAGTTTTACTGCTCTCACAAATGACAAAAAAGTGCAAGAGCGGAAGTACAGGATGGGTGGAGATGGCAGTTCTGAAATCTTACCAGAAGTTAATAAAAGGAATTATGCCATCTAAGGAAGATGAGAAGCACAGTAATTGCTACCATCACAGGAACGCAGCCCTAGGACCTCAAATCCAAGATAATTTCACTTCCTGGCCAACAAGTCACTTTCAGGATATCAATCCCATCTTCATCTGCCCACCACTACCAGATAAGGGGAAACAACCAAAGACCAGTGCACAGGAGCTGTCACTCCAAGTTGTAAGCAACAGTTTATGGTGAAGATTTTTGCCTTGGCAAACATGAGGAGATAGATACTCATTATGACCTCACCCACATAGGAATTTTTTCCTATTTTCTCCATTTGGCTGCTGCTTTGAACTTCTGAAATGGTTACAATTTCAGTGGCAGTGCTAACAGCAGGCCTCAAAACTACACACATCCAAGAAGCAGAGGTAAACAAATAAAGAATAAGATCTTGCTCATAAGCCAGACCTAAAAGCTAATTTATTGCTTCCTGTTTCAAATCAGTATGGGCTCACATCAGGAGGGAGCTTGGAATATCATACTTGCTGGGAAAAATAATACACACATGGAAAAAGTACAAGACACTCACGGGTACATGGATCAGTTCAAGATCTCAAACAAAACGTCTTGATGAACGACATGCCCAGGTCATTCCAGTAACAGCTTAAAGCAAACCAGAATTTTTTTCAATTACACATTCAACAGGAACAACGTATTAGAAATCATTTGCAAGACAAATGCAAAGAACAAAAATGCAGGCATCTTATGTATAAAATATTTCTGTACATACTATGGATTATGCAAAAATGGAAGATGAGTTTTCTAAGCAGAAAACTTTACTGCAGCTGCACAGACAAGACCACATGCTTTAGCAGGCACTGAGTGTCAGAGGCTCCTCTCCAAGGCCAATATCAGACACACTGTGAGGAGCCTTTCAGCTGACTGCTGGCAAGCCTTTCCTGACAAGCACTGAGCTCACTCTCCTGGTGTCGCACAGGCATTTCAATATTCATCACCCCTTGGGCTGAACTGAATTAAGACTGAAGGGTATTTTCTTCCCAGCAGTATGATAGAAGGCCTTCTGCTGCCAACAGCAAATGTGAAATAAGAGTGCTGGGTGTGCCAAGCAGGGCACTGCTCTTGGGAGCCTTGACAGCAATGGCAGGCGATCCCGTGAGACTCTCAGTGCCACAGCCTGCATAAAATGAATATACACACAGAACAAACCCACAATGCTCAATTAGTTGCTAACCTTCTGTTTCCAAAAAGCTGACTTAAAAGGGACTTCACTAGAACCACCTACCAGAAAGCCCATTATGAACAGCTGGATCTCTGCTATGAAGTTCAAACTGTGCACTTGAAAAATCTGGGTAAATTTTAAACTGATGTACCAAAAAACTCAATTATGAATCTCACATCTCTGATACAATTTCTTTGCATCCATCACACACTGTAGGTGAAAATTATTTCCCCTTCTTTGTAAACTGCTTTGATTATGAGCACCATGTAACATCTACAAACATTTGGTGGCAGTGAAAGATCTCACAACAAGTCTACCATTAAATCTTTGCTGAGAAACAAGGCAAGACATCTGTACTACATTGTCTTCGAAATAATTAACTGATTTGTGCGTTACTAAAGTGAAAATTAATTTTATTTTACTGTGAGAAAGTCTGGGAAAAGTGGAAGTCTTTAGTAATCTTTAAGAAAAAAAAAAAAGAAGTCTTGATTAGGCCAGACAAAGAGCCAGTTCCCACAAAAGGCATGATGGAGCTATGCCAAATGCTTCTAAGAACAGAGCATTTTTTGGTTGTTTATTTGGAGCCAAATTTCTTATGCCTTCATTCTCTCTTTTATGGGTATTAATAAGATTTCCACATAAATCTGTCTCTACTTAGTCATCTTCACCACTGTCAGAGTCCTGCAGGAGGAGGGATTGCCAACACAAATGTTTATGATGTCACATGAGCCACACTATCACTGCAGCCATCGCTCAGAACAAACAGTCCCAAAAGGTGAAAGGCCACTACAGCCTATGGAAAGGCAAAGGATTAAACAATAAATATATCTATCATTAGGATTAAGAGGGAGAGGGGTGAAATAACAGCAGTAATCATCTAAATGCATTTCTTGATTTGGTGCTAACAAATGAAAAACCAGTGAACATCTTTCTCCATTTAATATACATTCTTAAGACAGACTTCATCCACTTCTGGGAAATTTTATCTGTGCTTATCTGAAACTCTCTTTCTTTGACTCTTTTATTTACTTTACAAGCCTTTCACGCTCATTTCACATATTGTAACCAGAGCATATCTGTCACTGATGTACAGATCTGTCACTGATGTACGGAAATTTCCTCCAAGGCACCAATGAATTTTTGCATTCAAACTTTTGCCCTTACAGCCAGGTAACTCTATCATCCCTTAAAATCTTAGGTAGCATCTCCACGGATGGAGATGATTGAAATCCATGGATGAACCTCTCTGGCTCAGCAAACATACACATGCTGCCCCTTCTCCCCCCATCCCCTACCCCAGAAAAACAAACAAAACCAAAGCCAAAGAAACAAAAAAACCCTAAAACCAAACCAAAATGAAAATCACCAGGTGCTCTTTAATCTGATTGAATGGAAAGAAGTGAGATGAGCTAAGGAAAAAAAAAAATATATCGCCAGACAAAATTGCTGTGTTTCTTGGGTGTCAGTCACAGACAGTAGGAAACAAATCTACTCCGCCTTTCTTACATGTGGAAGGATAAACAAGTGTCTAAAGCCCATCCTTAAATTGTTTGGCCTGTCTTTCACGAGAGAAGAAAAGTGGTTTCAGATTTGCTGGGGTAGAAGATAGGGAATGAGGCAGGAATAATCAGCTCATTGATGTCAACATTCCTAGATCAAAATGGAACATTTGACCATTCACAAGAGTGGCACTGAGGAAGCTGTTACTCAAAGCATGTTTTCATGGCATCAATATCACGACATTTCTTTTAAGTTTGCTTTTTATTAAACAAACACTTGGGGGGGGAAAACCAAACTACATACAGCTAAGAAGTTAGATATCTAAAATTTCATTAAAAACATCTGGGATTGCATGAATTTGCAACATTCAAAAGATAGTATATGACATAATTATGCTTACAAACATTGATTCACTGTTTTAGATAGCAAGCCATTAAGATCACAGGAATGATATTTTCTGGGCTATCAAGTTTCTGCCTAAAGTTCTCATCTCCCTAACCTGCTATTATGAATGATTAAGACAATCTGATCGTTACTTTTATCTCAGTTCTAGAAATCTTAAGCAAAAAAAGGCCCAGAGGCCCCTAGGCCAAGTTCTCATGAGTGCATTGAATGACAGTAAAGAAGTCGCTCCCACTATCTGAGGATTTTTTTAGGCTGGGTTTTTTTTAGGTGCACATCAGTAAATTTTGCAATACCCTGACTTCAGCTTAAACATCAACGTTTTCCTCAGCATCACATCACCACTTTCATTTGAGAAGAGACAGTGTATAAAGCAAAGAAGAATATGAAATAAGCACATATAATTGCAGCCACAAGAATTTTTGATAACAGATTAGTTGCAGTTTTCAAAAGAACAATAAAATCTAAAGGTTTAAACACAACAGCATGTCCATGCATGAACCTAGAATTTAAAATACTGGGTTTTCAAAGAGTCTACTTGAGTGGCAGATCATAGCACAAGTCAGGAAATCTTAAGGTTGATCTTAAGAATCTTCTAGTTTGTCTACACATAATACAAAAAGGAAAAGAAAATTCTAGATCCAAGGATGATGGCAGCTAAAATATTGGAATGAAACCCATTGAATCTATACCTCAGTCACTGCTATCACAAGTACGTATCATCCATCGACCCTGAATAAGAATATCACATATTTTAGGACTAGATTTATACACCAAAAACAGCAGAAGAGAAAGCTGAAATAAAGACCGGATGGATTTGAGAAGGAGATAGACAATCTGTCTTTACTGCTTCACTTAAAAATGTCCAAGAGCTCCCCAAGAAACATTTGGATTTGCCATCTCCCCCTGTCTCACCACAACACATGTATGCAGAAAGCCTGGTTTAGATGTCCTAAATTTCAGTTAAGCCCTGGTGCCTTGTATTTCCTATTAGCTGGCTCGGACCCCAAAGGTGCCTCGCCAAGAGGAAACGACAGGCTTGGATCCTCAAGCGGAATTTAAGTTGGAATATGTGATTTAGTGCTGGCACCCCGGTCCGTCTAATTGTTGCACTATTATCCCATGCTCCTCTATTACATGGCTTGACACAAACACAGCAAGCTTAGCAAGAATCAGCATTCTTTGGCCCAGAAGACAGTTTTCAGTATCAATGTCACACAGAAAACATTTCTCTTTGCCACTGAACAGATTCCTCAGTATGGCCTCTGTAACGAGGCACATACAGAGCCCGTGCTGTCCAAAATAATCAAATTGTGCACACCTACTGGTATACCTGACTGCTTCTAAACAGATTTTGCTTCTCCACAAGTCACAGGAAAGATGAATGCTCTGCAACTCTGAGCAGAAGCCTTGCTGGAAAGGGTAGGGCTCCCTTTCCACCCTTGTTCCCCTTTTAACTTCCAAATCTCTGGCAGAGTCTTCCTCACAGTTCCTCACAAGCACACAGGAAGTACAGCATTAAATCCTGTAACAGAAAATGTTTATTCATTTGCAGTTTTGTGTAATCAGTAGACAATTAGGACTGCTTTTAAGAATGGCACTTGCATATGAATTAAGCTGGTCTTAAAAAAAAAACAAAACCCTCAGTAATGGCATATGAATTATGTTGCAACATTTTAGCTTGTAGAGAATTTAGAATCAACAGTGAATTTCAGGGAACTGCTGTAATAAATAAATTTTCAGAGCTGTCTTAATGAATAGCAAATACTAACTAGTCCACAGCTTCCCAGAGAATCCATAGCAGCAATAACATACTCACTACACATAACAGACTAAGTTTTACCAGCTAAAGCTCATCATCCTTATCTGTAAAAATACAAGTTGCCTGTTTATTTCAACTGCCCTTATCATACTTCTCATCAGCCAGGGCTCCACTGAACAACACCCCATTTATACCCACAAGCAGGACACCAGCTCAGGCTGCTCTGGGACATTATCAGCTCCTCCTGCCCAGCCAGCGCCATGCTCCACATCACAGCTAAAGCCAGTGGCAAGCCAGTCTTGGCACCAGGGACACCACGTAAAGCACCTCTGAGGCTTTGCATCTCTGGAACAGAGTTGTGGCACCAAGCTCCAATTTTAATACTGCAACATATGTGTTTGTAGGACACAAGCAGTTATTTGTTGATCAAAGTCACCACTCAAGTGTTTGCAAATAAAAGAAGAAAAAAAATATTTGCAAAACTTGGCTCGCATTTGCAAATCAGTAAAGAAGAACAAAGACTTAAACTATAACAAATAAAAAGTCAAGCAATGGTTACAGAAGTTGGCATATTAAGAAACAAGCCTGCCTGTGGAGACACCAGAAAATAGGATTAAATACAGAGAAAGAACATTGTCAACTCAGGCTTGCTGATTGTGCTACCAGAGTCAAAGAAAGAATTCTATCCTTCTAGATTGTACAATACCAATTTGAATTTGAATATATGCACAAAAAAATGTGTATATACAGATACATATATATAAAGATATATATATACACGTGTGTGTGCATGCACATGCATCTATAAAACCATGCTACAAGGTCTCAGCTCACATTTTGGGCAGCACAACAAATATTAGCTTTGAATTACTTCCTTTAAAATAAGAAAGAGGATGGTTAGCTGTTAAAAAAAAAACCTAAAAATTTCTCTGTGGATTTGTGGATGTAAATACACTCCTCCTGCATTAAGCACTGAACTTAAAGGATCACCCTGTTATCCTGAGGGCTGAGCACTCTCAACTCCCATTCAAGACAGCAGAGGCAGGGGGGAGATAATCAATAACTTCTACAAAAAGAATATAAGAAAAACAGCATTTCTAACAAACGTTGACTTACAGAGTATAAATTGTACAATATCACTGAACAACCCTCAGGAGAAGTTAAAGGTATTCATTGTCTTACAAGAGTAAGATGCAGGGCTACATCTCAGCACAAGGATTCCTGTAACAATCCCACTGACAGACTCAAACTAAAACTCCAGCTACATGATAAATATCTTATCAGTTATCTTGCAATTACAAGTGTATCCAAACATCCCTGAGCTCCTTATCAACACAAAATACAATGATCAGACCTTGCCAGGAGTAACTTATGGTTAGCATCACCAGTAAAACTGAAGAGAAATGCACCAGAGAATTCCACCAGCATCCAACAGATATTTTTCCAGTCGCAAACAAGTCTCAGGGGAATGACTTCAGCATTAGCAATATAGAAACAGCCCTGTCTGCATAGTGTAAATGAAGAAGCATAGACTACTCTGTAAGGAAACCCAAGTTAGATCTGTTAGCTGGTGAGCTCTAATAGACATCAATAAGAAAGAAAGAAAAGAAGAAAAGGGGAAAAGAAGCCAGGAAGGGAAAGAGAAGAAAATAGAAGGGAAAAAAAAAGGAATCTCAAAAGCACTTGAAATTGCATTAACAGAGGCAAGGGTAGACAGCACAAAAGACAAGGTTGTGCAGCCCTTTTTAATCTACACTTTTGCACAGAGGTCTGCACCTTTCTACAGCTGTCATTTCAATTGAGATTTAATATATGGGCATAGACAAGGTTTCACAAGTTTTACTCTGCAGGCAACAAAAAGCTTGGGAGAGCATATCTAGATTACTGCTCATAGAAGTGGAGTGAAAATTGCTTGGACGTTGCTTCTCAACCCAGGCATCACCCTTTCCAAGTGCCCTCATCCAGCCCTGCTCAGGCAGCAAACACAAGTGCTCCTGAGGGTGCCTTTGCAGGCTGCCACCTGAGTGCCTTCCCTGCCACCACAGGGCAGACAACCCACCACTCTGACCTCTTCAGCAGCCCCACACTCACATTTTAAGGTAAATTTGGGGTGTATGCATTTGTTAAGGATCGGTATTTTTATGTAACAGAGGTAACAAAACAGAAGCACGCTCTGCCTATTTTACATGGCATTAAACACAAACATATACGGGTTTATTTAAAACCATATAGATAAAGAAAGTGCAAGAGACTCGGAGAAGTACCTGTACTCCAGGATGAGGAGCAGTTCAGGTTATTGCTGATGCCCTGGCAGCAGCTCCAGCATACAGAGATGCCAGCAAGGTATCAACAACCTGCTGGGAGTACAATAGTTCAAAAAACAATTAACCTTTTGCATTCAAACAGTCGATTCTTTCCCCTTCTGGAATTCATTTCAAAAAAATGTGCTTATGGACAGATTTACTCAAACATAAGGCCGAAGGATGCTGCTCAGAATTAGTAATATTCAGTTTTGAAGTTTAGTAATAATTATTCCCCTACGGTATTATCATTTACCCAAAGAAAACTGCAAGCTTATGCAGAGGAAAAATAAGCTTTTTTAAAAAAAATAAATAAATAAACCAACAGCCATCAGTGACTTGATCCTCAAAACACAGAGATACAGTTTTCCAGCAGGCATCATCACATTCATATTTCACACAGTTTTTAACAAAGCTGAGATATTTCTAAGAGGACCAACCAGTCTAAGAGGAATGGTTGCTTTTTTAACCATCACCAGGGTGTGCCTCAGGACTTGAGCAACCATCAGAAAAGCATCATGAGTATATCTGAAAAGCACTACTCCTACTGAGTTAGGTAGGCAGAAATCCCATTAAAAAAAAAATGCTGCAGAATATAATTTTACTTTATTCTAAAATCCAAACCAAAGCATAAATCTTACTACAAAACAAAGTCAACTTAAGCAACCTGCGAAATACAAAAGTCAAACAAACCACTTTAACCCCGCATGTTTCACTGGTGGGTTGGGGGCATTAGCCAAGAAGGCCTCAGCTATGCTTTGAGCTATTTCTGATATGTGGAGGGTTTGTAATTTTCCAGCCTTGTGCAGGGGCAGAAGGAGAGCCTTTAGCTGTATTGACGCTTATAAATATCTTCTCCCCGATTTTTTTCAGAAGTTAATTGTCATAAAAATACAAAGAGTCAAGCAGAAATAGATCCTGGTCAGTGGACGCTTCAGATTAAACAGCAAGTTCACTAAAGCACACCACAACAGAGTGACCAAACTGGGAACTTTCTTCCTAACTAGTATCAGACTGGAAAAAAAAGCCATTTTTTCTAATCTTCAACCTGTTTGGCACAAAAAACCTATACACTTCAGTGGGTGTACAAGGTGGTGTACAGGTGGGTTTTGAATCTTTCCAGAGGAGACTCCACAACCTCTCTTGGGCAGCCTGTTCCAGTGCTCTGTCACCCTCAAAGTAAAGAAGTTTTTGCTCATATTCAGATGGAATTCCTTGCATTTTAGTTTGTTCCTCTTGTCTTGTTACTGGGCACCAGTGAAGAGAGTCTGGCCCCATCCTCTTGACACCCACCCTTCAGATACGTGGATGCATTGATAAGATCCCCTCTCAGTCACCTCTTCTCCAAGCTAAACAGGCCCAGCTCTCCCAACCTTTCCTCACAAGACAGATGCTCAAGACCCCTAATCATCTCCACAGCCCTGCACTGAACCCTCTCCAGTAGTTCCTTGTCTTTTTTATGCTGGGGAGCCCAGAACTGGACAACGAGCTCCAGACGTGACCGCACCAGGGCAGAATGGAAGGGAATATTCTGCTACTGCACTTACCATGTGCCATTTCCCATCTTATTTGTAAAAAGTTACATATGTGAATAGAGCCATGAGGTGCTGCAATACTAAATCATAATGGTGATTTAGTCTATTTTCTTGGATTCTTGGCAGAGAAGGAGGCAGCTGCTTCATCTCCAAAAATGATGACAGAGTCACAGAATACTCTGAGTTGGAAGCATCCCACAGGGATCATCAAAGTCCAGCTCCTAGCTCTGCACAGGACAGCCCCAAGAATCACACACCACATCCCAATTCTTAACTGGCTTTTCGAAATACAAAACCTACTACTGCTCTTCTTCCCATAGTGTTCTTTTAGGGCAGGTGTGTTGGTTTGTGCTCGGCCGGGGCAAAGCGCCTCGGCTGACACGCCGGAACCGGGGAGCGAGGAACAGCAGCTGGAACAGCAGCTTAAAACCCGAACGCTGACAGGGGCCGGGTTAAGTACCACGGACAGATTTTGCCGATGATGTTCGTGGCCGGTTTGGCGGCGCCGAGCAGCGCAGGGGCTCTCGTGCCCTCTAGGGGGCCGCGCCCGCCAGCGCCGGCACCGCCCGGGGCGAGGGGACCCTCATCACCATCATCATCATCATCACCATCATCACCATCACCCCACGAGACGTCTGCGACAACGACACACACCCGCACAGAGGGAGAAGAAAAGCAGCTCCAAACCTTTATTTAAAAAAAAAAAAAAAAAAAAGAAGCCAAAGCTCGGCAAAGGGATACGGCACTTCTTCCTCTCACAACTTCACCCAATCTCCAAAAGCAGCTCCGAGAAAGACAGACACCAAATAATCCTGCCCCCCCCCCCCCCCTTAAAACTCAGACAGATATCGCATTATTTGTTTTTATTACTTCCCAAATCATTATCCCCGTGCAGGGAACTGATGCTACCGCTTACATCAGGGCTTAGAGCAACACTTGCAGCAGGGCTTAGAGCAAGACAGGTTGGACATTAAAAAAAATAATAAAAAAAGGAACCTGAAAAACTACATAGCCCAAACGAGAGAGGCGTTTCTTAGAGTGACACTCTGACTAACACAGAAAAGACTTTGAGGAAAGGGTTTGGTAATTAACAAAAAAGCTTCTTCAAAACCAAGGA
The DNA here is from genome assembly GCF_001715985.3 of Manacus vitellinus. Taxonomy (NCBI): domain Eukaryota; kingdom Metazoa; phylum Chordata; class Aves; order Passeriformes; family Pipridae; genus Manacus; species Manacus vitellinus. Next base: position 2,772,937 of record NW_021940682.1, on the reverse strand, counting down.
GATTAAAAAGAAAAATTAAAAATCCACGCATAAAGAAAAATCCAACTTCCACTTTTTTATCTGAATCTGTACATTTCTTTCCCTGTCCATCAAGGGATATGCTACAAGCCGTACATCTACCATTAGATTACATAAGTAAATCACAGCAACTGGCTCAAAGCTTTAATTGCAGCAGTGTTCTTTTTATTCTCAAACCATTTAGGATGCAGTCAGCTCACCCCCATTCCAAGCCCTGTGGTTTGCAGGCACCAGAACCCAGCAACCTTTCCACTTCCAGTCTAGGATTATTTTTTTTCATATATCTTTTTTAAAGCAAAAAGCCCAAGCAATATTCCTACAATTTGCAAAACACAGCTATGTCTCAGTCTCACACACACCAAAAAAAAAAAAAAAAAAAAAAGAGTTGGAACGTAAGCACACTAACAGCAGATTAGGACAGATTCATACAAATGTCACAGTTAACGTCCAAAACATCATGTGTCACTGTTTTTCCCCTCCAACCCCCAACAAGCTTCTCAAAACACATTTCATACACAGGGTCACTGTGCTGGCTGTTTATTTAATTAACATGACAACCCAGAGTACACAGGATTTCTTTCAGTTCCCGAGCTTTGCATTTTCACACTTCAGGTAGAAAGAGCAGAAAGTCACTACTGTACTTTACTTTTTTTGCCAATATGCCATAATATACATTTCTTGATTTAACCGATTGACCAAAAATAGATTCTAAACCGTTCGTGAGAGTTTCAGCAGCAGTTTTAACATTTTTGTGAGGCTGAAAGAAAAAAGAAAAAAAAAAATCTAAGTAGAGCGGGTTTGCATAAATGAAGCCATGCAAAAGAAAATAAAGTCTTATGTCTGGAATCCCTGGGTGATTTTTCCTGGAGCCTTACTTAAATAATTTACACAGTTGTGTTTCTGCAAGCCACCAGATGACATAACTCCTCAGTATTCCTTAGTTTTCAGTGACCTAAATGGTAATGCCAGTAAACCTTATCAGCTCAATAAACCTTATTAGCAGGAGGTATATGGCATATAAAACAAAACATATCTAATAGGAGACCATTACTTTGACATAGACAAAGTTCAGTATTTAAATTTAATCTGCCTTCTCCCCTCCAAAATTTTAAATTTCTCTATATTGCACCCTGATTGCTCCTATTTTCAGGCCAGAGAGCAGGATACATAATCTTAAAAATTGGTTATAATGTAAGGGTACATTTTCTGGGTTTTTAAGGCAGAATAGGAGAAAACCAGCAAAGGGGGGGGGGAAGCAACATACTCCCGGCACTTACAAAGCTCTTGCTGTCAAACAATGAGAAGAAGAGATAAAGCCTTAATTTTCCCTTGAAAAAAAATCCCAACAAATATATTTCTTTTTCTCCACTGTTTCTTAGATCTTATCACTGAAGAGATATCTTTAACCATGTGAACTGTTACAGTACTGTCTTCTCAACTCCAAAGACAGGCAGCGATAAGGACGGTCCTGGCTCGCAACTTTCCCAGGCTACAGGCTGGGAACAAGCAGAGTCACCACCCAGAACCCCAGGAAAAACAGTCAAATTGAGCAAAAAAACCCTCCACTGCTGCTGGAGGAAGATAGAGGAGTCTGGCACCAAAGTCACTGATCTGAAAAAATAACTTCTGAGAAGGAGAAACAGGATGGGAAAGATGTGGCAGCACGAAACAGCTACCAAGTCTCAAACCAACTGAAAATAAGTGACGGACCCTCAGATGTCCCTTGACGAGGCAAGAGGTTTTTTACTTCTCCAACTGCCCAGAAAGCAGAAAAGAGCAAAAAGAAATACGGAAGGAAAATTGATAGAAAACCTCTCTGCCTCAGAAGCCAGAGAAAACGGATGGAGTTTGCACAAGGAGTTGGTGGGCCAGCAGCTGGAGACATCAGAGCTGCAGGAGAAACTCCTCCATCCTGGTGCTACCTCCTGTGTGGGTCAGGGCAAGGCTCAGCACCTCACAAGTGCCTTCTCACACGAGGCTGTGTCACCTACTTCAAACCCTGATGTGTCCTGTCCCTCTGACAGTCTTCTAACCAAGGAAAAAAGAAATCTAAAAAGGCAAAGCAAACTATTTGCAGCAGCTGCAAATAACGCACCCTTGTACTAAAGCCAAGTTAGCTGAAAGATTTCCATTCCCCCCAAAACAAAACAAACAACAAAACAAGGCTCAAAAGCAAAATCAGGAGACTTCAGCATGGTTTAAAATTCTCCAGCTGCTATCTCCTGTGGGGTGTTTTACCCAACCAGTGGAAATCATCCCTTTGGACTGCTGTATGTCAAGATTAACACACACAGATCAGAGGCATAAGCTTCAGAGCACATGGGCCATATATTTTAATGGGAAACATCAATACCTGTAACACAATTTTGCCCCTCAGCCCCCAACCTCCTCTCCACACTTTTAGAATGAACTAAAATGTTCGCGAAAACCTGGAGAAAAAAAACTCCAAAAGCCATCATCTTGGTGGTACTTGTGCATTTACCACCAAAAAAAAAAAAAAAGGCATTTTTTCATTCATTCCCTGTGTTATCCATCCATTCACAATTTCCCTCTGCATCCTCTCTCAAATCTGGGTGAGCGAGCCCTCAAGGAGCTAACCATCCTCAGCCAGCCTTGATGAAATCACAGGGAGAGGACACTCAGCTGGGAGCAAGATCAGGCTATTAGGAAGCACACACTTCTCAATGAGATCTCCACACATGCCAGTCTGGAAGCTTTCAACCCAAAGAATTTACCAAAGTTGAGAAAGAGAGAACGTATACAAAAAGCAACCGCAAAAAAATAGAACGAAACTAAAAACTGGAAAAGAGCACTTTTAGCAGCAACAGAAGGCTGTGTCATGGCATGCTTGGATTTTTGGAGGGTAGCTTCTTTTTTTTTTAATGAAAGTTTTTCTTTTTAAATTCTTTTTGAAATGGATAAGCAACTAACATGAGACATATGTTAAGACCTCTATCCATGATGTCAGTTTGCAATTCCTGGTACTGTCCTTTACATCACAAGGCCACATAGATTCTATTTTGTATTCCAGTAGGGAAAAATTCAGGTTATAATTGAGACGTGTACGACTAAAAAAGAAAAACTCTGAAATTCCAACTTTTTTTATAGAATCTCATATTAATGCAGACAGTCAGATAAGAAGGGAATCTCACTGGAAAAATAAAAGCTCAATTAAATGCCCAGCAACAGGAAAGATTACACAGGAGGTGATGGGAAACATCTCTAAAACTTTGTCTTAATGTTACTCACTAAATTAAAGTATGTGTTTCAAAGCAATAAAGTGGATCTATTTCCTGATGGAGATTATTGGCAGCTCCCAGATGTACTGATATGACCAGAAACGTTCAGGGGGATGTTTTTTTTAAAAACAGGGGGCAAGGGAAGGCCTGGGTTTGTTTATAAAGGCCTCATCTCTATTTTTAACATGTTATATTTAAAAACTGTCCAAAAGAGAAACATTTACCTAGGGCTTCTTTAAGTCTACAGGGAGCTGATTTTCGCTATAAACATAAACTTAGTTTGCCCTAAAAAAGTCTCACTTCTCCCAGCATTTCCTCACAGAGCTTTGTTTCAGCTTTTCAATTTTTCTGTCTTGCTGACATTTATTTAAGAGGACAGTTTTTAGGAAGGGATGTTCACGTACACACAGCCATACTGTGCTAATAGAAAAAAAATAAATAAAAAAAAAAAAGACAAAAGGTCTTTCCAGTCTCAAAAGTAGTCATCCATTTCTAATCACACAGTGACGCAAGCAATACCAGATCTCACTATTGATTAATAGTGAGTGAGAACAAAAGACAGAGAAATCTGCCAAAATCCTGCAATGGGTGAACCGAACAGTTGCCAGTTAACTCCAGCCTGAGAGTGGGAATTGCTGGGGCAAAGCTGACCACTATCCCCAACTAACGCAGCACTGGTGAGGGAAAAGAAGTCTACCTTGTTAACCATCACCAGTTTAACATTCTGGTATTTACAGATGACATGAATTCTCCCTATAAAAAAAGAGAAGGACCATGGTCACAGACTAGTGAGCCCTGTCTCCGAATGATTACACTTGGAGGTGTTAATTAAAAACCTGCTTTTATTAGAAGTGTGAGAGAGTGAAATATGTTTAAAACCTTACAAATTTAAGAAAAATCGGAAATGCCAAACATCATCAAGTAAGTATAAACAATTTTGTGCCTTAGATATTGTATTTACAAATTATTCTTACACCCCTCTTTCTCTCTCAGCTCCTGTTAAAGTCAGAACTGGGTCAGCTTTCTACTTTTTCACATTGTAGTAAATATTTATTTTACCTAAGCAAAAATGTTAAATAAATAAGTATATTTGTTGTAAAACAAGTCTCAAGTATATAAGGTTGTCAGGCCCTCTTCTAGAAAATGTCACAACCAACCACAAAGAGATGTAATCAAACCATTTCCAGAACCAAACTTGCCACCCACGCCATACAGTTAGATGCCATTGCTTGAAAAACACTTTATTGCTTACCCAGCAAGCAACCTGAAAGAAAACCTTTGGTGTACGGCAACACGCTTCACTTGACCACAGTGCACAGAATCATTTTCAATAGTAATTGAAAAAGAAAGCTTAACACCATTTGACACTTATTTTCCCCCTCAGGTTTCCCTTTTCACTGCTCAGCAAGGGTTGTGCTACGCTCAGTTACACTCGACCCGTGGAATGATTCTTTCGTGAGACGATCTTAAATCTCAAAAAAAACTGAGAAACACTTCAAGCGCAGAACTAAGCCCACCTCATGTGGGTGGCAGCACCCCATAGGGCTGTGCAGTAAAGATGCTGGTGTTTGATCGTTCCTTTCTCCAGTTCCCTGAGGCGTGCATTTAAAAGAACGCATCGCCGGTAACAAAGTTCTCACTCAGCCATTGCAATCGCAGCCTCCCGAAGGAAACAAAGTTAAGATAAATCGCGTGTGCCTCGCACCGGTTCCCACAGCCCCGGCGGAGCGGGAGCTATTGATTACACGCTCGGGAACAGCCTCGGCGAGGCAAAGTGCAAACACAAGCCCCGCGCCGGGCGCGCCAGCCTCAGAGGACACGCTACCGCCCTGATTAGGGACTTCTCCCACCGAGGACAAGCTGCTTGGCTCACGCACACACCCCCCTTTAAAGCTTAAAGCAAGTTTAACAGGGCTGAGCTACCTTTCTAGGAAACTACAGGTTTGAAAATGCGAGGCTCGCAAGTGATGCGCTGGGAAACCCGAGGGCTGCGCTGAGGGCAGGTTCCCTCCGGCTCCGAGAGCCAAGAGAGCACCGTCCTCCCCAGCCCTTTTGCCAGGCTTAAGGAAAGCCAGCGCCGGTGATGGCTGTGAAAGAAAAGCACACCCCGAGCCCTCTC